>NC_090027.1:5387929-5687929 GCF_037176765.1 Anolis sagrei
ATAATAATAATAATTTGAGACACAAGAGGAGTCCACAACAAACAAGATCACTCTGCTAGCTGTTGCATTAGATCACATGTCAGACACTTCCCAAGTGTCTGGGACTGTGTGATGTATCGGCAAATAATGCATTATTATTATTATTATTATTATTATTATTATTTATTACTATTTGAAACACAACAAAATGAGTCCACAGCAGACACTCTACTGGCTGTTGAATTGGATCATAAATAATAATAATAATAATAATAATAATAATAATAATAATAATTTGAGACACAAGAGGAGTCCACAACAAACAAGATCACTCTGCTAGCTGTTGCATTAGATCACATGTCAGACACTTCCCAAGTGTCTGGGACTGTGTGATGTATCGGCAAATAATGCATTATTATTATTATTATTATTATTATTATTATTTATTACTATTTGAAACACAACAAAATGAGTCCACAGCAGACACTCTGCTGGCTGTTGAATTGGATCATAAATAATAATAATAATAATAATAATAATAATAATAATAATAATAATTTGAGACACAAGATGAGTGCACAGCAAACAAGATCACTCTGCTGGCTATTGTATGTGTTAGATCATACGTCGGACACTTCCCAAGTGTCTGGGACTGTGTGATGTATCGGCGCATAATGCATTATTATTATCATCATCATCATCATCATCAACAGAAAGGAGAAAACCATAACAATGAACAAAATCTGGCTCCCAGTATTAAAACCTCTAAAATCAGGGCAGTACTAAAGAGGAACACTCGAAAAGCAGGGGGATTCTAGACAAGAATCAGCCAGGGCCAGCTAACACCTCCCAACAAAGGATTCCGACTGTGTGATGTATCGGTGAATAATTTATTGTTGTTGTTATTATTATTATAATCATCATCATCAACAGAAAGGAGGAAACCATAACAATGAACAAAATCTGGCTCCCAGTATTAAAAAAACCTCTAAAATCAGGGCAGTACTAAAGAGGAACACTCGAAAAGCAGGGGAATTCTATACAAGAATCAGCCAGGGCCAGCTAACTCCTCCCAACAAAGGATTCTGACTCTGTGATGTATCAGTGAATAATTTATTATTTTTATTATTAACAGAAAGGAGGAAACCATGAAAATGAACAAAATCTGGCTCCCAGTATTAAAAAACAGTAAATAAAGAGGAACACTCAAAAAGTATTGTAATTCTAGACAAGAATCAGCCAGGGCCAGCTAACACCTCCTAACAAAGGATTCTGACTGTGAGATGTATCGGTGAATAATTTATTATTATTATTATTATTATTATTATTATTATTATTATTATTTTCAACAGAAAGGAGGAAACCATGACAATGAACAAAATCTGGCTCCCAGTATTAAAAAAAACTCTAAAATCAGGAGAGTAAATAAAGAGGAACACTCAAAAAGTATTGTAATTCTAGACAAGAATCAGCCAGGGCCAGCTAACACCTCCCAACAAAGGATTCTGACTGTGTGATGTATCGGTGAATAATTTATTATTATTATTATTATTATTATTATTATTATTATTATTATTATTATTATTATTATTTTCAACAGAAAGGAGGAAACCATGAAAATGAACAAAATCTGGCTCCCAGTATTAAAAAAACTCTAAAATCAGGGCAGTAAATAAAGAGGAACACTCAAAAAGTACTGGAATTCTAGACAAGAATCAGCCAGGGCCAGCTAACACCTCCCAACAAAGGATTCTGACTGTGAGATGTATCGGTGAATAATTTATTATTATTATTATTATTATTATTATTATTTTCAACAGAAAGGAGGAAACCATGAAAATGAACAAAATCTGGCTCCCAGTATTAAAAAAACTCTAAAATCAGGACAGTAAATAAAGAGGAACACTCAAAAAGTATTGGAATTCTAGACAAGAATCCATCGGGGTCAGTTAACACCTCCCAACAAAGGATTCCTCCAGGCAGCAATGAGCCAGGCCTTGAAACTGCAATACCATTAAATGTATTTATTTGCAACATTTATATGCCACTCTTCTCACCCTGAAGGATGAGAATTAATACTTTATATAATAAATTAATTACTTCTTAATTAAATGTTAAATAAGGTAGCCAATTACAACATCCACTGACTCAAGCAGACAAGACATTTTTCTCCCACTCTGGACCTTCCACAGATATACAAACACCATTTACTTAGTTTCCAACAGACCCCTCAACCTCAGAGGATGTCTTCCATAGATGTGGGTGAAATGTCAGGAGAGAATGCTTCTGGAATATGGTCATTCAGTCCAAAAAATGCAGAGCTACCCTTTGAAAGTTGGCATTCGATTCAGGTACAGAGGCATTGTGTTGATGCTCTTGCTTTCTTGGTGGCATCTATGGAAGAGTGTCAGTTCAGTCATGGGAGCACTTAGCTGCAGTTTGAATGGAGAATGCCATTTTTATTTGGTTAGGGTGAGGGTTATTTGTGTCCTCCAGGCATGCTGAGCTTCGAGGCCGCTGTGTTAGCTGAGCATGATGGGGGTTACCATGAAATGCATCCCAAGGGAGACATGTTGGAGAAGTCCACCCCATTTAGAGGTTAGATAGCCATGGCATGACTTCTGTCCAAGCAAATAATCGTATGTACTGTATTCTCCACTCAAAGCTTTAAAGCAAGGAACCTTGATCAAAGGCATACATTGTCTTAAGAATAGGATCTCAAGTCGTGTTCTGTTGTGTAAACAGGACCATGTTTGTAGTGTACACAACTTCCAGCAGTGCCTGGAGTGTCGAAGTGGCACAAAATAATTTTCTTGCTAACCATGTTAACGTTATTGTGTATGGCTTCGTGTTGCAGGGTTTTTGTTTGCCTAAGAATAGTAGAATTAGGGAAAGATTGTATCCACCTTTGTTTTCTCTGCGTGCCAGGAGTGACTTGAGAAACTGCAAGTCGCTTCTGGTGTGAGAGAATTGGCCGTCTGCAAGGACGTTGCCCAGGGAGTGCCTGGATGTTTGGATGTTTTACCATCCTAGTGGGAAACATCTTTCATCTCCCCATATGGGGAGCTGGAGCTGACAGAGGGAGCTCATCCAGGGACTGCCTGGATGTTTTATAATCTATGTGGGAGGCGTCTTTCATGTCCCCACATGAGAAGCTGGAGGTGACAGAGGGAGCTCATCCAGGGAATGCCCGGATGTTTTACCATCCTTATGAGAGGCTTCCCTCATGTTCCCACATGGGGAGTTGGAGCTGACAGAGGGAGCTCATCCAGGGAATGCCTGGATGTTTTACCATCCTTGTGGGAGGCGTCTTTCATGTCCCCATATGGGGAGCTGGAGCTGACAGAAGGAGCTCATCCAGGGAATGCCTGGATGTTTTACCATCCTTGCGAGAGGCTTCCCTCATGTTCCCACATGGGGAGCTGGAGCTGACAGAGGGAGCTCATCCAGGGAATGCCTGGATGTTTTACCATCCTTGTGGGAGGCTTCCCTCATGTTCCCACATGGGGAGCTGGAGCTGACAGAGGGAGCTCATCCAGGGAATGCCTGGATGTTTTACCATCCTTGTGGGAGGCTTCCCTCATGTCCCCACATGGGGAGCTGGAGCTGACAGAGGGAGCTCTTCCAGGAAATGCCAAGTTGTTTTACCATCCTTGTAGGAGGCGTCTTTCATGTCCCACATGGGGAGCTGGAGCTGATACAGGGAGCTCATCCAGGGAATGCCTGGATGTTTTACCATCTTTGTGAGAGGCTTCCCTCATGTTCCCACATGGGGAGCTGGAGCTGACAGAGGGAGCTCATCCAGGGTATGCCTGGATGTTTTACCATCCTTGTGAGAGGCTTCCCTCATGTTCCCACATGGGCTGCAGATGCTCCACCTGTACATCAGGTTTCTAGTGTCCACAGAGAGACCCAAGCTGTGATCCCAAGGAAACTACTCATCGGAAGAGCGAGGAAGCTGTAGCCATCCATGGGTTGTTGGACTAGAAGTCCTGGAATCCATTTCCATTGGTGATGCTAGAATGTGTCCATAGAAGGAGAGCTAAAAAAGCCAATGGGATTTTCGCCTGCATAAATAGGAATCTAGTGTCTAGATCCAGGGAAGTCATGCTCCCCATGCTCTATTCTGCCTTGGCCACTTTACCTGGAATCACCAATTCTGGGCACTGCTATTGAAGGGAGATGTTGACTCTAATATGGAATGTATCCAGAGGAGGGCAATTCAAATGATCAAGGGTCTGGGGAACAAGCCCTATGAGGAGCGGCTTAAAGAGCTGGGCATGTTTAGCCTGAAGAAGAGAAGGCTGAGAGAAAATATGATGAGAACCATGTATTAAGATGTGAGGGGAAGTCATAGGGAGGATGGAGAAGGTTGTTTTCTGGAGACTAGGACGTGGAACAATGGCTTCAAACTACAGGAAAGAGAAGAGATTCCACCTGACCATTAGGAAGAACTTCCTAACTGTGAGAGCTGTTCAGCAGTGGAACTCTCTGCCTTGGAGTGTGGTGGAGGCTTTCAAACAGAGGCTGGATGGCCATCTGTCGGGGGTGCTTTGAATGCAATTTTCCTGCTTCTTGGCAGGAGGTTGGACTGGACGGTCCATGAGGTCTCTTCCAACTCTAGGATTCTATGTGGGAGCTGTTCAGCAGTGGAACTATCTGCCCCGGAGTGTGGGGGAGGCTCCTCCTTTGGAGACCTTTAAGCAGAGGCTGGGTGGCCATCTGCCGGGGGTGCTTTGAATGCAATTTTCCTGCTTCTTGGCAGAATGGGGTTGGACTGGATGGCCCTTGAGTTCTCTTCCAACTATAGGATTCTATGTGGTAGCTGTTCAGCAGTGGAACTCTCTGCCCTGGAGTGGGTTGGAGGCTCCTTCTTTGGAGACTTTTAAGCAGAGGCTGGATGGCCATCTGTCAGGGGTGCTTTGAATGCAATTTTCCTGCTTCTTGGCAGGAGGTTGGACTAGATGGTCCATGAGGTCTCTTCCAATTCTATGATCCTATGTGAGAGCTGTGGAACTCTCTGCCCTGGAGTGTGGTGGAGGCTTTTGAACAGAGGCTGGATGGCCATCTGCTGGGGGTGCTTTGGATGCGATTTTTCTGCTTCTTGGCAGAATGGGGTTGGACTGGATGGCCTATGAGGTCTCTTCCAACTCTATGATTCTATGTGAGAGCTGTTCAGCAGTGGAACTCTCTACCCTGAAGTGTCATGGAGGCTTCTGAACAGGGGCTGGATGGCCATCTGTCGAGGGTGCTTTGAATGCAATTTTCCTGCTTCTTGGCAGAATGGGGTTGGACTGGATGACCCATGAGGTCTCTTCCAACTCTTGGATTCTATGTGAGAACTGTTGAGCAGTGGAACTCTCTGCCCTGGAGTGTAGTGGAGGCTCCTTCTTTGGAAACTTTCAAGCGGAGGTTGGATGGCTATCTGTCGGGGGTGCTTTGAATGCAATTTTCCTGCTTCTTGGCAGGAGGTTGGACTGGATGATCCATGAGGTCTCTTCCAACTCTAGAATTCTATATTAGAGCTGTTCAGCACTGGAACTCTCTGCCCTGGAGTGTGGTGGAGGCTCCTTCTTTGGATGCTTTTAAGCAGAGGCTGGATGGCCAACTGTCGGGGGTGCTTTGGATGGGATTTTTCTGCTTCTTGGCAGAATGGGGTTGGACTGGATGGCCCATGAGGTCTCTTCCAACTCTAGAATTCTATATGAGAGCTGTTCAGCACTGGAACTCTCTGCCCTGGAGTGTGGTGGAGGCTCCTTCTTTGGATGCTTTTAAGCAGAGGCTGGATGGCCAACTGTCGGGGGTGCTTTGGATGGGATTTTTCTTCTTCTTGGCAGAATGGGGTTGGACTGGATGGCCCATGAGGTCTCTTCTAACTCTAGGATTCTATGCTGGGTTGGGTTGATAGAAACTGGCTGACAATTCAGCCAGTTTGTATGCAATGGGATATACTTCTGCGTAAATAATATGTATGGCGGTGCCATTATAATTTATGCATAACAATGAAGCCAAGTTCTAGAGACACCTTTCTTGATTTAGGAATGACCCTTTGGTCAAGACTCGGGTTCAAGGAGAAAGAGACTTCGGTTTACGGGTCTGGCTAAGGCTCACGGAGTGCAACAGAAAGGAGATCCCTTCCATCGAAGCCTTTTTGTATCTTGAGTTGTGAGTCTAAGCCAGGCTTTGCACCTCCCGTGAAAAACTGAGTTTCTCAATATGTGCACTTAGGAAACGTACTGAGGAATGTAAACTGGCATTTTATGCATTGCACTTTCCAAATATCTTTTTTGTGTGTCTGAAAAAAACCATTTTCTGCACAACTTAGAGCACTGTTTGACCAACAAACTGGAGAATATTTGGGTATGTGATAGGAAGGTGTATTCATGCACGTGGTGACTCTGAAGGTGAGGGCTTTCGATCTCAATCCTGACCCATGGAAACAAGCAGGGAAGAGTTCCTTTTGTGTTGTCGAAGGCTTTCATGGCTGGAATCATTGGGTTGTTGTACGTTTTCCAGGCTGTATGGCTATGTTTCAGAAGCATTCTCTCCTGACGTATCACCCACATCTTGGAGTCCTCGTGGACAACTAGTTAAACATGAGCCAACAATGTGATGTGGCGGCAAAAAAAGCCAATGGGATTTTGGCCTGCATCAATAGGAGCATAGTGTCTAGGTCCGTGATGGTGAACCTATGACACGCGTGTCAGCACTGACACACGTGGCTATTTTTGATGACACGCGGCCACATGCATACAGAGAAGTACACCTTATAAGAGCCAATCTAATTCCATCCTTAAATTTGTAAAAGGGGATTTTTTCTCGAAGTTGATACCCCACCCAAGTTATGCTCAGGTTTTTGGCAAATTTTGACACACCAAACTCAAAAGGTTGCCCATCACTGGTCTAGGTCCAGGGAAGTCATGCTCCCCATGCTCTATTCCACTTTGGTTAGACCACACCTGGAATATTGTGTCCAATTCTGGGCACCACAATTCAAGAGAGATATTGACAAGCTGGAATGTGTTTAGAGGAGGGCGACTGAAATGATCAAGGGTCTGGAGAACAAGCCCTATGAGGAGCGGCTTAAGGAGCTGGGCATGTTTAGCCTGAAGAAGAGAAGGATGAGAGGAGACGTGATAGCCATGTATAAATATGTGAGAGGAAGTCGTAGGGACGAGGGAGCAAGCTTGTTTTCTGCTTCCCTGGAGACTAGGACGCAATGGAACAATGGCTTCAAACTACAAGAGAGGAGATTCCATCTGAACATGAGGAAGAACTTCCTGACTGTGAGAGCTGTTCAGCAGTGGAACTCTCTGCCCCAGAGTGTGGTGGAGGCTCCTTCTTTGGAAGCTTTTAAACAGAGGCTGGGTGGCCATCTGTCAGGGGTGATTTGAATGCAATATTCTTGCTTCTTGGCAGAATGGGGTTGGACTGGATGGCTCAGGAGGTCTCTTCCAACTCTTTGATTCTATGATTCTATGAAATGTGGCAGAATCCTCAGAGGTTGCGAAGTCTGGGTTGTAGGTTTTTTCAGGCTGTATGGCCATGGTCTAGAGGCATTCTCTCCTGACGTTTCGCCTGCATCTATGGCAAGCATCCACAGAGGTGGATGCAGGCGAAACGTCAGGAGAGAATGCCTCTAGACCATAGTCATATAGCCCGAAAAAACCTACAGCAACTCAGTGATTCCAGCCATGAAAGCCTTTGACAATACGTTGTGAAGTCTGTTGGAAACTATTCAATCGAGGTTTATATATCTCTGGAATAATGTCCAGCCTAGGGTCTCCTTTATTGTTCTTAGACATGAAACGATTAGGACCAGCTGACCAACAAAGTATTCCCCCAGGCAGCATGCATCCAGGCTTTGAAGCTGCAAGGCTATTCAATGCTAATCAAGCTGGCCAATTGTAACATCCACTCTTTCTTGAAATTATTCCACAGATATATAAACCCAATTTGCCTAGTTTACAACACACCTCACAACCTCTGAGGATGCCTGCCATAGATGTGGGCGAAACGTCAGAAGAGAATGCTTCTGGAACATGGCCAGACAGCCCGGAAAACTCACAGCAACCCAGAGTTCCTTTTGTTATTACCATAGGCATGACTACGATGCCTGCGTGTCCTAGGCTTTGGATAACCTTTGGAAAGGCGTATACCCTCCTTGCAAAACTTTTGAAAGAAAAAGCAATAGGATGTCGTAACCACAAAAGCCTTGAAACAGTCACTTGCTGCTTGTAGCAGCAGCGCCTTGACTTTTTGAGCTGCCTCCATTTCCATGAATGCAGTTCTAGTAAATGCTATTCCGAGTCTCTTTTGGAGAATTACTTTGGATTTTGCATTACTCAAACCCAAAGTCTGCATTATTCAGAAAAAAAGTCTTATTATTCTGGGTCGTTTTGCATTCAAGGCTTTCCTTAGTGATCCGTAACCTCCCTACAAGTCTATGTATTGATTCTGGGAATTTAGGGAAAATGAAATCCTGGTTCCACGTTAATATATTTTTTAGTTTAGTAAAGAAATTGGATTTTTTCCTTGTATGCTATTTTAAGGACCTCATCACACTAGAGAATGAATCCACTTTACGTCTCGTTTCTGTCTCCTGCAGAATTCTGGGGTTTGTAGTTTAGTAAGGCTGTAAAAGGCTCCTCCCTGAACTACAAATCCCAGAATTCTGCAGGAGGCAGCAATTGGATCTCTAGTGTGATGAAGTAGTAAGTGAATACATAAGGTAGAAGAGAACAGATTAATGCCTAAAATGGAAAGAATTCTCCTAAAACAGTGATTCTCAACCGGGGGTCGGGACCCTTGGGGTGGTCATGAGTGGGGTGTCAGCGGGGTCACCAAAGACCATCAGAAAACACAGTATTTTCTGTTGGTCATGGGGGTTCTGTGTGGGAAGTTTAGCCAAATTCTATCATTGGCTAGATTTCAGAATGCTCTTTGATTGTAGGTGAACTATAAATCCCAGCAACTACAACTCCCAAATGTCAAGGTCTATTTCCCCTAAACTCCACCAATGTTCCCATTTGGGCATGTTGAGTATTCATTCCAAGTTTGGACCAGATCCATCATTGTTTGAGTCCACAGTGCACTCTGCATGCAGGTGAACAACAATTCCCAACTCAATGACAACTCCCAAATTCAAGGTCAATGCCCACCAAACCTTTCCAGTATTTTCTGTTGATCATGGGAGTTCTGTGTGCCAAGTTTGGTTCAATTCCATCTTTGGTGGGGTTCAGAATGCTCTTTGATTGTAGGTGAACTATAAATCCCAGCAAATACAACTCCCAAATGTCAAGGTCTATTTCCCCTAAGCTCCACCAACGTTCCCATTTGGGCATGTTGAGTATTCATTCCAAGTTTGGACGAGATCCATCATTGTTTGAGTTCACAGTTCTCTCTGCATGTAGGTGAACCACAACTCTCAAACTCAAGGTCAATGCCCACCAAACCTTTCCAGTATTTTCTGTTGATCATGGGAGTTCTATGTTCCAAGTTTGGTTCAATTCCATCTTTGGTGGGGTTCAGAATGCTCTTTGATCGTGGGTGAACTATAAATCCCAGCAACTACAACTCCCAAATGTCAAGGTCTATTTTCCCTAAACTCCACCAATGTTCCCATTTGGGCATGTTGAGTATTCATTCCAAGTTTGGTCCAGATCCATCATTGTTTGAGTCCACAGTGTCTCTGCATGTAGGTGAACTACAACTCCCAAACTCAAGGTCAATGCCCACCAAACCTTTCCAGTATTTTCTGTTGGTCTTGAGAGTTCTGTGTTCCAAGTTTGGTTCAATTCCATCGTTGGTGGGGTTCAGGATGCTCTTTGATTGTAGGTGAACTATAAATCCCAGCAACTACAACTCCCAAATGTCAAGGTCTATTTCCCCTAAGCTCCACCAATGTTCCCATTTGGGCATGTTGAGTATTCATTCCAAGTTTGGACGAGATCCATCATTGTTTGAGTTCACAGTTCTCTCTGCATGTAGGTGAACCACAACTCTCAAACTCAAGGTCAATGCCCACCAAACCTTTCCAGTATTTTCTGTTGGTCTTGAGAGTTCTGTGTTCCAAGTTTGGTTCAATTCCATCATTGGTGGGGTTCAGAATGCTCTTTGATTGTAGGTCAACTATAAATCCCATCAACTACAATTCCCAAATGACAAAATCAATTTTTTTGAGTGAAGGACATACATTGGGTTGTTAGGTGTCTTGTGTCCAAATTCGGTGTCAATCCGTCCAGTGGTTTTTGAGTTCTGTTAATCCCACAAACAAATTTGATTGTAGGTTAACTATAAATCCCAGCAACTACATCTCCCAAATATCAAAGTCTATTTTCCCCAAATTCCACTGGTGTTCACATTTGGGCATATTGAGTATTTGTGTCAAATTTGGTCCATATATCTATCATTGTTTGAGTCCACAGTGCTCTCTGGAAGTAAGTGAACTACAACTCCAAAACTCAAGGTCAATCCTATCAAACCTTTCCAGTATTTTCTCTTGGTCATGGGAGTTCTGTGTGCCATGTTTGGTTCAATTCCATCATTTGTGGAGTTCAGAATGCCCTTTGATTGTGGGTGAGCTATAAATCCCAGCAACTACAACTCCCAAATGATTAAATCCATCCCCACCCGACCCCACCAGTATTCAAATTTGGGCGTATTGGGTATTTGTGCCAAATTTGGTCCAGTGAATGAAAATGCATCCTGCATGTCAGATACTTACATTACACAGTAGCGGATTGACAGTTATGATGTAGCAATGCAAATAATGTTATGGTTGGAGGTCACCACAACATGCGGAACTGTATTAAGGGGTCACCGCATTGGGAAGGTTGAGAAACAGTGGTCTAATATAAGGCACAGGAGATATAGAAGATGGAAAGTAATGTCCAGCACGGACAGATTAATAACTTGAGCTACCTGTATTGAAAAATATTTCCAAAATGGTTCCAAAAATGTATAGCTGTCTTGTATGCACCCAACCAATTTTCATATATATGCCCATTGTCTTAATGCGACCACTGAAATGGTTGGAAACAAGAGGTTGTAGTATGAGAACACTAATAACCACTTCATCATACTAGAGAGAAAAAATCCACTTAAAATCCAATTTCTGCCTCCTGCAGAATTCTGGGATTTGTAGTTTAGAGAGTAGGCCTGGGTAAGTTCTAAAGTACTTACAAAACTAAAGTTCTGGTGGTGAAAATTTCAAAACTCTAACAAAACTCTCAAAATTTCATTACAAATAGCAGTTCCTAATTGGTTTTGTCATAAAAAATCGCCAATAATGAAATAATAATTAAATTTTGAATGTTTTGTTAGAGTTCTGAAATTTTCACCACCAGAACTTTAGTTTTGTAAGCACTTTAGAACCATTTAAACCATGTATTGCCCAGGCCTATTAGAGAGGCTTTCGAAATAGCCAATACTCCAGGGGACAGGAGCAGGATTCAAAACGATCTTGACAGATTAGAGAGATGATTGGCCAAAACTAACAAAATGAAGTTCAACAGGGACAAAGGCAAGATACTCCACTTGGGCAGAAAAAACGAAATGCAAAGATACAGAATGGGGGACGATGCCTGGCTTGAGAGCAGTACGTGTGAAAAAGATCTTGGAGTCCTCGTGGAATTCTGGGGTTTGTAGTTTAGAGAGTAGGCCTGGGTAAGTTCTAAAGTACTTACAAAACTAAAGTTCTGGTGGTGAAAATTTCAAAACTCTAACAAAACTCTCAAAATTTCATTAAAAATAGCAGTTCCTAATTGGTTTTGTCATAAAAATCGCCAATAATGAAATAATAATTAAATTTGGAATGTTTTGTTAGAGTTCTGAAATTTTCACCACCAGAACTTTAGTTTTGTAAGTACTTTAGAACCATTTAGAACCATGCATTGCCCAGGCCTATTAGAGAGGCTTTCGAAATAGCCAGTACTCCAGAGGACAGGAGCAGGATTCAAAACGACCTTGACAGATTAGAGAGATGATTGGCCAAAACTAACAAAATGAAGTTCAACAGGGACAAAGGCAAGATACTCCACTTGGGCAGAAAAAACAAAATGCAAAGATACAGAATGGGGGACAATGCCTGGCTTGAAAGCAGTACGTGTGAAAAAGATTTTGGAGTCCTCGTGGACAGGAAGGTAAACATGAGCCAGGAATGTGACGTGGTGGCAAAAAAGCCAATGGGATTTTGGCCTGCATCCATAGGAGCCTAGTGTCTAGATATAGGGAAGTCATGCTCCCCATGCTCTATTCCACTTTGGTTAGACCACTTTACCTGGAATATTGTGTCCAATTCTGGGCACCACAATTCAAGAGAGATATTGACAAGCTGGAATGTGTCCAGAGGAGGGCGACTAAAATGATCAAGGGTCTGGAAAACAAGCCCTATGAGGAGTGGCTTAAGGAGCTGGGCATGTTCAGCCTGAAGAAGAGAAGGCTGAGAGGAGATATGATAGCCATGTATAAATATGTGAGAGGAAGCCACAGGGAGGAGGAGGGAGCAAGCTTGTTTTCTGCTTCCCTGGAGACTAGGACGCAGAACAGTGGCTTCAAACTACAAGAGAGGAGATTCCACCTGAACATGAGGAAGAACTTCCTGACTGTGAGAGCCATTCAGCAGTGGAACTCTCTGCCCCAGAGTGTAGTTGAAGCTCCTTCTTTGGAAGCTTTTAAACTTGAGATGGCCATCTGTCAGGGGTGATTTGAATGCAATATTCCTGCTTCTTGGCAGAATGGGGTTGGACTGGATGGCCCAGGAGGTCTCTTCCAACTCTTTGATTCTATGATTCTATGAAAGTCTCCTCCCTAAACTACAAATCCCAGAATTCTGCAGGAGGCAGAAATCGAATTCGAAGTGGATTTTTCTCTCTCTAGTGTGATGAGTCAATAAATAGTGCATTCAGGAGTCCACAAATGGGTCATTCTTAACTCTGTTCGGACTTATATCAGTTCCACCCCACACTGGAAGTTGGCTTATCTCAAAAGAACAACACCCCCAAAATGCATGATTTATTTGTATTTTTTCGCACTTTAGATTATTTGTGCCATTTCTACACACAGAAGAGACATATATATAGTATGTATTTATAATTTAATTCTGCCATGTACTGGAATAAACAGTGAGCATATCTGGTATATGTCATTATTTATTAAACTGCATATTTTTTTTCTCTTTAGGAAAAAAAAGCAAAAGTCCATTTGTTCATATAATGATTGTTTTTTTGGGGGGAAACCCCCCCTACTGCAGCAATGAGAAAAGATGCAAGTTATTTTCTCTGCTTATTTTTATAATGAAATGATGCATAACGTTATAAAGCATATGGTTGATTCCTTCTGAGAGTAAAATTAAAAGAAAATGGCCCATGCTAAGTGTCTGCCTTCTCATTTTTTAAAAACAGAAACAAAACAAGTCTTCATGAAGCATCATCTTGGGCCGTCCTTTGCATGTGACCAGAACAGTTGGATGCACGTGAAACGATAAGCAAAAGAATTACTGTATATACTCGAGTATAAGCCTAGTTTTTCAGCCCTTTTTATAGGCTGAAAATATCCTTCTCGGCTTATACTCGAGTCAAGGTTATAGACTTGACTCCAGGCATTCTTGGTAGACACGGATTATCTGGATCCGGTACAGTCTGGCTTTAGGCCGGGGCATGGTACCGAGACAGCCTTGGTCGCCTTAGTGGATGATCTGCGCCGGGAGCTCGACAGGGGGAGTGTGTCCCTGTTGGTGCTGCTGGACCTCTCAGCGGCCTTCGATACCGTCGACCACGGTATCCTTCTGGGACGCCTCGCGGGAATGGGTCTTGGAGGTACTGTTTTGCAGTGGCTCCGCTCATTCCTTGAGGGCCGGTCTCAGAAGGTGTTACTGGGAGACTCCTGTTCAACCCCACCTTTGTCTTGTGGGGTTCCTCAGGGTTCAATACTGTCTCCCATGTTGTTTAACATCTACATGAAGCCGCTGGGTGAGATCATCCGGAGTTTCGGAGTGCAATGTCATCTGTACGCGGATGATGTCCAACTCTGTCACTCCTTCCCACCTGCTACTAAGGAGGCTGTCGAGGTCCTGAACCGGTGCTTGGCCGCTGTGACGGTGTGGATGGGGGCGAACAAATTGAAACTGAATCCAGACAAGACAGAGGTACTCCTGGTTAGTCGTAAGGCCGAACAGGGTATAGGGTTACAGCCTGTGTTGGATGGGGTCGCACTCCCCCTGAAGGCGCAGGTTCGCAGTTTGGGTGTGATCCTGGACTCATCGCTGAGCCTGGAACCCCAGGTTTCGGCGGTGACCAGGGGAGTATTCGCACAGTTAAAACTCGTGCGCCAACTGCGCCCGTACCTTGGGAAGTCTGACTTGGCCACGGTAGTCCACGCTCTGGTTACATCCCGTTTAGACTACTGCAACGCTCTCTACGTGGGGTTGCCTTTGAAGACGGCCCGGAAGCTCCAATTAGTCCAACGCTCGGCAGCCATGATACTAACAGGAGCAGCACTCAGGGAGCATACAACTCCTCTGCTGCACCAGCTCCACTGGCTGCCGACCTGCTACCGGGCTCAATTCAAAGTGCTGGTGTTGGCCTTTAAAGCCCTAAACGGTTCTGGCCCAACTTATCTATCCGAACGTATCTCAGCCTATCAGCCCACCAGGACCCTAAGATCTTCTGGAGAGTCCCTGCTCTCTATCCCGCCGGCTTCACAAGTGCGGCTGGCTGGAACGAGAGACAGGGCCTTTTCTGTGGTGGCCCCGCGGCTTTGGAACACCCTCCCTATAGAGGTACGATCAGCCTCCACGCTGCTGATGTTTCGGAAGAGATTGAAGACATGGATGTTTAAACAAGCATTCGGTTAATTCCGTTGCAACGAATTTTGTTGACTAAAGGACTGGTAATCATGGACGACGAATTTTGGATTGTGATTTTAGTTACGAGATGCATGGGATTATTATTGGTGGCCCAATAATTTGTATTGTATATGTGTTTTATGTTTGAAATTGAATACTGTTTTTAATTGTTGTAAACCGCAATGAGTCGCCGACTTAGGCTGAGATATTAGCGGTATACAAGCGTATAAAATAAATAAATAAATAAATAGTCTGTTTTTAAGGTGAAAGGCACATGTTTGTGCCAAATTTGGTCCAGTGAATGAAAATACAGCCTGCGTGTCAGATATTTACATTACACAGTAGCAAATTGACAGTTATGATGTAGCAACGCAAATAATGTTATGGTTGGGGGTCACCACAACATGCGGAACTGTATTAAGGGGTAGCGGCATTAGGAAGGTTGAGAAACACTGTTCTAAAAAAAGGCAGCCACCTCTCTACAAAAGTCAACATTGACACCGAAATACAACACCACCTGAGCTCTGCGGGTGCAGCTTTTTCCCCAAAAGAAGCAGAGAGTGTTTGAGGACCGGGACATCCATAGGGATACCAAGTAGTCTTGGGCAATCCATGGTTCTAAATGGTTCTAAAGTACTTACAAAACTAAAGTTCTGGTGGTGAAAATTTCAGAACTCTAACAAAACTTTCCAAATTTAATTATTATTTCATTATTGGTGATTTTAATGACAGAACCAATTAGGAACTGCCATTTATTATGAAATTTTGAGAGTTTTGTTAGATTTCTGAAATTTTCACCACCAGAACTTTAGTTTTGTAAGTACTTTAGAACCATTTAGAACCATGGATTGCCCAAGCCTAATACCAAGGTGCTTGTTTATAAAGCCATTGTCCTCCCAACCCTGCTATACGCCTGCGAGACGTGGGCAGTCTACAGACGTCACATGCAACTCCTGGAATGATTCCATCAGTGTTGCCTCCGGAAAATTGTGCAAATCTCTCGGGAAGACAAGTGGGCAAATGTCAGTGTGCTGGAAGAAGCAAAGACCACCAGTATTGAAGACATGGTCCTCTGCTATCAACTCCACTGGACCAGCCTGCCAACCATCTCCCAAAGCAGTTGCTCTACTCCGAACTCAAGAATGGAAAACGGAATGTTGAAGGACAGGAAAAGAGATTGAAAGATGGGCTCAAAGCCAACCTAAAAACTCTGGCATAGACACTGAAAACTAGGAAGCCCTGGCCCTTGAGCGCTCCAGCTGGAGGTCAGCTGCGACCAGCAGTGCTGAGGAATTGGAAGAGGCATGAATGGAGGGCGAAAGGGAGAAACATGCCAAGAGGAAGATGCGTCAAACCAAACCAGACCGGGACCACCTTCTGTCTGGAAATTGACGCCCTCACTGCAGGAGAAAATGCAGATCAAGAATAGGGCTCCACAGCCACCTACGGACCCACC
The DNA here is from genome assembly GCF_037176765.1 of Anolis sagrei. Classification (NCBI taxonomy): domain Eukaryota; kingdom Metazoa; phylum Chordata; class Lepidosauria; order Squamata; family Anolidae; genus Anolis; species Anolis sagrei. The sequence continues at coordinate 5,404,210 of NC_090027.1, forward strand.
GCCAGGACACTACACTTGGAGGACCATCGTCCTCGGACTACGAGGGATCGCCTAAGTAAAGTAATTGTACTATGCTAATAATATAATATATTGTGTGTATATATATCGTGTAAGCTGCTCTGAGTCCCCTTCGGGGTGAGAAGGGTGGAATATAAATGTCATAAATATTTATTTATCGTGTCAGGCAACCAAACAGTTGTATTACATTTTTGACAGAACAAACAAACAAACATACTAAAGACACAGAGTTTGCAAGCTTGGTAGTTGATTAAATGTCCTTTGACCAGTATCTGGCCACTTGGAGTGCCTCTGGTGTTGCTGCAAGAAGGTCTTTCATTGTACATGTGGCAGGGCTCAGGTTGCATCTCAGCAGGTGGTCTGTGGTTTGCTCTTCTCCACATTCGCATGTCGTGGATTCCACTTTGTAGCCCCATTTCTGAAGGTTGGCTCTGCATCTCGTGGTGCCAGAGTGCAGCCTGTTCAGCGCCTTTCAAGTCGCCCAGTCTTCTGTGTGCCCATGGGGGCGTCTCTCATTGGGTATCAGCCATTGGTTAAGGCTCTGAGTTTGAGCCTGCCACTTTTGGACTCTCGCTTGCTGAGGTGTTCCAGTGAGTGTCTCTGTAGATCTAAGAAAACTATTTCTTGATTTAAGTCGTTGACGTGCTGGCTGATACCCAAACAAGGGATGAGCTGGAGATGTCTTTGCCTTGGTCCTTTCACTATTGGCTGCTACTTCCTGGCGGATGTCAGGTGGTGCAATATCAGCTAAGCAGTGTAATTTCTCCAGTGGTGTAAGGCGCAGACACCCTACACCACTGGAGAAATTACACTGCTTCCCTTGTCATCCCGGGAAGTAGCAGCCAATAGTGAATGTCATAAACAAAGAAATAAATAAAAGTAGATAAAATAACTTCTTGACTATTTGAAACATACATGGAGAATGTTCTCTAGACCTGTTAAGCATCACCAATTTGAGGCCTTTGTTTAACGAACCAGGCTTGAGGTACATATCTGCGCTGGGGCATGATACAACAAATGCAGATTTTTAACTCCAGCATCAAATCCTGCTTCCCAGACTGATAACCCACACCAGTTATGACATCTGGAGAGCTGTTATGGAGCATCTAATTGCTGGCAGGATAGGGCGAAACCTCAAGGAGATGGGAAGCCAGATGAGAGAAGCTCTTCTACCAGAGGAAGGGACGGAGAGCAGATCCACCCTTCGGAGCCCCTGGAGGGACACTTGTTGGGTCAAAGGGCTGGCTTCCCTACAGGAGGGGAGTGGAACGCTCTGGGATGGGAAGGAGATTAACATGGGGGGCGGGGAGGAAAAACAATATGAACAGCATCAGCCAAACCCCTAAGACAAACACTGGAAAGTTTCTCCTTCCCAATCCCTGCCAAAGATCAAGTTTGCAGAAGAGATTACGGGAAGCGACCAAAGAGTCATCAAAACTACATTCATTTTCCCACACCATCTACTTTAATCTAGATTACAAGAAATTTCCATGACTCGTAACTTCCACACAATTTTCCACCTGAGTGTAAGAATCCTTCCCTTGGTGTAAAGACATCTCCAACCTTCCAGGGTTTCCTGGAAATGACCTAGAACTTATTGAAACCTATAGAAGGAAACATTTTGCACCTGCTTCTGAGAATTCCAGGATTCTAGACATGGAAAGAACTTGAGATGTCACATAGTCAATGCACAGTCAGTGCAGAATCCACAATCTACAAGACAGCTACAGCATTCCTGGCAGAGTTGTTCAACCTCTTACTCATCTTCTCCAACTATTGAAAATCCACTACAATACAGTGGTCACAATTACTGGCCAAGAACTGAGGGAACTTCAATCTGAATCTAAATATGAGGGTTGAATGAAAAGTAATGCCTCCACCTTCGTAACTCCTCAACAGATGGCGGTACTGGTATGTGGCAGGTACTGGCTTATTCAGTAGACTCTCCTATACAGTTCCATTTTGGCAGGAAGCCTTAGCGTTGAACAATTGTGTTGTTAAAGTACGAAGTATGGAACCCTGGGCAGATGGTCAGTCAATGCGACATAGACAACGTGCAGTCATTGAATTCTTGACAGCAGAAGGTGTCACCCCAAAGGAGATTCATCAGAGAATGCAAGCTGTTTATGGTGATGGTGTTGATGTGAGGACTGTGCATTGTTGGATGAGTAAGTTTAAAGATGCCAACCTATTGCTTCTGAAACTCGGTGGTTGCTGTCACAGGATGTCCAACTCTTTGTTTGTCATGCAAGTCAGATGTTCCCACCTCAACATCTTCGCCCAACGATGCACAGTACTCAATGCTAAGGCTTCCCACAAAAATGGAACTGTAGAGGAAAGTCTACTGAACAAGCCAGTACCTGCCATATACCAGTACTGCCATCTTTTGAGGAGTTACAAAGGTGGAGGCATTATTTTTCATTCAACCCTCTTAGATAAAATTATGAGCATATACTGCTCTGAACTCAGGGCTGGTTTTGCTAATGGAACAGGATCCTCATTCAAACTCTTCAAAAATAAGGTTCCTTATCTTCCAAGCATTAGAGCAGTGTTTCTCAACCTGGGGGGGGGGGGTTACGAGGGGGGTTTCAGAGGGTTTCCTAAAGACCATCAGAAAACACATATTTCCGATAGTCTTAGGAACCCCTTTGGCAGAGAAGACTGAAGATCTCTCCAGTCCACCTGTCCTTCTCTTCCTTTTTTGGAAACAGGCAGCAAATCCTTCCACCCTCCTTCTGCTGTGATTATAGGTGAACTATAAATCCCAGCAACTAGAACTCCCAAATGTCAAGGTCTATTTTCCCCAAACTACACCAGTGTTCACATTTGGGCATATTGAGTATTCGTGCCAAGTTAGGTACAGATTGAACATTGTTTGAATCCACAGTGCTCTCTGGATGTAAGTGAACTACAACTCCAAAAGTCAAGGTTGATGCCCACCAAACCCTTCCAGTATTTTCTGTTGGTCATGGGAGTTCTGTGTGCCAAGTTTGGTTCAATTCCATCATTGGTGGAGTTTAAAATGCTCTTTGATTGTAGGCGAACTATAAATCCCAGCAACTACAACTCCCAAATGTCAAAGTCTATTTTGCCCAAACTCCACCACTGTTCACCTTTGGGCATATTGAGTATTTCTGTCAAGTTTGGTCAAGACCCATCATTGTTTGAGTTTGAGTCCGCAGTGCTGTCTGGATGTAGGTGAACGACAACTCCCAAACTCAAGGTCAGTGCCCACCAAACCCTTCCAGTATTTTCTCTTGGTCATGGGAGTTCTATGTGCCAAATTTGGTTCAATTTCATCACTGGTGGAGTTCAGAATGCTCTTTGATTGTAGGTGAACTATAAATCCCAGAAACTACAACTCCCAAATGACTAAATCAATCCCTCCCCCAACCCTACTATTACTCAAATTTGGGTATATTGGGTATTTGTGCCAAATTTGGCCCAGTGTAAGAAATAAATCCCAGAAACTACAACTCCCAAATGTCAAGTCTATTTCCCCCAAACTCCACCAGTGTTCACATTTGGATTGAGTATGAGTATATTGCTCATCTCCATTTCTAAGCCGAAGAGCCGGTGTTATCCGTTGACACCTCCAAGGTCATGTGGCCGGCATGAATCATAGAATCATAGAATCAAAGAGTTGGAAGAGACCTCATGGGCCATCCAGTCCAACAGGAATATTGCATTCAAATCACCCCTGACAGATGGCCATCCAGCCTCTGTTTAAAAGCTTCCAAAGAAGGAGCCTCCACCACACTCCGGGGCAGAGAGTTCCACTGCTGAACGGCTCTCACAGTCAGGAAGTCCTTCCTCATGTTCAGATGGAATCTCCTCTCTTGTAGTTTGAAGCCATTGTTCCATTGTGTCCTAGTCTCCAAGGAAGCAGAAAACAAGCTTGCTCCCTCCTCCTCCCTGTGGCTTCCTCTCACATATTTATACATGGCTATCATATCCCCTCTCAGCCTTCTCTTCTTCAGGCTAAACATGCTCAGCTCCTTAAGCCACTCCTCATAGGGCTTGTTCTCCAGACCTTTTATCATTTTAGTCGCTCTTTTCTGGACACATTCCAGCTTGTCAATATCTACTGCATGGAGTGCCATTACAAACCAGTCTGTAAAGTTTTGCGTAGTGTTAATAATAATAATAATAATTATTATTATTGTCTTGATATGAGACAATAGTTCCTGACTTACCAAGTCGATGCAGCTCGTGCTTACAGATATTATCAAAAATGATGTGTAGTTACAATGCTGTCACTCTAATTTGAATTCCATGTGAAAATCTCCTTTGGCTTGGTGCATTTCTTTGTCTTGAACACAGCCCAAGTACACTACCCATTTCCTGTTGAGGAGGCAATTTCCACCTTGTAATACTAATACTTTTCCCCTGAGAATATTACATTTCACACTTTTCTTTTTATTGTGATCAGAATATCAACAAGAAACACCTTCTCTTTCGTGGTCCAAAGTGACCTTCAAAAGAACAGTTGCTGTAGCCACAAAACTCTGCTCTCACAGGTTACCGTGAAACACAACACATCTTTCCAAGAAAGCAAAACACTGTTATAAGGATGCCTTATGGCAGCGTTTCTCAATCTGGGGGTCAGGACCCTTGCGGGGTCACGAGGGGAGCGTCAGAGGGGTCACCAAAGACCTTCAGGAAACACAATATTTTCTGTTGATTGTGGAAGTTCTGTGTGGGAAGTTTGGCCCAATTCTATCGTTGGTGGGGTTCAGAATGCTCTTTGATTGTAGGTGAACTACAGCTCCAAAACTCAAGGTCAATGCCCACCAAACCCTTCCATTATTTCTGTTGATTCTGGGAGTGCTGTGTGCCAAGTTTGGTTCAATTCCATCATTGGTGTAGTTCAGAATGCTCTTTGATTTTAAGTGATCTATAAATCCCAGCAACAACAACTCTCAAATTACTAAATCAATTTCCCCCCAACCCTACTAGTACTCAAATTTGGGTGTATTGGGTCTACTACCCCCTAACTCCATCTGTGTTCATATTTGGACATGTTGAGTAGTCTTGCCATTATTGAGTCCACAGTGCTCGCTGGATGGAGGTGAACTACAATTCCAAAACTCAATGTCAATGCCCACCAAACCCTTCCAGTATTTTCTGTTGATTATGGGAGTGCTGTGTGCCAAGTTGGTCCAATTCTATCATTGGTGGAGTTCAGAATGCTCTTTGATTATAAGAGAACTATAAATCCCAGCAACAACAACTCCCAAATAACTAAATCAGTTCTCCCCAACCCTACTAGTACTCACATTTGGGTGTATTGGGTCTATTTCTCCCAAACTCCATCTGTGTTCATATTTGGGCATGTGGAGTAGTTTTGCCAAGTTTGGTCTAGATCCATTATTGAGTCCACAGTGCTCTCTGGATGGAGGTGAACTACAATTCCAAAATTCAAGGTCAGTGCCCATCAAACCCTTCCAGTATTTTCTGTTGGTTATGGGAGTGCTGTGTGCCAAGTTTGGTTCAATTCCATCAATGGTGGAGGTCAGAATGCTCTTTGATTATAAGTGAACTATAAATCCCAGCAACAACTCCCAAATTACTAAATCAATTCCCCAAACTCTACTAATACTCAAATTGGGGTATATCGGGTCTATTTCCCCCAAACTCCATCTGTGTTCATATTTGGACATGTTGAGTAGTCTTGCCATTATTGAGTCCACAGTGCTCGCTGGATGGAGGTGAACTACAATTCCAAAACTCAAGGTCAATGCCCACCAAACCCTTCCAGTATTTTCTGTTGGTTATGGGACTTCTGTGTACAAGTTTGATTCAATCCCATCATAGGTGCCCCCGGTGGCGCAGTGGGTTAAAGCCCTGTGCCGACAGGACTGAAGACCGACAGGTCGCAGGTTCGAATCCGGGGAGAGGCGGATGAGCTCCCTCTATCAGCTCCAGCTCCTCATGCGGGGACATGAGAGGAGCCTCCCACAAGGATGATAAAAAACATCAAAATCATCCGGGCGTCCCCTGGGCAACGTCCTTGCAGACGGTCAATTCTCTCACAACTGGACGCTCCTGACACGACAAAAAAAAAATTCAATCCCATCGTTGGTGTAGTTCAGATTGCTCTTTGGTTGTAGGTGAACTATAAATCCCAGCAACTACAACTCCCAAATGACTAAATCAATCCCCTTTAACACTACTAGTACTCAAATTTGGGTGTATCGGGTATTTGTGCCAAATTTGGTCCAGAGTAAGAAAATACATCCTGCATATCAGATATTTACATTATGATTCGTAACAGAAGCACAATTATGAAGTAGCAGCAAAAATAATGTTATGGTTGGAGGTCACCACAACATGAGGAACTGTATTAAGGGGTCGCGGCATTAGGAAGGTTGAGAGCCATTGCTTTATGGTCTCCAGGTCAGAAACAGAGGGAAAGGGGAAGGGGGAGAAGGATTGGGAATGAAAAAGGGAATGGGGAAGAAAGAACTGAAAGAAGTAAGAAACTCAGTTCTTGTGGGTTTTTTCGGGCTATATGGCCATGTTCTAGAGGCGTTTCTCCTGACGTTTCGCCTGCATCTATGGCAAGTATCCTCAGAGGTAGAGGTCTGTTGGAATTAGGACAATGGGTTTATATATCTGTGGAATGGCTGGGGTGGGGCAAGGAGCTCTTCCCTGCTGCAGTTAGGTGTGAATGTTTAGCTAATCACCTTCATTAGCATTTGAAGGCCTGCCTGAACCTGGGAAAATCTGTTGCTGGGAGGTGTTAATTTGTGCCTGGTTTCTTCCTCTCTGTTGTTTAGCTGTTATAATTTTAGAGTTCTTTAATACTGGTAGCCAGATTTTGTTCATTTTCATGGTCTCTTCCTTTCTGTTGAAATTGTCCACATGCTTGTGGATTTCAATGGCTTTTCTGTGTAGTCTGACATGGTGGTTGTTGGTGTGGTCCAGCATTTCTGTGTTCTCAAATAATATGCTGTGTCCAGGCTGGTTCATCAGTTGCTCTGCTATGGCTGATTTCTCTGGTTGAAGTAGTCTGCAGTGCCTTTCATGTTCCTTGATGCGTGTCTGGGCGCTGCGTTTGGTGGTCCCTATGTAAACTTGTCCACAGCTGCATGGTATACGGTAGACTCCTGCAGAGGTGAGAGGATCCCTCTTGTCCTTTGCTGAACGTAGCATTTGTTGGATTTTCTTGGTGGGTTTGTAGATTGTTTGTATGTTGTGTTTCCTCATCAGCTTCCCTATGCGGTCAGTGGTTCCCTTGATGTATGGCAGGAACACTCTTCCTCTGGGTGGATCTTCATCTTGACTCTCGTGGCTTGTTCTTGGTCTTGCAGCTCTTCTGATGTCTGAGGTGGAGTCTCCATTGGCCTGGAGAGCCCAGTTGAGGTGGTTCAGTTCATCTTGGAGGAGGTGGGGTTCGCAGATTCTTTTTGCATGGTCTGCCAAGGCTTTGATGGTGCTTCTTTTTTGACTTGGGTGATGGTTGGAGTTTTTATGTAGATATCTATCTGTGTGTGTGGGTTTTCTGTAGACGGTGTGACCCAATTGTTGATCTGGTTTGCGGATGACTAGGACATCTAGAAAAGGCAGTCTTCCTTCATTTTCTTTTTCCATGGTGAACTGGATGTTTGGGTGGATGCTGTTAAGATGTTCCAGGAACCTGTTGAGTTCTTCATCTCCATGGCTCCAAATGGTGAAGGTGTCATCCACATATCTGAACCATATCGTGGGCATTTTGGTTGCTGTCTCCAGAAGTAAGAAAGGAAGGGGGGAAAGGGAAGGAGGAAAGGGTGGGGAAGGAAAGGGAAAGATGGTGGTTGGTTGATTCATGCCAGTGTTTAAGTCTTCAGAAAAGCTAGTCCCGAGGATGGGCTTCTCTTTCTCCTTCTGCCTCACATCCTTCCTCCACCCAAGCCCCAAGGCACATCATCCTGTGTTCTCTCTCCGCTGGTTTGGACCAGATCTGGTGGAGCGATTGAGAAAGAACCTTTGCTCTACACCTCCGCATTCCCCCTTTCGCTGGAAACCCTGAAATGCTAGATCAGAGGGAAGATTGCTGCGATCTCCAAATTGCACCAATGCAAGGCAACTGCTCATTAGGGAGACATGCTTTAAAAGGCCAAATAAGCCAGGCCTATCCCCTCCTTCTCCTTTATATATGAAGGTTGAAGGAAAAGTGATGCCTCTGAAATCATGGAGGAATTTAAAAGGGTCTGGCCCTGAAGGAGAGACCCTGCGGACCCACCAAAGAGAAGCCTAATTTAAAAGGTTTTTCCTAAGTTCCCAAAAGAAATCTCACCAGAGTTGAAGGAAGCGCCACCGAAATGATTTTGTTGCGATCCAGCTGAAAAGGTTGCAAAGCAGCGATATTTTGCCAAGCTGAGCATAATATGTGTACAAATAAAAGCCTTTTTATACAGAAGCGGAGTTGCCAGGTTTGAATCCCCCATTCCCCGCAGCTCAACGATGATTGGCTGGCACTCTACAGCTGGGAGGAGGCTTGGCCACCTCCTGAGCATCTAGGCAAATCGCTGGGCTTCTGCCACCTCAGCATCCTGATGAATCAGGAGAGAGGGAGGTGGGATGAGAGGGAAACAATGGAGTCTTGAGAGGATTATGGAGGTAGGAAATGTCCATGCGGCCAGCGAGTCCTGGGGCCTGCGAGCCAGACATTCCTATTGTCATTGAGTGGTTGCAATAAACAGATTAGGATGAGGTGCGGCTTTCCGAAGGCTCCCTCCATCCTATTGAGATATGCTCATAATTGCCAAATGACCGCTTCCTCTGGGGGACCAACTCCGAGCCCAGAGGTAACGGTCCTTTGTTATTGTCCATGCAAATAGTGTCTTTTTGATGTCGAGCACCCTCCCCCCCAAAATAAGGGATAGTGACTTATAGTTCTGCAAAGGGCAAGGGCACCAGACTACACAACAAGGGTGAAGTCTTGGTCACATTGCCAAAGCACTGACAACAACAAGGACCCCACGAGGCTTTTGGGAAACAGCTGGATCTTGCGACTTCTGCCTTCATGAGAGTTGTAGTTTCCCAAGGACCAAAGTGCGAATCAGTTGCAGCACAGCTGGGGTTTCATCTGCCAGCCTTCCGAAGGATCATGGACTCTCTGCCTGCATGTCTTGGACTTCAGTGCATACTATCTCCCTCATGAACTTTCCTCAAAGACCTTTTAAAACTTTAGAATCCAGGTTTTCAAATAAAGAAATGATTTTTATTATTAAGTATCTGGGATGGGGACGGGATCTTCTCTGTATGAAATATATTGTTTAAACATGTATGAAATATTGCTTGCCCTCCTGCCTTGCCCCCTGACTTTTGCCCTAGAAAAATGTGACCAAGGACTGTTAAATGCCTGAGGGAGAGCCAAGCTTCCTCGAAACCAACCAAATCATCAACTATTTTGCATGGACAATAGCAAGTTGAAACATCCTCTTGTTTGCTCTCTGAGTTTTGTCTGGCAGGCAGGGAAGTTTCTTTGGACATTTTGATTGAATCGCAAAGGGACAAGGCTGACCCCAGGGGTCCCTGTTTGTTCCTTTCTCAAAATCCATCAGAAGACACACCTTATCAGATCTAAGGCAGGAAAACCTTTCTTAATGAAATGAACCTTTGCTGGCCAAAACAATGCCTAACCAATCAGCAAGAAGCCGGGTGGAGAGGGGCAGGCGGAAAATTTGAAATGTTTTCCTGTATTTTGACTACAAAAATGCCTGTAAACTCTGTGCTGGTATGCCTGTGGTGGAATTATTCCCACAGTGCATCCGATCTCAGCTGAATCGCTAATAAACCTCGGTGCCCCTTCTTTGCTTTGGCAAGAGTCTCATTTCAATTATTAATCTATGTATATAATAAAAGTCAGTGTTTGTCTGCGGAGGGAGGACGGGAGGTGTATGTGGCAGCGTTCTGATTGGCTGCCACTGTGGTACAATTTGCATAAGGTCTCTGATTGGCCAGCCCAACATTCTAAGATTCTGATTGGCTGCCACTGTGGTACAATCTGCATATGGTCTCTGATTGGCCAACCTCAACATTCCAAGGTACAATTTGCATATGGTCCCTGATTGGCCAACCTCAACATTCCGAGGTAGCAAGGGGAATAGGAAAGGGGGCTGAAGCTGTCAGGAATGGTTGGTGTTGAAGTCCTAAACACCTTGTGGCCCCCAACAATGACAGAGCAAGACCAAACCTGGCACACAGACCCCCCTCCCAAGACCCACTCTACATTCTGGTGCAGTTTGAGCAAGGATGGGCCATGTATGATGGGACTTGCAGTAGTTTAACTCACTTCCTTAGAGCACTGTGGCCCACACCAATGACAGATCAGGACCAAACTTGGCATACAGAGGCCCAATGGCCCACTTTAAACCTGGTACGGTTTAGGGCAGGATGGGCCATGAATGATGGGATTTGCAGTACCTTCACCCAACTCACTTCCCACAGAACATTGTAGCCCCTAATCACAGACCAGGCCCAAACTTGGCACACAGAGTACTCATCCCGATGCAGTTCTAAGGGGGATGGACCATGGATGATGGGACTTGCAGTACCTTTACTGACTTACTGAAACCACTGCGACCCTCATCCAATGACTGATCAAGACCAAACTTGGCACACAGAGCCTTCATGACCCACTCTACATCCTGCTGCAGTTTATAGGAGGATGGACCATGGATGATGGGACTTCAAGTACCTTCACTCACTTCCTGAAAACAATGCAACCGTCATCCAATGACCAATAAAGACCAAACTAGGCTAGTATTAAATAAAATTGCTGGAATCAGGCTTCTCTGAAGGCTTCCCAAGGTAGCGTTCCCTCTTTGGTGGGAACTAAGGGTCATCTCTCCTTGGAGTTGACCCCCCCCCCTAAAGTCTAGTTCGACTTCATTTTGATAAGGGTCTTTTTTCAACTGGAGATATCCTTCTTTCCAGGGTCACGCAGGGGTGGCTGCCTTGTATTATTATTATTATTATTATTATTATTATTATTATTATTATCTTTATTTGTACCCCGCTAGCATCTCCCGAAGGACTCGATGCGGCTTACAAAGGCCAAGGCCTCAACACACATGTATGTAAGGATTATAGGGCAAATGCAGTGTGCAGTGTGTTAATTCTAAGAAAGTGCTTCTGGGACTTGGTATTGGAGATTTCCTATTTGGGAAAGGCACATTGGAATAGCCAGGTCTTCAAGTTCTTTCTGAAGACTGCCAATGTAGGGGCTTGTCTAAGACCTTTTGGGAGGGTGTTCCAGAGTCGGGGGGCCACCACGGAAAAGGCCCTATCTCGACGCAGGCGGAATCACGAGCAGGGCCTCTCCGGATGAACGAAGTGAACGTGTGGGTTCATAAACAGAGATGCGGTCATGCAGGTAGGCAGGTCCCAAACCATTTAGGGCTTTGTAGGTAAGCACCTGCACCTTGAATTGGGCTCGGAAAACAAATGGCAGCCAGTGAAGCTCCTTAAACAGGAGGCCACCTTGATTAGCATGGCCATTCCATCAAGGTTGCCAGTTGTAACATTCACACTTGCCTCACAAAAGGAGGCAAGCTAATCACCTCCAAAGGATTCTTCCAGGCAGCAAGCAGCCAGGCCTTGAAGCTGCAAGGCTATTCCATGCTAATCAAGGTGGCCATTTTTCAATATGTATAATAATACGCCCAAATATGAACACAGATGGAGTTTGGGGGAAACAGAACTTGACATTTGGGAGTTGTAATCACTGGGATTTACAGTTCACCAACAATTAAAGAGCATTCTGAACCTCACAAACAACAGAATCAGGGCAAACTTCCCACACTGAACCCCCATGACCAACAGAAAATACTTAAGGCCATCCAATCCAACTCCCTTCATCAGGGCAAGAAAACGTAATCAAAGCCCTCCTGACAAATAGCCATCCAGTAGGGCTGGGCAACCACGGAAAAATTTGTTTCTAAACTCGATTCATTTTTAGGGGGTTTTTGCGTTTCGTTTTTTAAAAGAATTCCAAAATTTTTCTTTAAAAAAGTTCGAAATATACGAAATTTCGGAAATTACGAAACAATTACGAAATAATTATGAATCAATTGGTTAATGGCGGACGCGATTGCGCAATACGCTAAAAAACCCTCCAAATGGGACAGGGGGAACTTCTGAAGCTTCCCTCTCCCTCTTTTGTTGACTGTTGGTGTGATGATTTATTTTTTTTATCACTGATAAAACAAACAACAACTATAAAACTTGCACCAGACATACGGAAATAATAACGAAACAATTTCGAAACGATTTTGAAATGATTACGAAACAATTATGAAACAATTACGAAATGAATTGAAAAATTCGTTTCGATTTTTAGTTGCTCCTGAATGGTTCAATATTGGGTCGTAAGCTAATTTAAATACGAATCAATAACGAATTACGAAATTAACGAACGAAACCGCCCAGCCCTACCATCCAGCCATAGATATAGATAGATAAAGGTAGTCCCCTGACATTAAGTCCAGTCATGTCTGACTCTGGGGTGTGGTGCTCATCTCCATTTCTAAGCCGAAGAGCCAGCGTTGTCCGCAGACACCTCCAAGGTCATGTGGCCGGCATGACTGCATAGAGCGCCGTTACCTTCCCGCCGGAGCGGTACCTATTGATCTACTGACATTTGCATGTTTTTGAACTGCTAGGTTGGCAGAAGCTAGGGCTGACAGCGGAAGCTCACGCCGCTCCCCAGAATCGAACCTGTGACCTTTCAATCAACAAGCTCAGCAGCTCAGTGCTTTAACCCACTGCCCCACCGGGCAGATAGATAGATATTAGGGCTGGGCAACCACGGAAAAAATTGTTTCTAAACTCGATTCGTTTTTAGGGGGTTTTTGTGTTTCGTTTTTTAAAAGAATTCCAAAATTTTTCTTTAAAAAAGTTCAAAATATACGAAATTTCGGAAATTACGAAACAATTACGAAACAATAACGAATCGATTCGTTAATGGCGGACGCGATTGCGCAATACGCTAAAAAAACCTCCAAATGGGAGCGGGGGAACTTCTGAAGCTTCCCTCTCTCTCTGTTGTTGACTGTTGGTGTGATCATTATATTTTTTTATCACTGATAAAACAAACAACGACTATAAAACTTGCACCAGACATACGGAAATAATAACGAAACGATTTCGAAACGATTTCAAAACGATTTCAAAACAATTACGAAACAATTACGAAATGAATTGAAAAATTCATTTCGATTTTTAGTTGCTCCTGAATGGTTCAATATCAGATCGTAAGCTAATTTAAATACGAATCAATAACGAATTACGAAATGAACGAACGAAACCGCCCAGCCCTAACAGATGTAGTATCATAGACTTGAAAGGGACCCTTAAAAAAGGACAATAATATGTTGCATATTCCAGGGTAGGCAAACCAGACACTCTCCACATCAACACTAACAAAGAAACAGCAAGAAATATTGTTTTTACCCACAAGCATCAAGACATTACATATATTAGAAACCAACACTTTCTCATTATTTTATTTTCCAGATCACCAGACTGGGCCACAGCAACGTGTGGCAGGGGACGGCTAGTACAATTTATAATATGCACATCTGCAAACGTCAAAACAGAATTAAATATACATAGTATTTTTAAAAAATCGCCGTTAAATTCCATTAAAACATATTCAAAGTTTTCATGGGCTTTTGAGAAATAACCATTTCTGAGGGAAGAGGTTTTAATGGTGTGTCTGCAATAGATAAGTTTAAAAAGAAACATCTTTTTTTTTTACTGGTATTTAATTCTATCTTAAATGTTTGCCTAAACTTGAGATTTTCCCCTTGCATTTTCCCTTCTGCGGCATTAGTACCTGCTTACTTGCACCTGAAAAATGTATTTGGTGCCCTCCTGTGGTGAGCAATTGCTTCTTTTCTAATAGTTTTGGGCAATAGAATGGTCCTATTCACTGGGTTGCTGTGAGTTTTCCGGACTACACAGAGAAGCCGTTGAAATCCACAAGCATGTGGGCAATTTCAACAGAAAGAAGGAAACCACGAAAATGAACACAATCTCACTACCAGTATTAAAACACTCTGAACTCTAAAATCAGGACAATAAATAAAGAGGGACACTCAAAAAGAATTAATCACGGCCAGCTAACACCTCCAATTGCAACATTCATACTTGCCTCACAAAATGAGGCAAGCTAATCACCTCCCAACAAAGGATTCCACCAGGCAGCAAGCAGTCAGGCCTTGAAGCTGAAAGGCTGCAAGGCTATTCCATGCTAATCAAGGTGGACAATTGCAACATTCACACTTGCCTCACAAAATGAGGCAAGCTAATCACCTCCCAACAAAGGATTCCATCAGGCAGCAAGCAGCCAGGCCTTGAAGCTGAAAGGCTGCAAGGCTATTCCATGCTAATCAAGGTGGCCAATTGCAACATTCACACTTGCCTCACAAAATGAGGCAAGCTGATCACCTCCCAACAAAGGATTCCACCAGGCAGCAGGCAGCCAGGCCTTGAAGCTGAAAGGCTGCAAGGCTATTCCATGCTAATCAAGGTGGACAATTGCAACATTCACACTTGCCTCACAAAATGAGGCAAGCTAATCACCTCCCAACAAAGGATTCCATCAGGCAGCAAGCAGCCAGGCCTTGAAGCTGAAAGGCTGCAAGGCTATTCCATGCTAATCAAGGTGGCCAATTGCAACATTCACACTTGCCTCACAAAATGAGGCAAGCTGATCACCTCCCAACAAAGGATTCCACCAGGCAGCAGGCAGCCAGGCCTTGAAGCTGAAAGGCTGCAAGGCTATTCCATGCTAATCAAGGTGGACAATTGCAACATTCACACTTGCCTCACAAAATGAGGCAAGCTAATCACCTCCCAACAAAGGATTCCATCAGGCAGCAAGCAGCCAGGCCTTGAAGCTGAAAGGCTGCAAGGCTATTCCATGCTAATCAAGGTGGCCAATTGCAACATTCACACTTGCCTCACAAAATGAGGCAAGCTAATCACCTCCCAACAAAGGATTCCTCCAGGCAGCGAGCAGCCAGGCCTTGAAGCTGAAAGGCTGCAAGGCTATTCCATGCTAATCAAGGTGGCCAATTGCAACATTCACACTTGCCTCACAAAATGAGGCAAGCTAATCACCTCCCAACAAAGGATTCCACCAGGCAGCAAGCAGCCAGGCCTTGAAGCTGAAAGGCTGCAAGGCTATTCCATGCTAATCAAGGTGGCCAATTGCAACATTCACACTTGCCTCACAAAATGAGGCAAGCTAATCACCTCCCAACAAAGGATTCCTCCAGGCAGCGAGCAGCCAGGCCTTGAAGCTGAAAGGCTATTCCATGCTAATCAAGGTGGCCAATTGCAACATTCACACTTGCCTCACAAAATGAGGCAAGCTAATCACCTCCCAACAAAGGATTCCATCAGGCAGCAAGCAGCCAGGCCTTGAAGCTGAAAGGCTGCAAGGCTATTCCATGCTAATCAAGGTGGCCAATTGCAACATTCACACTTGCCTCACAAAATGAGGCAAGCTGATCACCTCCCAACAAAGGATTCCACCAGGCAGCAGGCAGCCAGGCCTTGAAGCTGAAAGGCTGCAAGGCTATTCCATGCTAATCAAGGTGGAAAATTGCAACATTCACACTTGCCTCACAAAATGAGGCAAGCTAATCACCTCCCAACAAAGGATTCCATCAGGCAGCAAGCAGCCAGGCCTTGAAGCTGAAAGGCTGCAAGGCTATTCCATGCTAATCAAGGTGGCCAATTGCAACATTCACACTTGCCTCACAAAATGAGGCAAGCTAATCACCTCCCAACAAAGGATTCCTCCAGGCAGCGAGCAGCCAGGCCTTGAAGCTGAAAGGCTGCAAGGCTATTCCATGCTAATCAAGGTGGCCAATTGCAACATTCACACTTGCCTCACAAAATGAGGCAAGCTAATCACCTCCCAACAAAGGATTCCACCAGGCAGCAAGCAGCCAGGCCTTGAAGCTGAAAGGCTGCAAGGCTATTCCATGCTAATCAAGGTGGCCAATTGCAACATTCACACTTGCCTCACAAAATGAGGCAAGCTAATCACCTCCCAACAAAGGATTCCTCCAGGCAGCGAGCAGCCAGGCCTTGAAGCTGAAAGGCTATTCCATGCTAATCAAGGTGGCCAATTGCAACATTCACACTTGCCTCACAAAATGAGGCAAGCTAATCACCTCCCAACAAAGGATTCCACCAGGCAGCGAGCAGCCAGGCCTTGAAGCTGAAAGGCTGCAAGGCTATTCCATGCTAATCAAGGTGGCCAATTGCAACATTCACACTTGCCTCACAAAATGAGGCAAGCTAATCACCTCCCAACAAAGGATTCCTCCAGGCAGCGAGCAGCCAGGCCTTGAAGCTGAAAGGCTATTCCATGCTAATCAAGGTGGCCAATTGCAACATTCACACTTGCCTCACAAAATGAGGCAAGCTAATCACCTCCCAACAAAGGATTCCATCAGGCAGCAAGCAGCCAGGCCTTGAAGCTGAAAGGCTGCAAGGCTATTCCATGCTAATCAAGGTGGCCAATTGCAACATTCACACTTGCCTCACAAAATGAGGCAAGCTGATCACCTCCCAACAAAGGATTCCACCAGGCAGCAGGCAGCCAGGCCTTGAAGCTGAAAGGCTGCAAGGCTATTCCATGCTAATCAAGGTGGACAATTGCAACATTCACACTTGCCTCACAAAATGAGGCAAGCTAATCACCTCCCAACAAAGGATTCCATCAGGCAGCAAGCAGCCAGGCCTTGAAGCTGAAAGGCTGCAAGGCTATTCCATGCTAATCAAGGTGGCCAATTGCAACATTCACACTTGCCTCACAAAATGAGGCAAGCTAATCACCTCCCAACAAAGGATTCCTCCAGGCAGCGAGCAGCCAGGCCTTGAAGCTGAAAGGCTGCAAGGCTATTCCATGCTAATCAAGGTGGCCAATTGCAACATTCACACTTGCCTCACAAAATGAGGCAAGCTAATCACCTCCCAACAAAGGATTCCATCAGGCAGCAAGCAGCCAGGCCTTGAAGCTGAAAGGCTGCAAGGCTATTCCATGCTAATCAAGGTGGCCAATTGCAACATTCACACTTGCCTCACAAAATGAGGCAAGCTAATCACCTCCCAACAAAGGATTCCATCAGGCAGCAAGCAGCCAGGCCTTGAAGCTGAAAGGCTGCAAGGCTATTCCATGCTAATCAAGGTGGCCAATTGCAACATTCACACTTGCCTCACAAAATGAGGCAAGCTAATCACCTCCCAACAAAGGATTCCTCCAGGCAGCGAGCAGCCAGGCCTTGAAGCTGAAAGGCTGCAAGGCTATTCCATGCTAATCAAGGTGGCCAATTGCAACATTCACACTTGCCTCACAAAATGAGGCAAGCTAATCACCTCCCAACAAAGGATTCCACCAGGCAGCAAGCAGCCAGGCCTTGAAGCTGAAAGGCTGCAAGGCTATTCCATGCTAATCAAGGTGGCCAATTGCAACATTCACACTTGCCTCACAAAATGAGGCAAGCTAATCACCTCCCAACAAAGGATTCCTCCAGGCAGCGAGCAGCCAGGCCTTGAAGCTGAAAGGCTATTCCATGCTAATCAAGGTGGCCAATTGCAACATTCACACTTGCCTCACAAAATGAGGCAAGCTAATCACCTCCCAACAAAGGATTCCACCAGGCAGCGAGCAGCCAGGCCTTGAAGCTGAAAGGCTGCAAGGCTATTCCATGCTAATCAAGGTGGCCAATTGCAACATTCACACTTGCCTCACAAAATGAGGCAAGCTAATCACCTCCCAACAAAGGATTCCTCCAGGCAGCGAGCAGCCAGGCCTTGAAGCTGAAAGGCTATTCCATGCTAATCAAGGTGGCCAATTGCAACATTCACACTTGCCTCACAAAATGAGGCAAGCTAATCACCTCCCAACAAAGGATTCCTCCAGGCAGCGAGCAGCCAGGCCTTGAAGCTGAAAGGCTGCAAGGCTATTCCATGCTAATCAAGGTGGCCAATTGCAACATTCACACTTGCCTCACAAAATGAGGCAAGCTAATCACCTCCCAACAAAGGATTCCACCAGGCAGCAAGCAGCCAGGCCTTGAAGCTGAAAGGCTGCAAGGCTATTCCATGCTAATCAAGGTGGCCAATTGCAACATTCACACTTGCCTCACAAAATGAGGCAAGCTAATCACCTCCCAACAAAGGATTCCTCCAGGCAGCGAGCAGCCAGGCCTTGAAGCTGAAAGGCTATTCCATGCTAATCAAGGTGGCCAATTGCAACATTCACACTTGCCTCACAAAATGAGGCAAGCTAATCACCTCCCAACAAAGGATTCCACCAGGCAGCGAGCAGCCAGGCCTTGAAGCTGCAAGGCTATTCCATGCTAATCAAGGTGGCCAATTGCAACATTCACACTTGCCTCACAAAATGAGGCAAGCTGATCACCTCCCAACAAAGGATTCCACCAGGCAGCAAGCAGCCAGGCCTTGAAGCTGAAAGGCTGCAAGGCTATTCCATGCTAATCAAGGTGGCCAATTGCAACATTCACACTTGCCTCACAAAATGAGGCAAGCTAATCACCTCCCAACAAAGGATTCCTCCAGGCAGCGAGCAGCCAAGCCTTGATGCTGAAAGGCTGCAAAGCTATTCCATGCTAATCAAGCTTGCCAATTGCAACATTCATACTAGCCTCATTTTCCCTGAGCAAGAATAATAATAATAATAATAATAATAATAATAATAATCTTTCACACTTACTTCAAGCAGACAAGAGTTCTTTCCCCCACCCTGGACATCATTCCACAGATATATAACCCCCACATGCCTAGTTTCCAACAGACCTCACAACCTCTGAGGATGCCTGCCATAAATCTGGGTGAAACATCAGGAGAGAATGCTTCTGGAACATGGGCATACAGCCTGGAAAACTCACAGCAACCCAGCAACCCATGAAGGCAGGTTGTACATCATCAGCTTGACTGCATTTCAATAAATGGACATTGGGTGGCAGAAAAATACTATAGAAACATAGGGACATGTTTTCAAGAATTGCAATTGCATCTCCATTATATTAGAGCATCCGTTCCGATGCAGTAATTATTTACTGATCATTTCACTCACTGGTATAAAGAGTTTCCAAACATCAGCATTTTTTAAATATGGCATCTTGTGTAAACAGTAATTGCTCTTCTCTAGTCTAGGAGCATAACAGTGCTTTCGTGAATTGAACACAACTTTTCAACTGAGGTCTGACCAAAGCAGAAAAGTGTGATACTGCTTCAGTGGGCCCTCAGTATCTGTTGGAATTTGGTTCCAGGACCCCCCTGGATACCAAAATCTGTAGAGACTTAAGTCCCATTATATACAATATAAAATCTATATAAATAAAAACGTAATGTTCATTTGTGGGATTAACATAACTCAAAAACCACTGGACAAATTGCTGCCAAATTTGGCCACAAGACACCTACTAATCCAAGTTGTGACCATCACTCAAAAAAAAAAAACCCTCTAGTTTTTGTTTGAATTCACAGTGCTCTCTGGGTGTAGGTGAACTACAACTCCAAAACTCAAGGTCAATGCCCACCAAACCCTTCTAGTACTTTCTGTTGGTCATGGGAGTTCTGTGTGCCAAGTTAGGTTCAATTCCATCATTGGTAGAGCTCGGAATGCTCTTTGATTGTAGGTGAACTATAAATCCTAGCAACTACAACTCCCAAATGTCAAGTCTATTTTCCCCAAACTCTACTAGAGTTCACATTTGGGCATATGGAATATTGATACCAAGTTTGGTCCAGATACATTGTTGTTTGAGTCCACAGTGCTCTCTGGATGTAGGTGAACTACAACTCCAAAACTCAAGGTCAATGCCCACCAAACCCTTCTAGTACTTTCTGTTGGTCATGGGAGTTCTGTGTGCCAAGTTAGGTTCAATTCCATCATTGGTAGAGCTCGGAATGCTCTTTGATTGTAGGTGAACTATAAATCCTAGCAACTACAACTCCCAAATGTCAAGTCTATTTCCCCCAAACTCTACTAGAGTTCACATTTGGGCATATGGAATATTCATACCAAGTTTGGTCCAGATACATTGTTGTTTGAGCCCACAGTGCTCTCTGGATGTAGGTGAACTACAACTCCAAAACTCAAGGTCAATGCCCACCAAACCCTTCCAGTATTTTCTATTGGTCATGGGAGTTCTGTGTGCCAAGAGTGGTTCAATTCCATCGTTAGAATCATAGAATCATAGAATCAAAGAGTTGGAAGAGCCCTCCTGGGCCATCCAGTCCAACCCCATTCTGCCAAGAAGGAGGAATATTGTATTCAAATCACCCCTGACAGATGGCCATCCAGGCTCTGTTTAAAAGCTTCCAAAGAAGGAGCCTCCACCACACTCCGGGGCAGAGAGTTCCACTGCTGAACGGCTCTCACACTCAGGAAGTTCTTCCTCATGTTCAGATGGAATCTCCTCTCTTGTAGTTTGAAGCCATTGTTCCATTGCGTCCTAATCTCCAGGGAAGCAGAAAACAAGCTTACTCCCTCCTCCCTGTGGCTTCCTCTCACATATTTATACATGACTATCATATCTCCTCTCAGCCTTCTTTTCTTCAGGCTAAACATGCCCAGTTCCCTAAGCCACTCCTCATAGGGCTTGTTCTCCAGACCCTTGATCATTTTAGTTGGTGGAGTTCAGAATGCTCTTTGATTGTAGGTCAGATCCTAGCAACTACAATTCACAAAATCAATCCCATCAACTTCACCAGTATTCAGGTTTGGGCATATAGTGTGTTTGTGTCAAATTTGGTCCAGTGAATGAAAATACACCTGCATATCAGATATTTACATGACGATTCATAACAGAAGCAAAATTACAGTTATGAAGTAGCAATGGAAATAATGTTATGGTTGGGGGTCACCACAACACGAGGGGGAAAGGAAAGGGCTTAAGGCCAGGAATTGTGGGAGTTGAGGTCCATAACACCTGGAGGGCCAAAGTTTGCCTGTGCCTGGGCTATATGCATTCAAACTATGGATGTGTTGTGTACCACACTAAAAGTCGGTCCTTCTCAAGATGATTCGTCTACACAGTTACCAAATTCCAGAGGTTCTTCCTGGTTCATGGGCCAAGGCGCTTATTATCTGTCTCTTTGAGTGCATTTCAATGATGTGACAGCACGCTTCAAGGAACTGGGAGTGGAATTGTCTCCACGTAGCATAAATCTGTACTTATTATTTCAACTTCATGCTTCTAAGAAATGCCTTAAGGTAGTCCCGAATACAGTTGGGCCCATGAGCATGTAGCTTGATGTGTTTTTCCCATTAAGCAACCTGTGGGTGTGAGAAGCTAAACAAACATAATTGTTCCTGAATTACGATGGTGTAAGTTGGATTTACGCCATTGTAATTTTATGGTCACTACAAACCACATCATAATAATAAGACGAGACACAGGGAGTTGAGGCAAGCAGGGCAAGCAACTCATTGACCTAACTATATCTTGAGTAAAATTTAGAAGGAGCAAGAGGAGAGAGCAACCTAAAGTGAGTTCAGCTAAGGCCAGGTATCACCCCTTGACTACCTCTTTAGCCTTTCCTTAGGTCAAGCACTAACCTATAATAATTGTATTATAATAGGAATCTCGTTCCATCTCTGTATTTTGGAGGGGGAAAAACATCAATCGTCTGTGAGGTCCAGCACAAAGAGGACTTCCGTGTGGCTGAGTCCCGCTTCTTGCAACGTGGGAGGGTTGGTCCAGTCATTAGGTTGGTCTACTAGAAGGCAATCCCAAGGCACTTGCACCCAAATCTCAAGACTTTATTTATTTATTTATTTATTATTCCAACGTATATGCAGCCATTCCCCTGGGGCTCGGAGTGGATTACAAGAACAGGCTAAAATCTAACACAATTTAAAAACAATTTAAAAAAATTAAAAACAGCAATATCAAAAATCAAAGGCCTGTCGAAACAGATATGTCTTACATGCCCCACGGAATGCTGATAAGCCCCGCAAGGCATGGACTTCAGGTGGCAGAGTATTCCAGAGTGATGGCGCCACTGCTGTGAAGGCTCCGTGTCTGGTTGCTGTTAGACGCAAGGTCTTGACACTGGGAATTTCCCACAAATCTTGGTCCTCAGAACGGAGGGATGTCTGGGGTTGGGAGGGGGTGAGGCGGTCCCTCAGGTACATCGGCCCCAGACCATGCAAGGCCTTCAAGGTGAGTACCATCACTTTGAAAGTGATCCGGTGCTCAATTGGTAACCAATGCAGCAGTAGTAAGATTGGTGTGATGTGGCATCTCATCGGAATTCCCTCAAGAAGCCGAGCAGCTGTATTTTGTACCAACTTGAGCTTACGGATCACCGACAGAGGAAGGCCAATATAGAGGGCGTTACAGTAGTCCAGTCTTGAGATGACTGTAGCCTGGATCACTGTAGCTAGGTCGTCCCTGGACAGGGAGGGGGCCAGCCGTCTAGCCTGCCACAGGTGAAATAAGGCGGTTCTGCTCACGGCGGAGACCTGGGCCTCCATCGTCAGCAGAGGATCCAAAAGGACTCCCAGACTCTTGACCAATGATGACGGGCGTAGTGCCTCGCCATCCAGGGTAGGCAGCTGGACATCCCCAATGCCCGGTTGACCCAGCCATAGGATCTCCATCTTTGCTGGATTCACCCTCAACCTGCTGGCACGCAGCCATCCAGTAACGGCCTCAAGGCACTGATGGAAATAATTGGGTAGAGAGTCCGGTCGGCCTTCCATCTTCAGCACAAGCTGAGTGTCATCAGCGTACTGGTAACACTCAAGCCCAAAACCTCAAACCAGCTGAGCAAGTGGTTGCATATAGATGAAGTCGAGCATGTCCCCCCCCCCCAAATAAGGGGTGGTAACTTACAGTTCTGCAAAGGGCAAGGGTACCAGACTGCACAAAGGGGTTAAGTTTTGGTCAGTTTGCCAAGACACTAGCAAAAACAAGGACCCCATGAGGCTCATGGGGAAGAGCCTGATCACCAAACTCAATATATCCCATATGCTTGGGGGTATTGGGGTAACGATACAAAAGGTTTGCTAGGGTGGACCCTCTTTCACTCAGACTCAGACCCCATGAAAACAATTCAGCCCCCCCCCCCCCCGAAACGAAATCCTGGCTACGGGCCTGTGCAGGATGTATTTGCATTCACTGGACCAAATTTGGCACAAATACCCAATATGCCCGAATTTGAATACTGGTAGGATTAGGGGGGGGGGGGATTGATTTTCTCATTTGGGAGTTGTAGTTGCTGGGATTTATAGTTAAGCAACAATCAAAGAGAATTCTGAACTCCACCAAACTTGGCACACAGAACTCCCATGACCAACAGAAAGTACTGGAAGGGTTTGGTGGGCATTGACCTTGAGTTTTGAAGTTGTACTTCACCTCCATTCAGAGAGCACTGTGGACTCAAACAGTGATGGATCTGGACCACACTTGGCACGGATACTCAATATGCTCAAATGTGAACTCTAGTAGAGTTTGGGGAAAATAGATTTGACATTTGGGAGTTGTAGTTGCTGGGATTTATAGTTCACCTACAATCAAAGAGCATTCTGGACTCCACCAATGATGGAATTGAACCAGACTTGGCACACAGAACTCCCTTGACCAACAGAAAATACTGGAAGGGTTTGGTAGGCATTGGCCTTCAGTTTTGGAGTTGTAGTTCACCTACATGCAGAGAGCACTGTGGACTCAAACAATGATAGTTCTGGACCAAACTTGGAATGAATACTCAATATGCCCAAATGTGAGCACTGGCGGAGTTTGGGGGAAATAGACCTTGACATTTGAGAGTTGTAGTTGCTGGGATTTATAGTTCACCTACAATCAAAGAGCATTCTGAACTCCACCAATGATAGAATTGGGTCAGGCTTCCCACACAGAGCCCCCATATCCAACAAAAAATACTCTGTTTTCTGATGGTCTTTGGTGACCCCTTTGACATCCTCTCACAACCCCCCCCCCCCCCGCCCTAGGCAACCTGACTCCTGGGTTGAGAAACTCTCTAAAACATCCTAGAAGCCTCAAGAATGTGCAAATTGTTAGGTGCATTTCTCCTTACAGTAGGTCTCGAGTGTTTGGGAAGTATGGGTAAACTTTGGCCCTCCAAGTGTTTTGGACTTCAACTCCCACAATTCCTGGTCTCAGAAAATTTGATCCAGTAAATGAAAATACATCCTGCATATCAGATATTAACATTAAAATTCATTACAGTAACAACATTACAGTTGTGAAGTAGCAACGAAAATAATGTTATGGTTGGGGGTCACCACACAGTGAGGAACTGTATTAAGGGATCGTGGCATTAGGAAGGTTCAGAACCACTGTTTTAGAGAAATGCAGTTCACATGGAACAATGTGCACATCCTGATAAGTAAATACCTCAAAAGGTTTCTTCCAATGGAAAAAAATGTGGCCAGGCAGGCTTTGAGCAATGAGGGAAATGCATTCATATAGAGATATCCACATACATAAAAACGAACATTAGGAAATTGCATTAAAATGTGTATACAATTCAATGTGAGAAGAAAACAAAAGTCTGACAATCCAATATACAGAACAAAGAGAAAAGGAAAAGGCAGTTGAGTTTTGAACCTGTACAATGAAATTGGGACTGAGATATAGTCATATTGCTCTTTCTATACTCTTTGAGAGTGCCATGAGTATTATGCGCATATGATCAAATCCTTATTCTCACTAGGAGTGAGTAGTTCATGGCAATGGCAGCTGAAATAAAGGGAAGCAAAATCATTCATTGGGGCAAAGGCATTTCAAGAACCATGTTTAGTAGGCTTGGGTAACAATAGAAAAATTTGTTTCTAAACTCGTTTCGTTTTTAGGGGTCCATTGTGTTTCGTTTTTTTAAAGAATTCCGAATTTTTTCTTTAAAAAATTTCAAAATTTACAAAATTTCGTAAATTTCGAATTGATTCGTTAATGGCGGATGAGATTGCGCAATATGCTAAAAAAACCTCCAAATGGGACAGGGGGAACTTCTGAAGCTTCCCTCTCCCTCTGTTGTTGACTGTTGGTGTGATAAAACAAACAACAACTATATTATATTATATTATTATATATTATATTATAATATTATAATATTATTAAGTTATATATTATTATATTATATTATATATATATTATATTATATTCTTATAATATTATTATATTATATATTATTATATTATTACATTATATTATATTCTTATAATATTATAGTATTATATATATTATATTATATATTATTATATTATATTATTATAATATTATTATATTATATATATTATAATATTATTATATTATATTATTGTATATTATATTATTATACAATATACTGTATTATATATTATATATTATTATATTATATTACGAAAATAATTACAATATAATTACGAAAATTGGAAAAATTGTTTCGATTCTTAATTACTCCTCACACTATTCCTGCATGGCTCGATATTGGATCATAAGCTAATTTAAATACGAATTAATCACGAATTACGAAATTAACGAACGAAACCGCCCAAGCCTAATGTTTAGCTATCCTCCTGTTACATAATTGGGAACATTCTTAGATCTCAAGTTTTGGCCTTGGAAGCTCGTGCCTTTGACTGTTCATAACCTGGGAAGCTAATAGAGATATCTTCAAGATTTAGATGTTGGGCAGAAGCATGCAAAATATAGGAAAATGTAACATTTAATTGGTAAGTGTATTGTCGAAGGCTTTCACGGCTGGAATCACTGGGTTGTTGTAGCTTTTTCCGGGTTATATGGCCATGTTCTAGAAAAACCTGCAAAAACCCAGTAATTGGTAAGTGTTTTGTGTGTGTCAGGAGCGACTTGAGAAACTGCAAGTCCCTTCTGGTGCGAGAGAATTGGCCATCTGCAATGTAGGGATGGGAGAGAATGGGAGAGATGAAGAAAGGAAGGGAAAAAAGTGTGAGTATGTGTGTGTGTGTGTGTGTGTGTGTGTGTATATATATATAAATATATATATAATAGTGGATGTGGCTCTTAATGAGACATGCCACATTATCACGGGGTGTCTGCGCCCTACACCACTGGAGAAATTACACTGCTTAGCTGGTATTGCACCACTGGACATCCACCGGGAAGTAGCAACCAATAGTGAAAGGACCAAGACAGAGACATCTCCAGCTCATCCCCTGTTTGGGTATCAGCCAGCACGTCAACGACTTAAATCTAGAAATAGTTTTCTAAGATCTACAGAGACACTCATTGGAACACCCCAGCAAGCGAGAGTCCAAAAGTGGCAGGCTCAAACCCAGCACCTCAATCAATGGCTGATACCAGATGAGAAACTCCCCCCCCCTGGGCACACAGAAGACTGGGCGACTTGGAAGGCGCTGAACAGACTGCGCTTTGGCCCCAAGAGATGCATTGCCAACCTCAAGAAATGGGGCTGCAGAGTGGAATCCTCGACATGCGAGTGCGGAGAAGAGCAAACCACTGACCAACTGCTGCAATGCAACCTGAGCCCTGCCACATGCACAATGGAGGACCTTCTTGCGGCAACACCAGAGGCACTCCAAGTGGCCAGATACTGGTCAAAGGACATTTAATCAATTACCAAGCTTGCAAATTCTGTGTTTTGTCTGTCTGTTTGTTTGTTTTTGTTAAAAATGTAATACAAATACCTGGTTGCCACTGACACAATAAATAAATAAATAAAATAAGCCCCCACCCTTCAATCCCTCTAATCCTGCCTAAAACATGGATGTTTAAACAGGCTTTCAACCTCTAGTAAGCTGAAATGGGCCCATATGAATTTGACACTCTGGCACTTTAGTTCTGAATTGATGGCAGCTAGTTTTACCTACAGGTGGTCTGTGTTTTTAAAATTGTGCTATTTTGATTTTAGGTTACATGTTAAGATATTTCTTGTTTCGTGGTTTTGATTCCTGGATTTCATGACTGCTTACCTAAGCCTTGGATCAATGTATTCCTGATTTTTCTGGATTGTATTAGGGTTGTGAGGACTTTGCTTTTATGGACTTTGTTGAACTCCACCTTGGACTAATTTGTTTCTGCTTATCTTCTTACCTAATTGGATCTACCCATTTCTTTAAAGTGATCTAAGTAACGAGGGGATAAAAGTCTCAAGTTTGGGATGTATAGTCAGATGAAGCATTGTTTAGAATCACGCCAAGTTCTTGTCCTTGTTCATGGAAGCCTTGCTTTAAAGATTCATATTAAGATATTTCTTGTTTCATGGTTTTGATTCCTGGATTTCATGATTACTTACCCAAACCTTGGATCAATGTATTCCTGATTGTCTGGATTGTATTAAGGTTGTGTGGACTTTGCTTTTATGGACTTTGCTGATCTCCACCTTGGACTAATTTGTTCCTGCTTATCTTCTTACCTAATTGGATTTACCCATTTCTTTAAAGTGACCTAACAAACAAGGGGATAAAAGTCTCAAGTTTGGGATGTGTAGTCAGATGAAGCATCGTTTAGAATCATGCCAAGTTCTTGTCCTTGTTCATGGAAGCCTTACTTTAAAGATTCATGTTAAGATATTTCTTGTTTCATGGTTTTGATTCCTGGATTTCACGATTGCTTACCCAAGCCTTGGATCAATGCATTCCTTATTTTTCTGGATTGTATTAGGGTTGTGTGGACTTTTATGGACTTTGCTCAACTCCACCTTGGGCTAATTTGTTCCTGCTTATCTTCTTACCTAATTGGATTTACCCATTTATTTAAAGTGACCTAACTAACGAGGGGATAAAAGTCTCAAGTTTGGGATGTGTAGTCAGATGAAGCATTGTTTAGAATCACACCAAGTTCTTGTCCTTGTTCATGGAAGCCTTACTTTAAAGATTCATGTTAAGATATTTCTTGTTTCATGATTTTGATTCCTGGATTTCACGATTGCTTACCCAAGCCTTGGATCAACATATTCCTGATTTTTCTGGATTGTATTAGGGTTGTGTGGACTTTGCTTTTATGGACTTTGCTGAACTCCATCTTGGACTGATTTGTTCCAGCTTATCTTCTTACCTAATTGGATTTACCCATTTCTTTAAAGTGATCTAACTAACGAGGGGATAAAATTCTCAAGTTTGGGATGTGTAGTCAGATGAAACATTGTTTAGAATCACGCCAAGTTCTTGTCCTTGTTCATGGAAGCCTTGCTTTAAAGATACATATTAAGATATTTCTTGTTTCATGGTTTTGATTCCTGGATTTCATGATTACTTACCCAAACCTTGGATCAATGTATTCCTGATTGTCTGGATTGTATTAGGGTTGTGTGGACTTTGCTTATATGGACTTTGCTGAACTCCACCTTGGACTAATTTGTTCCTGCTTATCTTCTTACCTAATTGGATTTACCCATTTATTTAAAGTGACCTAACTAACGAGGGGATAAAAGTCTCAAGTTTGGGATGTGAAGTTAGATGAAGCATTGTTTAGAATCACGCCAGGTTCTTGTCCTTGTTCATGGAAGACTTGCTTTAAAGATTCATGCTAAGATATTGTTTCATGGTTTTGATTCCTGGATTTCACGATTGCGCTTACCCAAGCCTTGGATCAACGTATTCCTGATTTTTCTGGATTGTATTAGGGTTGTGTGGACTTTTATGGACTTTGCTCAACTCCACCTTGGACTAATTTGTTTTTGCTTATCTTCTTACCTAATTGGATCTACCCATTTCTTTAAAGCGACCTAACTAACGAGGGAATAAAAGTCTCAAGTTTGGGATGTGTAGTCAGATGAAGCATTGTTTAGAATAATGCCAAGTTCTTGTCCTTGTTCATGGAAGCCTTATCTTCTTGTTTCTGCTTATCTTCTTACCTAATTGGATTTACCCATTTCTTTAAAGTGACCTAACAAACAAGGGGATAAAAGTCTCAAGTTTGGGATGTGTAGTCAGATGAAGCATTGTTTAGAATCATGCCAAGTTCTTGTCCTTGTTCATGGAAGCCTTATCTTCTTGTTTCTGCTTATCTTCTTACCTAATTGGATTTACCCATTTCTTTAAAGTGACCTAACAAACAAGGGGATAAAAGTCTCAAGTTTGGGATGTGTAGTCAGATGAAGCATTGTTTAGAATCATGCCAAGTTCTTGTCCTTGTTCATGGAAGCCTTGCTTTAAAGATTCATGCTAAGATATTTCTTGTTTCATGGTTTTGATTCCTGGATTTCATGATTACTTACCCAAGCCTTGGATCAATGTATTCCTGATTTTCTGGATTGTATTAGAGTTGTGTGGACTTTGCTTTTATGGACTTTGCTGAACTCTACCTTGGACTAATTTGTTCCTGCTTATCTTCTTACCTAATTGGATTTACCCATTTCTTTAAAGTGCTTTTTTGCTTTACTTTTTTTAAATTACCAATCTAAATTATCACAAAAGCTTCTTTTGATTCAAGCAGCTTTGTTTCTAGATGTTAACCTTACACGATCTTCTATGTTGTGGAACAACAATCCTAACAGCAGTTTCTGTTATGGTCTACCTTTTTGAAAAGGGTGTCATAGCATATCCTGTATAGATTGTCCCAATACCTCTGTCTCAGTTGAGTAGTCGGAAATGATTCATGACCTCTCGTATCAAGGCTACGTTACATTCAAAGTGAATAAGTAGTATGGAATAGGCTTTGGTTCTCATGCTTTTCCTTTATTTTTATGTATGTTGTCCACTCATCGACTTGGGTTTCTCCAAGCTTCTGAAGCTACAAGAAAGCCACTGGGTATGTCTACTAAAATGACATCACTGGTGGGTGAAGTGGTTTGTAAACAGAAACTGGTTTGCAAGGAAAGTGAGCTCAATAAATCGCGGAAGATGTTTCCCGCTTTCAGTAAGGCCAAAAGAATGTAACTAACCTTCTGCAATTCTGTGCCTTCCAGTGCCATACAGCAGTCAAGACATCATTATTCAGCAGAGTCCCAGGGTATGTTTACAATGCAGAATGAATGCAGTTTGACACCACTTTAACTGCCAGGCTCAATACTTTGGAATCACAGAAGTTTGAGAAGGTTGTGTGCCTTCTCCCTGGATTCCATAGCATTGAAACACATCAGTGAAAGTGATGTTGAACTGCATTTGATCCATAGTATAGATCAGTGTTTCTCAACATGGGGGTCGGTACCCTTGGAGGGGTTGCGAGGGGGTGTCAGAGGGGTCACCAAAGACCACCAGAAAACACAGTATTTTCTGTTGGTCGTGGGGGTTCTGTGTGGGAAGTTTGGCCCAATTCAATTGTTGGTAGGGTCCAGAATGCTCTTTGTTTGTAGATGAACTATAAATCCCAGCAACTACAACTCCCAAATGTCAAGGTCTATTTTCCCCAAACCCCACATTTGGGCATATTGAGAACTCATGCCAAGTTTGGTCCAGATCCATCATTGCTTGAGTCCACAGTTCCCTCTTGATGTAGGTGAACTACAACTCCTAAACTCAAGGTCAATATCCACCAAACCCTTCCAGTATTTTCTGTTGGTTATGGGAGTTCTGTGTGCCAAGTTTGATTCAATTCCATCGTTAGTGGAGTTCAGAATGCTCTTTGTTTGTAGATGAACTATAAATCCCAGCAACTACAACTCCCAAATGTCAAGGTCTATTTTCCCCAAACCCCACATTTGGGCATATTGAGAACTCATGCCAAGTTTGGTTCAGATCCATCATTGCTTGAGTCCACAGTGCTCTCTGGATGTAGGTGAACTACAACTCCCAAAACTCAAGGTCAATGCCCACCAAACCCTTCCAGTATTTTTCTGTTGGTCATGGGAGTTCTGTGTGCCAAGTTTGATTCAATTCCATCGTTAGTGGAGTTCAGAATGTTCTTTGATTGTAGGTGAACTATAAATCCCAGCAACTACAACTCCCGAATGTCAAGGTGTATTTCCCCCAAACCCTATCTGTGTTCATGTTTGGACATATGGAATATTCATGGCAAGTCCACAGTGCTCTGTGGATGTAGGTGAACTACAACTCCCATTATTATTATTATTCTTTATTTATACCCCCGCCTCCATCCCCCCAGGAGGACTCGGGGCGGCTTATATAAGGCCACGTCCATCAATACAGTAAACACAATATAAACACAAAAAACACAACAGATAATCAAAAAATAAATTACATAAAATGCAAAACCTTATTTGCATTACTATTCATAACAGCCAGAAAATGACAGTTATGAAGTAGTAATGAAAATAATTTTATGGTTGGGGGGTCACCACAACATGAGGAAGCGTATTAAGGGGTCGTGGCATTAGGAAGGTTGAGAACCAATGGTATAGATGCACCCCAAGCTGCCTGAGGATGATCCCAAATTGGGAAACAAGTCATCCAGAAATACCTGGCCACTCTATATGAGTTCAAGTCCCCTTTCAGGGCCAGATCAACTTCACCCAAGAGTATTGAAGGAACTAGCGGAAGGAAGTCATTTCCAAACCATTGGCAACCATCTTTGAGAGTTCTTGGAGAACGGGAGAAGTTCCAGCAGGTTGGAGGAGGGCCAATGTGGTCCCAATCTTCATGAAGGAGAAAAAGGATGACCTAAACAATGACCAGTGTCCGGTCAGCCTCACGTCGATACCAGGCAAGATTCTGGAAAAGATTGTTAAGGAAGTGGTCTGCAAACACTTAGAAACAAATGCGGTCATCACTAATAGTCAACATGGATTTATCAAAAACAAGTCATGCCAGACTCTATCTTTTTTTGATAGAGTTACAAGCTGGGTAGATGCGGGGAATGCCGTGGATGGAGCGTACCTGGATTTCAGTAAGGCCTTCGTCAAAGTCCCCCATGACCTTCTGGCAAGGAAACTAGTCCAATATGGGCTAGGCAAAACTACCGTTAGCTGGATCTGTAATTGGTTAAATGGACGAACCCAGAGGGTGATTCTCACCAATGCTTTCTCTTCATCCTGGAAAGAAGTGACGAGTGGAGTGCCGCAGGGTTCCTTCCTGGGCCCAGTCCTGCTCAAGATCTTTATTAATGACTTAGATCAGTGGTTCTCAACCTGGGGCCCCCAGATGTTTTTGGCCTACAACTCCCAGAAATCCCAGCCAGTTTACCAGCTGTTAGGGTTTCTGGGAGTTGTAGGCCAAAACACCTGGGGACCCCAGGTTGAGAACCACTGACTCAGATGAAGGGCTAGAAGGCATGATCATCACGTTTGCAGACAACACCAAATTGGGAGGGAGAACCAATACTCCAGAGGATCAGAGCAGGATTCAAAACGATCTTGACAGATTAGAGAGATGATTGGCCAAAACTAACAAAATGAAGTGCAACAGGGACAAATGCAAGATTCTCCACTTAGGAAGAAAAAACGAAAAGCAAAGAGACAGAATGGGGGACGATGCCTGGCTCGAGAGCAGAACGTGGGAAAAAGATCTTGGAGTCCTCGTGAACAACAAGTTAAACATGAGCCAGGAATGTGATGTGGCGGCAAAAAAAGGCAATGTGATTTTCAGGGCCGTAGCCAGAAAAAAACTTCGGGGAGGGTTGACAATTTCGGGGGGGGGGGGGGTTAAAAATTTCAGGGAGGGTTTAAAATTTCGGGGGGGGTAGAAACCTGCCTCCTAGCTCACGCTGAAGCAAAGAGCACAGCAGGGGGCAGAGCAACCTTCAATAGCCTGCAGCTCCACTCCTGTGAACCACCTCCACCAAGTCTGGCCTCCTTAATGAGAGCATTCAACACACACACACCCAACTTGGTTGCTTCACTACATCAGGTATTGCTGCAAGTAATGACAGTGTGAATAAATTGTCAATATTTGCTTGAGATAATGCTTACAGTTCTGGAGGGACTCTTAATTTTTTGCATCTCATAGACTTAGCAGCATGGGGATTGGGTTAACCAGTTAAAATTCATGAGTAAACCAGGTTTTTTTAAAAAAAATCTGAAACATTTCGGGGGGGGGGTTGAACCCCTAAAACCACCCCCTCGCTACAGGCCTGGTGATTTTGGCCTGCATCAATAGGAGCATAGTGTCTAGATCTAGGGAAGTAATGCTCCCCATGCTCTATTCCACTTTAGTTAGACCACACCTGGAATATTGTGTCCAATTCTGGGCACCACAATTGAAGGGAGATGTTGACAAACTGGAAACTGTCCAGAGGACGGTGACTAAAATGATCAAGCGTCTGGAGAACAAGCACTATGAGGAGTGGCTTAAAGAACTGGCGATGTTTAGCCTGAAGAAGAGAAGGCTGAGAGAAGACATGATGAGGGCCATGGATAAATATGTGAGAGGAAGTCACAGGGAGGAGGGAGCGAACTTGTTTTCTGCTTCCTTGGAGACTAGGATGTAATGGAGCAATGGCTTCAAACTACAAGAAAGAAGATTCCATCTGAACATGAGGAAGAACTTCCTGACTGTGAGAGCTGTTCAGCAGTGGAACTCTCTGCCCTGGAGTGTGGTGGAGGCTCCATCTTTGGAAGCTTTGAAACAGAGGCTGGATGGCCATCTGTCAGGGGTGCTTTGAATGCAATATTCCTGCTTCTTGGCAGAATGGGGTTGGACTGGATGGCCCATGAGGTCTCTTCCAACTCTATGATTCTATGATAAGAGCTTAATGTAATCCCACAACCTCTGAGGATGCCTGCCATAGATGCAGGCAAAATGTCAGGAGAGAATGCTTCTAGAACCTGGCCATACAACCCGAAAAACCTACAACTTAGTTTTAATGTTTTGAACTACAGTATCTAAATTGAAAACGGCTCGGAAATTTCAATTGGTCCAACGGGCAGCAGCCAGGATGTTAACTGGGGCCCATTACAGAGAGAGGTCAACCCTTCTGTTTAAGGAGCTCCACTGGCTGCCGTTTATTTTCCAAGCCCAATTTAAGGAGCAGGTGCTTACCTACAAAGCCCTGAACGGTTTGGGACCACCCTACCTGCGTGACCGCCTCACAGTCTACGAACCCACACGCTCACTCCGGTCATCAGGAGAGGCCCTGCTCGTGATCCCGCCTGCGTCGCAGGTGCGTTTGGTGGGGACGCGGGACAGGGCCTTCTCTGTGGTGGCCCCCCGCCTCTGGAATGCCCTCCCGAAAGATCTCAGACAGGCCCCTACTTTGGCGGTTTTCAGAAAGAACCTGAAAACCTGGCTGTTCCAACGTGCCTTCTCAGATTAGGAACCCCACTACCAAAGCCCAGAAGCACTTTAGTAGAGTCAAGATCACCCTCACCGCACACTGCACTTATATTTTA
The DNA here is from genome assembly GCF_037176765.1 of Anolis sagrei. Lineage (NCBI taxonomy): Eukaryota > Metazoa > Chordata > Lepidosauria > Squamata > Anolidae > Anolis > Anolis sagrei. The sequence continues at coordinate 5,438,443 of NC_090027.1, forward strand.
ATCCCATATCCCTCCGACACTTCAGCACTTTTTAATCCTGTACCCTACTCCGGCCGGCTCAGTTTTTAATAATGTCCTGTTGTACTGCTTTGTTATTGTTTTCTGCTTTAACTGTTTTATTTGCTACTAGCTATGGGTCTTGATCAGTCATTGGCGAGGGTCTCAGTGGTCTTGATCAGTCATTGGCTAGGGTCTCAGTGGTGGAAGTGAGTGAAGTGACTGCAAGTCCCATCATCCATTGTCAAATTCTTCCAATCCACACCAGGATGTAGAGTGGGTCATGTGGGCTCTCTGTGTAAATTGTGGTCCTGATCCATCATTGTTGGCAGTTGTAATGGTCTTAGGAAGGGAGTGCAGGTATTGCAAGTTCCATCGTCCATGGTACATCCTCCTCCAAACTGCACCAGGATGTAGAGTGTGTCATGGAGACTCAGTATGCCAAGTTTGGTCTTTATCGGTAATTGGATGAGGGTTGCAGTGGTCTCAAGAATTGAGCAAAGGTACTGCAAGTCCCATAATCCATGGTCCATCCCCGGCCAAACCACACCAGACATAAAGTGGGTCATGAGAGGTCTATATTCCAAGTTTGGTCCTGATCAGTCATTGGATGAGGTTAACAGCGGTCTCAGAATGTGAGTGATGGTACTGCAAGTCCCATCATCCATGGTTCATCCTCCTCCAAACTGCAGTAGGATGTAGAGTGGGTCATGGGGGCTCTGTGTGCCAAGTCTGGTCTGTATTGGTAATTGTCTGACCCAGCCCCCTCTGGCCTTTTCCTTTCCTCTCTTTGTCATCTTGGAATCTTGGAATTGAGGCTGGCCAATCAGAGACCATATGCAAAATTCCTTCTCATGTCCCCGTTTCTGCCATGAACTCTTTTCTCCACCAGAGGCTCCTATTGAAGCTGGCCAATCAGAGACCATATGCAAATAGCAGCACTGCGGCACCAATCAGAATGTTGGAACTTTCAGGCTGGCCAATCAAAACGCTGGCACATACTCCTCCCGTCGCACCGCCACACTTTTGTCCGCCGCATACAAACTTTCACCTTTATTATATACATAGATGTATGGTATTGTTGTATTGTGTTGGGCTCCGGCCTGTTGTAAGCCGCATCGAATCCCTTGGGAGATGCTAGCGGGGTACAAATAAAGTAATAATAATAATAATAATAATAATAATAATAATAATAATAAATTGATAGAAAACAATTTGGATGTCTTATAAAGACAGTGGAAATGATGGGGTGCAGGAGCCAGTTTGTCCAGTTTCATATATCAGAAGTTACCTAATAGAGGAGAGTCTGGTCATTTATTTTAGGATTGTTGACATTTCCTCTTTCTTGCTTTTTGGCAGGGGGCTGGACTGGATGGCTGACGAGGTCTCTTCCAACTCTTTGATTCTTTGATTCTATGATTCTAGAATAAGAATTCAAACTACTACCACTACTACTACCAAGAATTAAAACTTCAGCTGACTTGTTGTGGTGAACTTGATCAACTCTATTGTGGCAATCATTGACATCTCCCCAAGGCCTGTGTTGTCTTTCCTGAGATCTGTCATTTGTGCTATGCTAGTAATGCAATATTACGTGCATTCCGTGCCGGTCACATAGACCTGTGATAAGGATTAGATATCATTCATGCACACTTTATGTTGTCTGTTTGACACTATATTTCTATAAAATACTGGTGCTTGACATAAACTTTATCTTAGTCAGTGCTAGAGTTGTGCATGGAATTTGTTTCTCCTGTCTCCTTCATCCCTATTGTTTCTTTGGGAGCACAGAATGGGAAGGCCCCTTCCGGTATGAAAATCAACCTGGCACAAAAGCAAGTGGGAGTGGGTACCAGCTTCAAGTCTGCTTTTCGACATCACAGTTTAATATTTTTTATTAATCCCCAACAAACAAAAAGTATACCCTAATTTCTTGAAAATTACTTTCTTCTTCCAAGAGGTCATTGCTCTTCCTTAAATGGAAGTGGCAAGCCTCCTTAAAATGCCCTGTAGAGTGCGTAGCTGGTGCGGTGTAGCCTGGGAGAGAAACCTGAGCGTCTGTAATCACACACCTCCCAGAACTTGCCTCCTTGCCTTGGACAGAGAGTGTGTGTGTGGTGTGCAGTGCCTGCAACTGGGTGCCTCTTACTCTAGAGGAGGCGCTTGGTTGCAGGCACTGACAGGCATGCATGCTTTCTGGGCTACATGCCACACACACACTCTCTTTCCAAGGAGAGTGTGCATGTGATATGCAGGCCCAGGAAGTATGTGCACCCGCCAGTGCCTGCAGCCAAGCACCTCCTCTAGAGTAAGAAACAGAACTTGTTGCCTCCTTGCCTTGGAAAGAAAGTGTGTGTGTGGTGTGCAGGCCCAGAAAGTGCACACCCCTGCCAGTGCCTGTAACTCGGTGCCTCTTACTCTAGAGGAGGTGCTTGACAGGTATGCATGCTTTCTGGGCCTACATGCCACACACACACACACACTGTTTCCAAGGATAGTGTGCATGTGATATGCAGGCCCAGGAAGTATGTGCACCTGCCAGTGCCTGCAGCCAAGCACCTCCTCTAGAGTAAGAAACAGAACTTGTTGCCTCCTTGCCTTGGAAAGAAAGTGTGTGTGTGGTGTGCAGGCCCAGAAAGTGCACACCCCTGCCAGTGCCTGTAACTCGGTGCCTCTTACTCTAGAGGAGGTGCTTGACAGGTATGCATGCTTTCTGGGCCTACATGCCACACACACACACACACTGTTTCCAAGGATAGTGTGCATGTGATATGCAGGCCCAGGAAGTATGTGCACCTGCCAGTGCCTGCAGCCAAGCACCTCCTCTAGAGTAAGAAACAGAACTTGTTGCCTCCTTGCCTTGGAAAGAAAGTGTGTTTGTGGTGTGCAGGCCCAGAAAGTGCACACCCCTGCCAGTGCCTGCAACTGGGTGCCTCTTACTCTAGAGGAGGCGCTTGGCTGCAGGCACTGACAGGCATGCATGTTCTCTGGGCCTACATGCCACACACACACACACACACATACTGTTTCCAAGGAGAGTGTGCATGTGATATGCAGGCCCAGGAAGTATGTGCACCTGCCAGTGCCTGCAGCCAAGCACCTCCTCTAGAGTAAGAAACAGAACATGTTGCCTCCTTGCCTTGGAAAGAAAGTGTGTGTGTGGAGTGCAGGCCCAGAAAGTGCACACCCCTGCCAGTGCCTGCAACTGGGTGCCTCTTACTCTAGAGGAGGCGCTTGGCTGCAGGCACTGACAGGCATGCATGCTTTCTGGGCCTACATGCCACACGCACACACACACAGTTTCCAAGGATAGTGTGCATGTGATATGCAGGCCCAGGAAGTATGTGCACCTGCCAGTGCCTGCAGCCAAGCACCTCCTCTAGAGTAAGAAACAGAACTTGTTGCCTCCTTGCCTTGGAAAGAAAGTGTGTGCGTGGTGTGCAGGCCCAGAAAGTGCACACCCCTGCCAGTGCCTGCAACTGGGTGCCTCTTACTCTAGAGGAGGTGCTTGGCTGCAGGCACTGGCAGGTGCACATACTTCCTGGGCCTGCATATCACATGCACACTCTCCTTGGAAACAGTATGTGTGTGTGTGTGTGTGTGGCATGTAGGCCCAGAGAACATGCATGCCTGTCAGTGCCTGCAGCCAAGCGCCTCCTCTAGAGTAAGATAACTTGTTGCCTCCTTGCCTTGGAAAGAAAGTGGAAGAGGAGAGTAATTTTCAAGAAACGGGACCCCCATCTAAAGTCGGGACATGAAACGGGTCAATGTTTACCCCGAATGCACAACCCAAGTCAGTGCTATGACTAGGTTGGATTGAAAGCAATGCTGGGCTTAGTAGTTCCTTTGGCCAAAGCTATTGTTTGTTGGGGTTCAGCCTGTGATTGTGTTTCAGGATCAGGGTGCTTTGGATGTGGGAAGTGATGCCAATGAATTTCAAGATGGTAATGGTTTGGTCAATGATACTAATGCAGAGAAGGAACAGGAAACCCCTCTGCAAAGCCCCTGAATTGCTACCAGAGAGTTCCCAGGATTTGGGGCTTGAAAACAATTGGGAACCTGGTCCAGCTGCAAAACTTAATGAGCAAATAGATAGGAGGCAGGAGATTAGTCAAAACAGGCAGACCGAACAGTGGCTTCGGTGGTCTGCCAGGATCCAACAGAAAAAGATAAGGGAAGATAAGGGAATCTCAATTAAAGTGAAACCAATCTCTGAGTGCTTGGAATAGTTTAAGTATGGGAAATGTAGTCAGATGAAGCATAGTTTAGAATCAACTGTAGTTCATGTCCTTGTTTCATGGAAGCCTTGCTGGGAAGATTCTTGTCTAAGTATTTCTTGTTTCATGTTTTGGATTCTTGGATTGCATGAATGCCTACTCATGCCTTGGATTAATGTTTCCTGGTTTTCTGAATTATATTAGAGAAGCGTGGACTTTGTTTTTATGGACTTTGCTAAACTTTGCCCTGGACTATTTTTTGCTCCTGCTTATCTTCTTACCTAATTGGATTTACCTATTTCTTTAAAGTGCTTTTTACTTGCTGTTTTTAAATTATCTTCAATAAAAGGATTGTTTGGATTGTCAAGGATTGTCAATCAAAGGCATGGTGATTACAGTCAGAGGACTTTTCCTGTCCTGGACTGAAACAGTTATCTGCTAGCCTTCCTTCTCAGTTTCAAGGTTCATCCCAGCTGGATGGATATAGTCAATATTTCAGACAGGATGAGAGGCAGAAAACATTTCTAGCACCTCACTGTTGTCCTCTTCCGCTTCCTTATCCCATTACATAGCTCACATTTGCTTTGCATTTCATGGTGATCCAGAATGGACTGTCTATCTTTCAATATTTGCTTAGCTCATTAAAACTGTACATAAATGGCCTTTTGACATTCTCCAGCCTACTTAGGGCAGTCTGCTGTGAAATTTGGAACAACCTCTGTCATTAGTATATTTGATTCTTTAAAATGATCAAGGGTCTGGAGAACAAGCCCTATGAGGAGCGGCTTAAGGAGCTGGGCATGTTTAGCCTGAAGAAGAGAAGGCTGAGAGGAGATATGACAGCCATGTATAAATACATGAGAGGAAGCCACAGGGAGGAGGGAGCAAGCTTGTTTTCTGCTTTCCTGGAGACTAGGACGCAGAACGATGGCTTCAAACTACAAGAGAGGAGATTCCATCTGAACATGAGGAAGGACTGTGAGAGCCATTCAGCAGTGGAACTCTCTGCCCCAGAGTGTGGTGGAGGCTTCTTCTTTGGAAGCTTTTAAACAGAAGCTGGATGGCCATCTGTCAGGAGTGATTTGGCTTCAAACTACAAGAAAGGAGATTCCATCTGAACATGGTAAGTCAGGAACTATTGTCTCATATCAAGACAATTATTATTATTATTATTATTATTATTATTATTATTATTATTAACACTCCGCAAAACTTTACAGACTGGTTTGTAATGGCACTCCATGAATTAGATATTGACAAGCTGGAATGTGTCCAGAGGAGAGCGACTAAAATGATAAAAGGTCCGGAGAACAAGCCCTATGAGGAGCGGCTTAAGGAGCTGGGCATGTTTAGCCTGAAGAAGAGAATGCTGAGGTATGGTAGCCATGTATAAATATGTGAGAGGAAGCCACAGGGAGGAGGGAGCAAGCTTGTTTTCTGCTTCCTTGCAGACTAGGACGCGGAACAATGGCTTCAAACTACAAGAGAGGAGATTCCATCTGAACATGAGGAAGGACTTCCTGACTGTGAGAGCCATTCAGCAGTGGAACTCTCTGCCCCAGAGTGTGGTGGAGGCTCCTTCTTTGGAAGCTTTTAAACAGAAGCTGGATGGCCATCTGTCAGGAGTGATTTAAATGCAATATTCCTGCTTCTTGGCAGAATGGGGTTGGACTGGATGGCCCAGGAGGTCTCTTCCAACTCTTGATTCTATGATTCTTCTACAGAACCCACTGAGGCTTTAATATGCCACCAGTATAAACACCAGAAGAAGGAAGCTAAGATTGATCTGTAGCCTTTATATTCTCAGGTAGTTGTTTGGGAATAGGAAAATTTGTAAGAGCGTGCCACAAAAGAACAAGTCGTTTTTGATCTTCCAAAGATTAACTTCTTTTACACAATTGACGTACTCTCAGCTGTTCCCTGAATGTGACATCCATATATCACCTGCCATGTAAACGTTTCACACAGTAACAGGTAAAGTGAAACTTTTACGTGATTCTGCAGTTTGCAGCCTATACAAAGAAGATAGGCCCTTTTCAGTGCTGCCTCCTCTCTTGCCTCCCTTTCTTTTTGTTTCATTTTGGACTAGTCGTCCCCTGCCACACGTTGCTGTGGCCCAGTCTGGTGACCTGGAAAATAATGTAATGAGAAAGTGTTGGTTTCTAATAGATGTAATTTCTTCATGCTTGTGGGTAAACAACAGTATTTCTTGCTGTTTCTTTGTCAGTGTTGGTGTGGAGATTGTCTGGTTTGCCCAATCTGGAACATGCAACATACAATTGTCCTTCTTTAGGGATCACTTTCAAATCTATGATACTATATCTCTCTCTGTGTGTGAATCATATATATCTCTATATATCTATGGCTGGATGGCTCTTTGTCAGGAGGGCTGTGATTATGTTTTCTTACCCTGGTGAAGGGAGTTGGACTGGATGGCCTTAAGTATTTTCTGTTGGTCATGTGGGTTCTGTGTGGGACTTTTACCCCAATTTTGTTGTTAGTGGGGTTCAGAATGCTCTTTGATTGTAGGTGAACTATAAATCCCAGAAACTACAGCTCCCAAATGTCAAGCTCTATTTTCCCAAAACTACACCAGTGTTCACATTTGACCATATTGAGTATTTGTACCAAGTTTGGTCCAGATCAGGGGCGGCTCATCCATTATGCGAAGTAAGTGGTCGCAGAACACTTTTTTTGCCAGGGGTGCAGAGGTGCCTCTGTAAATGCCCCTCGACCGCCACTTGAGGAGCGCCCCCTCAGCTCACAACAGCCCTAGCAGTCCGGGGGGAGCCTCGGCTTTCTTGCCTCGCTGCCGGGCGATCCTCTTCCCAAAGGAGCCGGGCACTTGAGCCTCGCCTAGCCCCTCTCGTTCCTGCTCCACTCGGCCACTGGGTGCGCGAGCAGAGCCGGCACTCAATCATTCTCCACGTTCGATCCCTTCCCCATGACCGGCTCCCTTTCCTGATCCCCGGTGCCCCACCCACCTCCTCTCCTCTCCCCAATCCGTGGGTGGGCCAAGGGGTGGAGCCGCCTCGCCTGGCCCGCTTTGGGGCCAGAGACGTTTCTGAAGACCCCAGCGTGCGCACCAAATGTTGCCTCTTCTCCTGACTTTCTCTTCAGCCATTGGGACCAAGAGAGAGAGAGAGAGCCCCTCCGGCTGGAGGTATCTCCCACCTCCGCTCCCTCCTTTGTTTTTGCGCCTACCTTCAGGAAAGGTGGGCATCTCCACCTCTCTCTCTCTCTCTCTCTCTTGGTCCCAATGGCTGGAGAGAAAGTCAGGAGAAGAGGTGACTTTTGGTGCACACGCCGGTGTCTTCAGGAACGCCTCCAGACGCAAAGTGGGCCAGGCAAGGGAGCAGTGCGGCAAGTGTAGTTACTGGGATGTATAGTTCACCTACAATCAAAGAGCATTGTGAACTCCACCAATGATGGAATTGAACCAAATAAAGCAGACAGAACTCCCATGACGAACAGAAAATGTATATCAATGATTGGTGGTGGTGGGGGGGGGGGATACTGTTTGCTTACCGTTGAAAATTACCTAGGGCTGCCTCTGGTCCAGATCCATCATTGTTTGAGTGCACAGTACTCTTTGGATGTAGGTGAACTACAACTCCCAAGCTCAAGGTCAATGCCTACCAAACCCTTCCAGCATTTTCTGTTCGTCATGGGAGTCCTGTGTGCCAAGTTCAGTTAAATTCCATCATTGATGGAGTTCTGAATACTCTTTGATTGTTGGTGAACAACAACTCCTAAATGACAAAATCTATTTTTTGAGTGATAGTCACTCCTTGGGTTAGTAGGTGTCTTGTGTCCAAATTTGGTGGCAATTCGTCCAGTGGTTTTTGAGTTATGTTAATCTCACAAACGAACATTACATTGGGTTGTTGTAGGTTTTTTCAAGCTATATGGCCATGGTCTAGAGGCATTCTCTCCTGACCTTTCGCCTGCATCTATGGCAAGCATCCTCAGAGGTCGTGAGGTCTGTTGGAAGTAGGAAAATGGGTTTATATATCTGTGGAATGACCAGGGTGGGACAAAGGACTTTTGTCTGCTGGAGCTAGGTGTGAATGTTTCAACTGACCACCTTAATTAGCATTTGATGGCTTGGCAGTGCCTGGGGGAATCTTTTGTTGAGAGGTGATTTGATGTGCCTGATTGTTTCCTCTCTGTTGTTTTGCTGTTGTAATTTTAGAGTTTTTTTTAATACTGGTAGCCAGATTTTGTTCATTTTCATGGTTTCCTCCTTTCTGTTGAAATTGTCCACATGCTTGTGGATTTCAATGGCTGACATGGTGGTTGTTGGTGTGGTCCAGCATTTCTGTGTTCTCAAATAATATGCTGTGTCCAGGCTGGTTCATCAGGTGCTCTGCTATGGCTGACTTCTCTGGTTGAAGTAGTCTGCAGTGCCTTTCATGTTCCTTTACATTACATTTTTATTTTTATTTATTTATATTTATATAGATTTATATTTATATAGATTTATTACTACTACATTTGGAAGCAATATCACGGGATTAGGTTTGTATGTGCATGGAATATATGTGTAAGTGCTACTTACTATAAGATGGAGGTGAAACCAGCATCGTATTGGAAAAGCCCTGCAAAACAGAAAGGCCTCATCCCCGCTGAGCAAACTTCTAGCAAGAATTTCAGGGAGATGGCAAGCTTGATAATGGTTTCATAATTGTTTTCCTTGGTCTCTTGCCAAAACCTGGTTCTGAATTCAAGGGAGCACATAAAAGGAAAGACAAGACAGACACATTTATGGCTGTAATGTGAGACAATCTTTGAAACCAAATCTCCAGAAGGACTAGTTTATTCCTTACTCACTTGTTGGCCTGTTTGGCTTTGCTCCCCATAGCTATAAAGATCCAATTCGTTATGAAATATTAACGACATATCTACATTTTTGGAAGTCAAAGTCACCTCTTTTAGGTCTGATTGAAACCAGTACGAATTGCAACAAGCTGAATGGGTGTGAGAAGGAATGGCACAAGACTCAACTTGGTAGGATCATGTCCTCAAAGTCATCCACTATTAGAAGGTGCTGGGAACTGAATTCTCTCATCGAAGGGGTCTCATGGGCTTTGAAGTCCGGCCTCCTGCTAAATCAGTGTTTCTTAACCTGGGGGTCAGGACCCCTGGAGGGGTCGTGAGGGGGTGTCAGAGGGGTTGCTGAAGACCATCAGAAAACACAGTATTTTCTGTTGGTCATTGGGTTTCTGTGTGGGAAGTTTTGCCCAATTCTATTGTTGGTGGGGTTCAGAATGCTCTTTGATTGTAGGTGAACTATAAATCCCAGCAACTACAACTCCCAAATGTCAAGGTGTATTTTCCCCAAACTCCACCAATATTCACATTTGGGTATATTGAGTATTTGTGCCAAGTTTGGTCCTGATCCATCATTGTTTGAGTCCACAGTGCTCTCTGGATGTGGGCGAACTACAACTCCAAAACTCAAGGTTAATGCCCACCAAACCCTTACAGTTTTTTCTATTGATCATTGAAGTTCTGAGTGCTAAGTTTGGTTCAATTCAATTGTTGGTGGAGTTCACAGTTCTTTGATTGTAGGTGAACTATAAATCCCAGCAATTACAACTCCCAAATGAATTGAGGGTACAGTTGTAATGTATCTAGAAACATAAACAAAGTTAAAAACTTGGCATTATACTAAATGTCCTTTGAAGCTGGTCACTTGGAGTTCCTCTGATGTTGCTAGAAGGAGGTCCTCCATTGTGCATGTTGCAGGGCTCAGGGTGCATTGTAGTAGATGGTCTGTGGTTTGCTCTTCTCCGTACTTACATGTCATGGACTCCACTTTGTGGGCCCATTTCTTAAGCTTGGTTCTCCATCTCATGGTGCCAGAACGCAGTCTGTTCAGTGCCTTCCAAGTCTGTATGCCCATGATAGAGTCTCTCATTCAGTATCAGCCATGGATTGAGGTTGCAGGTTTTAGCCTGCCACTTTTGGACTCTCGCTTGCTGAGGTGTTCCTGTAAGTATCCCTGTAAAGCTTAGAAAGCTGTTTCTTGATTTAAGGCACTGGCGTGCTGGTTGATATCCAAACAGATGATGGGCCAGAGATGTCAAGCCTTGGTCCTTTCACTATTGGCTGCTACTTCTCGGCGGATGTCATGTGGTGCAATACAAGCTAAACAGTATAATTTCTCCACTGGTGTGGGGTATAGACACTCTGTGATAATGCAGTATGTCTCATTAAGAGCCACATCCACTCTTTTAAGGTGATGAGATGCATTCCACACTGGGCATGCATACGCAGCAGCAGAGTAGCAAAGCGCAAGGGCAGATGTCTTCACTGTATCTGGTTGTGATCCCTGGGTTGTGCAAATTTCCTCTCTATTTATTTTTACCCAAATGTTCTCCACTAGGATTTCTGTTGAAGTGAATTTATCTTTGACATATAATGCCACTCACCCTCCATTTCAGCCACATCTATTCTTTTTCAATAAGTGATACAATTCAGATGAAGGATTGAATGGGGTTTGACTTTTACTTCTCTTCTTTGCCTTACATGTCTCCCAACATTTAAATGAAAGGAAGTTAAGATTTAGTGTGTGTGTATTTGCAGACTAGAAATGGTCACGGCTTAACAATTATTCAAACTACATTTCAGTTATTCTTTCTCCCAGACCTTTCTGCCTGTTGGAAAAAAATGTGCACAAAAATGCATTGAGAAATTCTGCTAACTTTTTAAGAAGTTGCAAACTGATATAAATGGAATAAATTTAATATTCAAGGGAAATGACACATTGTGGGCCACTTCTCGCTATTAGCACCACTTCATTTTTTCTGAGGTCTTCATTTCCCGAGCAAAATACTCTGCAGTTCTCTGACTCAGAATGTCCATTCCTGTCCACTTCAGCTCATTCACTTCACATATTGCAATGTTTATACATTCCATTTCTTATTTTACAATGTCTCGCTTTGCCTGATTCATGCTTCTCACATTCCATATTCCTATAGCATGTATTATGCAGTTTTGTACTTCCTTTTCTTGTCTCGTTTGTTTTCGGATTTTTTATTCTAGTTTGATACCCGAAGGTAGTGTTTCTCAACCTGGGGGTCAGACCCCTGGAGGGGCCACGAGGGTGTGTCAGAGGGGTTCCCTGAGACCATCAGAAACCACGGTATTTTCTGTTAATCTAGAGTGTTTTGTGTGGGAAATTTGGCCCAATGCTATCATTGGTGGGGTTCAGAATGCTTTCTGATTGTAGGTGAACTATAAATCCCAGCAACTACAACTCCCTAATGTCAAGGTCTATTTTCCCCAAACCCACCACATTTGGGCATATTGAGTATTTGTGCCAAGTTTGGTCCAGATGAATTATTGTTTGAATCCACAGTCCTCCCTGGATGTAGGTGAACTACAACTCCAAAACTCAAGGTCAATGCTCACCAAACCCATCCAGTATTTTCTGTTGGTCATTGGAGTTCTCTGTGCCAAGTTTGGTTCAATTCCCCAAACCCCACCGGTGTTCACATTTGGGCATATTGAGTATTCGTGCCAAATTTGGATCAGATCCGTCATTGTTTGAGCCCACAGTGCTCTCTGGATGTATGCGAACTACAACTCCAAACTCAAGGTCAATGTTCACCAAACCTGTCCAGTATTTCCTGTTGGTCATGGGAGTTCTGTGTGCCAAGTTTGGTTCAAGTCTATCTTTGGTGGAGGTCAGAATGCTCTCTGATTGTAAGTTAACGATAACTCCCAGCAACTACAGCTCCCAAATGCCTAAATCAATCCTGCCCAACCCCATCAGTATTCAAATTTGGGCATATTGGGTATTTGTGCCAGATTTGATCCAGTGAATTCAAATACATCCTGCATATCAGATATTGACATTACGATTCATAACAGGAGCAAATTTAAAGTTATGAAGTAGAAAGTACTGAAAGTAATGAAAGAATGGATGTAACGAAGGCAAATGGATCTGCATACATCTCTGTCCTTTACTACCTTTTGAATTAGGAAAGGAACAGGAAATGTTTTGTGTTTTTGTGTTGTGTTTACTGTATTGATGGGCGTGGCCTCATGTAAGCCGCCCCGAGTCCCCTTGGGGGAGATGGAGGCAGGGTATAAAAGGCATGGCCCAACTTACCGGGCCAAAGAAGTTGTGGTGCAGGGTGTCCCCCACCGCTATTCTTGCCTCAGGGGGGGGCTTCTTCCTCCCAGAAGCCCCTCGGATGGCGGGTTTCCCGCCGGCAGGTCACTTGGCCAATGGCCAACTGACCACGCCCTGCGGTGGGAGAGGCCTGAGCTGGCCTCTCCCTCTTTGTGGGCAGCCTTTATAAGGCTGCCCCAGGCTCCCCAGCAGGAACTGGGCCTGCAACAGCTTCTTGTTGGCGTGGGGCATGGGCCCTGGATCTGGTTTGGTATCCCCCCTAGCGGAAAGGGGGGATGCCCGGTGGTCCCAGGGGTGCCGAGTTGCGTTTGCCCAGTATTGTGCCGGCGGCACCCTGGTGTGTGCGGGATCGGGCAGTATTGGGCTGCCCGATCATGATCCAGGACCCATGCTTGGCTGCCAACCCTTGTTCCTGTTATCAATCAATGAGTTGTGGCCATTGTTCATCCCAACAACATATGTGAACGTACTTCTTGGGCTGGCTGTGGGAGGTGTATTGCACTTGCACACGCAAATAAAGTTTTATGATGATGATGGATCGAGAGTTGCCAGATGTTCAAGCAGGGTTTAGAAAAGGCAGAGGAACGAGAGAGCAGATTGCCAATATCCGCTGGATAATGGAGAAAGGCAGGGAGTTTCAGAAAAACATCTATTTCTGCTTCATTGACTATTCTAAAGCCTTTGACTGTGTGGATCATCATAAATGGTGGCAAGTTCTTGGTGGGATGGGCATCCCAAGCCCCCTTCCGTCTCTCCTGAGGAATCTGTACAAGGACCAAGGAGCAACAGTCAGAACTGACCACGGAACAGGAGACAGGTTCCAGATTGGGAAAGGCGTACGGCAAGGCTGCATCCTCTCACCCAATCTCTTTAACTTGTATGCAGAACACATCATGCGAGGATGTGCGGGGCTTGATGAATGCAAAGCTGGGATGGAAATGGCTGGAAGAAACATTAACAACCTCAGATATGCAGATGACACCACTCTGATGGCCGAAAGCGAGGAGGAGCTGAGGAGCCGTCTAATCAAGGTGAAAGAAGAAAGCGCAAAAGCTGGGTTGCAGCTAAACATCAAAAAAACCAAGATTATGGCAACAAGAATGATTGACAACTGGGAAATAGAGGGAGAAAACGTGGAGGCCGTGACAGGGTTTGTATTTCTAGGCGCAAATATTACTGCAGATGCAGACTGTGGCCAGGAAATCAGAAGATGCTTCCTTCTTGGGAGGAGAGCAATGTCCAATCTCGATAAAAGAGTGAAGAGTAGAGACATCAGACTGGCAACCAAGATCCATTGCCTAGTCAAAGCCATGGTCTTCCCTGGAGTCACCTACGGATGTGAGAGCTGGACCTTAGGGAAGACTGAGCGAAGGAAGAGAGATGCTTTTGAGCTGTGGTGCTGGAGGAAAGTGCTGAGAGTGCCTTGGACTGCGAGGAGATCCAACCAGTCCATCCTCCAGGAAATAAAGCCGACTGCTCATTGGAGGGAAGGAGACTAGAGACAAAGTTGAAGTCCTTTGGCCACATCATGAGGAGACAGCAAAGCCTAGAGAAGGGAATGATGCTGGGGAAAGTGGAAGGCAAAAGGAAGAGGGGCCGACCAAGGGCAAGGTGGATGGATGGCATCATCGAAGTGACTGGACTGACCTTGAAGGAGCTGGGGGTGGTGACGGCCGACAGGGAGCTCTGGCGTGGGCTGGTCCATGAGGTCACGAAGAGTCGGAGACGACTGAATGAATGAACAACAACATGGTTTTATATTATGTGTTAATGTTTTTAAACGTTTGATGGTGTTTTTGGGCATCGAATCATTGCTATTGTAAATGGCCCTGAGTCGCCTGAGGGCTGAGAAGGGTGGTATACAAATACAGTAGATAAATAAATAAATAAATCATCAATTAATGAATTAAAGTGCTGGAGTGAATAGTCAGTCCTCGCACACACCCATTTCAGTCTGCTCAAAATCAAATGTCTATTTAAAAAGCCATGTTTTAAGGCTAGATTGAAAGGTTTGGAGAGTGGGGGCTAACCTAATATCTCTAGGGAGGGCATTCCAGAGCTGGGGAGTCACCACCGAGAAGACCTTCTCTCTCTTTCCCACCAACCGCACTTGAGACGGTGGTGGGACCGAGAGAAGGGCCTCCTTGGCAGATCTCAGAGCCTCACTGGGTCATAGAAGGAGATAATAATAATAATAATAATAATAATAATAATAATAATAATGTCTGGATTATTTATGTCGCCATACCAGGTGACAGCCGCATTGAGGACAAACAATAGGAAAAACTCAGCTGCTATCAAAACCTCAAAATCGAACTGCAACGGCTCTGGAAAAAACCAGTCCAGGTGGTCCCAGTGGTCATTGGCACACTGTGTGCTGTGTCAATGTTTATTGGAAACAATAAACATTGACAAAATCACGATCTGTCAACTGCAAAAGGTCACCTGACTTGGATCTGCTTGCATCATTCGAAAATACGTCACACAGTCCTAGATGCTTGGGAAGGGTTTGACTTGTGATTTTGTGATACAAAATCCAGCATAGAGATCTGGTTTGCTTTGACATACTGTGCTTTTGTGTCAGTAAAATAATAATAATAATAATAATAATAATAATAATAATAATAATAATCTTTATTTATACTCCGCCACCATCTCCCTGAGGGGGACTCAGGGTGGCTAACATGAAGCGGTCTCGGAGATCGGTTGGACCAAAAGCTAATTATTATTTATTTATTTATTTATTTGACCAGTCATATGACCATTTCAAAATAGAACATGAGTAAAAAAACAAGGCAACAAGGTGAAGACAGCAGCTGACCTTCTATTTATAGTCAGAATCTTATTTTCCTGGTTCTTCTTTCAGGAAACCTGCTCTTTTCTTCATAGCTTTCAGACTAAAAAGGCTTACTCTGATGATGGTGAATCTTTCCTGACCTTGCAAGAGGGATGTCAGAATATCATTTCTGTTGGGGGACCTGCAGTTGGATAATATTGGATGTAAATATCTGTCTCACAGTTCAGTATATGCTGGACAGTCAATTAAGAAATGTTCAAAGTCTTCCACTGTTTGTTCTCCCCAGACGCAGAATCTCTCCCTTCTTGGGATGTTACAGTAGTGCCCGGTTTGCACCATAGTACCGAGTTGTTCAACCCTAGCCCTAGTATATATTCTTCTCAAGGGTAGAGGAAGTGGAATAGTGAGGTAGTGCTCTAAATGAGTATTCCTTTTGTGGGAAGCTAAAAGCCTTGTGGCTGAAGACCTACCTATGCTCTCTAGGTCCAGCTGTGCATAGACATCCCGAATGTGCCGCTTGAGCCCTTGCCCTGCCCCCGGGCCCAAAACACTCAGAAATTGCAAAGGCAGACCGAATCCAGCCAACTCATTATTCAGAGCCGCCATCCACGATGACTTCTGGTCATGCTGGACTTGATCCTCTAGACCAGTGTTTCTCAACCTTCCTAATGCCGCGACCCCTTAATACCCTTCCTCATGTTATGGTGACCCCCAACCATAAAATTATTTTTGTTGCAACTTCATAATTGTGATTTGGCTATTGTTACGGATTGTAATGTAAATATCTGAAATGCATGATGTATTTTCATTCACTGGACCAAATTTGGCACAAATACTCAATATGCCCAAATTTGAATACTGGTGGGATTGGGGGAGAGTATTGATTTTGTCCTGTGGGAGTTGAAGTTGCTGGGATTTATAGTTCACCTACAATCAAAGAGCATTCTGAATTCTACAAACAATGGAATTGAATCAAACTTGGCACACAGAACTCCCATGACCAACAGAAAATACTGGAAGGGTTTGGTGGGCATTGACCTTGAGTTTTGGAGTTGTAGTTCACCTACATCCAGAGAGCACTGTGGACTCAAACAGTGATGGATCTGGACCAAACTTGGGACGGATACTCAATATGCCCAGATGTGAACACTGGTGGAGATTGGAGGAAATAGACCTTGACATTTGGGAGTTGTAGTTGCTGGGATTTATAGTTCATCTACAATCAAAGAACATTCTGAACCCCACCAATGATAGAATTGGGCCAAACTTCCCGCACAGAACTCCCACGACCAACAGAAAGTACTGTGTTTTCTGATGGTCTTTGGCGACCCCTCTGACACCCCCTCGCGACCCCCCAGGGGTCCCGACCCCCAGGTTAAGCAATATCTAAACAACATTCCACGGCATCTAAGTTCTTCGTTGCAACATGTTCCTTTGTGGTTTCTAATTCTACTTATCATCACAATGAGCTGTCTTTCATGTTTATTTTTTGGGGGGATGGGATTCCTTTTAGTTTTTGAAAGTACAGTTTGTAGTTGTTTTTCAAATGACGAGGAATACTGATGAAGCCAATATGGGCACCGTGACAGTAATTCTGGCACCAAATCAAATGCAGTGATTTAAAAGAAAACCTTGAATTATCTATTCATCTTCGCATGGGAAAGTTCACATTAAGGCAATATTATGTGTACAAAATGTTGTCCCGGGCAGTTGATCTATCAGTGGGGTTTCTAAGAATAGAATTGGAAAGAACAAGGAGTCATTGCAAGATCGCACAAGGAGAGTTCACCGCAAAAGGCCCGAACCTGTACTGAAGCCTAACCTGTGATTATCGTTTGAGTCAGTTGGGCAACTTTCCTTTGCAAGATGTAGGTAATCCTTGAGTCTGATTTGTGGGAAGTAGGCTCGTTTGATCGTGTTCGTTAGTTTCTAAAGTCGTTATTAATTCGTATTTAAATTAGCTTACGATCCAATATTGAGCCGTGCAGGAATAGTGTGAAGAGTAATTAAGAATCGAAACAATTTTTTCCAAATTTTCGTAATTATTTCGTAATTATTAAGACGGGAAAGAAGGAGAGAAAAGGTGCCAGCGTTGCTTTTCCTCCCCATCCTCCTCCTCCTCCTCCTGGAGATACCCAAGTCAAAAAAGAAGCACCATTAAAGCCTTGGCAGACCGTGCAAAAAGAATCTGTGAAGCCCACCTCCTCCAAGATGGACTGAACCACCTCAACTGGGCTCTCCAGGCCAATGGAGACTCCACCTCAGACATCAGAAGAGCGGCAAGACCACCGAGAAGAAGCCACGAGAGTCAAGATGAAGATCCACCCAGAGGAAGAGTGTCCTTGCCAGACATCAAGGGAACCACTGACCGCAGAGGGAAGCTGATGAGGAAACACAACATACAAACTATCTGCAGACCCACCAAGAAAATCCAACAAATGCTACGTTCAACAACGGACAAGAGGGATCCTCTCACCTCTACAGGAGTCTACCGTGTACCATGCAGCTGTGGACAAGTCTCCATAGGGACCACCAAACGCAGCAGCATTGCCCAGACACGAATCCAGGAACATGAAAGGCCCCGCAGAGTAATCCAACCTGAGAAGTCAGCCATAGCAGAGCACCTGAGGAACCAACCTGGACACAGCATATTATTTGAGAACACAGAAATGCTGGACTACTTTCACAACCACCATGTCAGGCTACACAGAGAAGCCATTGAAATACACAAGAAGTATGTGGACAATTTCAACAGAAAGGAGGAAACCATGAAAATGAACAAAATCTGGCTATCAGTATTAAAAAAACACTCTAAAATTACAATAGCAAAACAACAGAGGGGAAACAATCAGGGACATCTAATCACCTCTCAACAGAACATTTTCCCAGGCACTGCCAGGCCATCAAATGCTAATCCAGGTGGTCAGTTGAAACATTCACACCTAGCTCCAGCAGACAAGAGTCCCTTGTCCCACCCTGGTCATTCCACAGATATATAAACCCATTTTCCTAGTTCCAACAGACCTCCCTGCCTCTGAGGATGCTTGACATAGATGCAGGCGAAACGTCAGGAGAGAATGCCTCTAGAACATGGCCTATTATAATTTGCCTTACCTTGTTCATGTCCAGCACTTTTTGATTTTAAATTTGAATTATTACATTTGGCCCGGCCATAGGTTTTTAAATGTTGTATGTTTAGATATGTTATTGTTATTGCTTATTGTGTATTTTCTGTTTTGAGTTTATTTTAACTGTTTTGTATTGATTATTGTTATTGCTTTTGTTTATTGATGTGCTGTGGGCTTGGCCTCATGTAAGCCGCAATGAGTCCCTTGGAGAGATGGTAGCGGGGTACAAATAAAGTATTATTATCATTATCATTTTTATTATTATTATTATTATTTCTTGAGACTGGGAATTGTGGGAGTTGAAGTCCAAAACACTTGGAGAGCCAAAGTTTACCCATGCTTCTCAAATGCTCAAGACCTACTGTAAGGAGAAATGCACCTAACAATTTGCACATTCCTGAGGCTTCTAGGATGTTTTAGAGAGTTTCTCAACCTAGGGGTCAGGATGCCTAGGGAGGAAGAATGTCAAAGGGGTCACCAAAGACTATCAGAAAACACAGTATTTTTTGTTGGTTATAACGGTTCTGCATGGGAAGTCTGACCCAATTCTATCATTGGTGGGGTTCAGAACGTTCTTTGATTGTAGGTGAACTATAAATCCCAGCAACTACAACTCCCAAATGTCAAGGTTTATTTTCCCCAAACTCCACCAGTGCTCACATTTGAGCATATTGAGTATTCATTCCAAGTTTGGTCCAGAACTATCATTGAGTCCACAATGCTCTCTGCATGTAGGTGAACTACAACTCCAAAACTGAAGGTCAATGCCTATCAAAGCCTTCCAGTATTTTCTGTCGGTATTAGGAGTTCTGTATGCAAAGTCTGGTTCAATTCCATCATTGGTGGAGTTCAGAATGCTCTTTGATTGTAGGTGAACTATAAATCCCAGCAACTACAACTCCCAAATGTCAAGGTTTATTTTCCCCAAACTCCACCAGTGCTCACATTTGAGCATATTGAGTATTCATTCCAAGTTTGGTCCAGAACTATCATTGAGTCCACAGTGCTCTCTGCATATAGGTGAACTACAACTCCAAAACTGAAGGTCAATGCCTATCAAAGCCTTTCAGTATTTTCTGTTGGTATTAGGAGTTCTGTATGCAAAGTCTGGTTCAATTCCATCATTGGTGGAGTTCAGAATGCTCTTTGATTGTAGGTGAACTATAAATCTCAGCAACTACAACTCCCAAATGTCAAATCTATTTTCCCCAAACTCTACTAGAGTTCACATTTGAGCATATTGAGTATCCGTGCCAAGTTTGGTCCAGATCCATCATTGTTTGAATCTACAGTGGTCTCTGGATGTAGGTGAACTACAGCTCCAAAACTCAAGGTCAATGCCCACCAAACCCTTCCAGTATTTTCTGTTAGTCATGGGCATTCTGTGTGCCAAGTTTGGTTCAATTCCATGATTGGTAGAGTTCAGAATGCTCTTTGATTGTAGGTTAACTATAAATCCCAGCAACTACAACTCCCGAATGTCAAAATCAATCCCCCCAACCCCACCAGCATTCAAATTGGGCATATCGGGTGTTTGCGCCAAATTTGGTCCAGGGAATGCAAATACATCCTGCATTATTATCATTATTATCATTATTATCATTATTATCATTATTATCATTATTATCATTATTATCATTATTATTATTATTATTTAGCCCAAAAAAACCTACAACAACCCAGAAATGCTTCTGTAAATAGGGTGACATATTTGCAATTGCATGTTTATGAAATGCTTGTAATACTTCTTCTTTTGTAACCTGAAAGGCTGATGTAGATAGATTGACACAGACATGTTTACGAAATATTAGTAATACTTCTGCTTTTGTTATCAGGGGACAGATAATGAAAATCTAGCTGTCACATCCTTCCTGGATCAGCACTCTTTTTCTCAAAGCTGTCACTTGCACATGTGCCATGATCCGTGGAGAGGGCTTGAGCTGAAATCAGATGGCTAAAATATTTGGGGAGAATTGGACCACCAGGACCCTGATGCAATAGTGCTGCTTTGGGAAATATAATCAGACTGTCCAAAAATGATCAATTGCATTTCAAAAAATGAAGATAGCTTTTGTATCTGACTCCTTCTAGAACAGTGGTTCTCAACCTTCCTAATGCCACAACCCCTTAATATGCTTCCTCGTGTTATGGTGACCCCCAACCATAGAATTAGTTTCATTGCTACTTCATAACTGTAATTTTGCTGCTGTTATGAATAGTAATGTAAATATCTGATATGCGGTCTACTGGCTCTCTCTCAATCTTGTCCACAGGGAACAGGCACTATCTTCATAACTGTAACTAATGGGGAAATCCTTAACTTCTAGTCTGGGCAGTCTGTCATTGCCTCTGTTGGCGAGGAGCCCCTGCACCCGGTACCAACTGCTTCTGGCTTCTGCGAGTGACCCTTACCAAGCAGAGCTTCCAGGGGAAAGGAATTCAGGTTTCAGTGATGGCTGACTGAAGTCCTTCAGCAAAGGAACTGTAAGGCTGTATGATCCTTGGCCAAGCTGTGGGCTGTATATCTCCCCGGCCAAGCCGTAGAAGACGAAGCTTTCTACAGAAGCTCTTGGTATTATGTCCTGCATGAAAGGCTTCTCTATGTGGACTGACCTAAAAAAGGCTCCTATTCCCTCCAAAACCCCAAAAAGGGGGCAGGACCAGGGAACCTAACTATAATTGGCAGGTGGCTTGCCCTATGATTGCAGCCAAAAGAAGCCACCTATCTGCAGAGTCCCTGAAACTTAGGACTACAACAAACATTCAATGCAAAGCAAACAAAATTGGAGCTCCTGGTACAGTTGTACCTGCACACCCCATAGTCACCTATGGATGTGAGAGCTGGACTATCGGGAAGGCTGAGTGAAGGAAGATCGATGCTTTTGAACTGTGGTGTTGGAGGAAAGTTCTGAGAGTGCCTTGGACTGCGAGAAGATCCAACCAGTCCATCCTCCAGGAAATAAAGCTCGAGTGCTCATTGGAGGGAAGGATAGTAGAAGCCAATATGAAGATCTGCATAGTTAAATTAATGGTATTCCCCATAGTTACCTATGGATGTGAGAGCTGGACCATTGGGAAGGCTGAGCGAAGGAAGAGAGACGCTTTTGAACTGTGGTGTTGGAGGAAAGTTCTGAGAGTGCCTTGGACCGCGAGAAGATCCAACCAGTCCATACTTCAGGAAATAAAGCCCGAGTGCTCATTGGAGGGAAGGATAGTAGAGGCTAAGATGAAGATTTGCATAGTTAAATTAATGGTATTCCCCATAGTTACCTATGGATGTGAGAGCTGGACCATCGGGAAGGCTGAGCGAAGGAAGAGAGACGCTTTTGAACTGTGGTGTTGGAGGAAAGTTCTGAGAGTGCCTTGGACCGCGAGAAGATCCAACCAGTCCATACTTCAGGAAATAAAGCCTGAGTGCTCATTGGAGGGAAGGAGAGATTAGAGGCCAAGATGAAGTACTTTGGCCACATCATGAGAAGACAGGAAAGCTTGGGGAAGACAATGATGCTGGGGAAAATGGAAGGAAAAAGGAAGAGGGGCCAACCAAGGGCAAAATGGATGGATGGCATCCTTGAAGTGACTGGCTTGACCTCGAAGGAGCTGGGGGTGGTGACGGCCAACAGGGAGCTCTGGTGTGGGATGATCCATTGGAGGGAAGGAGAGATTAGAGGCCAAGATGAAGTTCCTTGGCCACCTCATGAGAAGACAGGAAAGCTTGGGGAAGACAAGGATGCTGGGGAAAATGGAAGGAAAAAGGAAGAGGGGCCGACCCAAAGCAAGATGGATGGATGGCATCCTTGAAGTGACTGGCTTGACCTCGAAGGAGCTGGGGGTGGTGACGGCCAACAGGGAGCTCTGGTGTGGGATGATCCATTGGAGGGAAGGAGAGATTAGAGGCCAAGATGAAGTTCCTTGGCCACCTCATGAGAAGACAGGAAAGCTTGGGGAAGACAAGGATGCTGGGGAAAATGGAAGGAAAAAGGAAGAGGGGCCGACCCAAAGCAAGATGGATGGATGGCATCCTTGAAGTGACTGGCTTGACCTCGAAGGAGCTGGGGGTGGTGATGGCCAACAGGGAGCTCTGGTGTGGGATGATCCATTGGAGGGAAGGAGAGATTAGAGGCCAAGATGAAGTCCCTTGGCCACCTCATGAGAAGACAGGAAAGCTTGGGGAAGACAAGGATGCTGGGGAAAATGGAAGGAAAAAGGAAGAGGGGCCGACCCAGAGCAAGATGGATGGATGGCATCCTTGAAGTGACTGGCTTGACCTCGAAGGAGCTGGGGGTAGTGACGGCCGACAGGGAGCTCTGGCATGGGATGATCCATGAGGTCACTGAACGAATGAACAACAACATTAAACAAAATTATATTCAGAGTTCAAAAAAGATCATACAAGGTTCTGTAGGCACGCATTATCATAACTGCAGCGGAATGTGGAAATCCGAAGAATAAAATATTACGAGCCTAGTTGTTGACATCTGGTTTAGTCAACTTACATGATGTCATGAAACCCTATCCTTTGGTCAACTCATTGAAGCTCAAAGAGTGACACACCTTCACTTCCCTGAGACTCTTTATTTTTGACAAAGCAGAAAAAACACTCACTCCAGAGGCAGACGAGCGCCTTCTTCTCTCCTAATGCTAGAAGCCAAGGTCATGGTATGAAGCAATGTGCATTGCAATCCTTGTCAAACCTGGTTCCTCTGCTCTTGAGTGAGTCAAAGTTATAGCCTTGAGAAAGGAAAATCATGTAACTAAAAGGAAGGAGTGTGGTTGCATTCTACTCCAGCCTTTGACAAGGTACTTCCTTCCAATTGTGGGCGCTCAACAGTAACAGAAAGCAATGGAATCACAACCTCCGCTATGGAATTACGACCTCCATCTGTAAGGTACTAGGCCTGGGAAACCATTTGAGGCTAACCATGCACGGGAGAGCATAGAATCATAGAATCATAGAATCAAAGAGTTGGAAGAGACCTCATGGGCCATCCAGTCCAACCCCATTCTGTCAAGAAGCAGGAATATTGCATTCAAATCACCCCTGACAAATGGCCATCCAGCCTCTGCTTAAAAGCTTCCAAAGAAGGAGCCTCCACCACACTCTGGGGCAGAGAGTTCCACTGCTGAACGGCTCCCACAGTCAGGAAGTTCTTCCTAATGTTCAGATGGAATCTCCTCTCTTGTAGTTTGAAGCCATTGTTCCGCGTCCTAGTCTCCAAGGAAGCAGAAAACAAGCTTGCTCCCTCCTCCTCCCTGTGGCTTCCTCTCACATATTTATACATGGCTATCATATCTCCTCTCAGCCTTCTCTTCTTCAGGCTAAACATGCCCAGTTCCCTAAGCCGCTCCTCATAGGGGTTGTTCTCCAGACCCTTGATCATTTTAGTGGCCCTCCTCTGGACACATTCCAGCTTGTCAATATCTCTCTTGAATTGTGCTGCCCAGAATTGGACACAATATTCCAGGTGTGGTCTAACCAAAGCAGAATAGAGGGGTAGCATTATTTCCTTAGATCTAGACAGTATGTTCCTATTGATACAGGCCAAAATCCCATTGGCTTTTTTTGCCGCCACATCACATTGTTGGCTCATGTTTAACTTGTTGTCCACGAGGACTCCAAGATCTTTTTCACACGTACTGCTCTCGAGCCAGGCGTCCCCCATTCTGTATCTTTGCATTTCATTTTTTCTGCCAAAGTGGAGTATCTTGCATTTGTCACTGTTGAACTTCATTTTGTTAGTTTTGGCCCATCATCTCTCTAATCTGTCAAGATCGTTTTGAATTCTGCTCCTGTCCTCTGGAGTATTGGCTCTCCCTCCCAATTTGGTGTCGTCTGCAAACTTGATGATCATGCCTTCTAGCCCTTCATCTAAGTCATTAATAAAGATGTTGAACAGGACCGGGCCCAGGACGGAACCCTGCGGCACTCCACTTGTCACTTCTTTCCAAGATGAAGAGGAAGCATGTTTATACAATAAAGTCCTATGACTCAAATCTGACCCATCAGCATCCCAAAGCCCATAATGTGTAATGTGTAATGTATTGATATTATCTCCAAAGCACAATAAAAGTACAAACACATTTCCGAGGGAAAAAATATTTCTCAAAGATAATACTTCTTCAGGTTTTTGTCTTGCACAAAGTAAAAAAGTGCTGAGGCAGACATGTCTCCCTGTTCTCTTACAGTCTAGAATAGTGGTTCTCAATCTTTGTAATGCCTCGACCTCTTAATAAAGTTCCTCATGTTGTGGTGACTCCCAACCATAAAATTATTTTTGTTGCTACAACCACTATCTCAGACTACACAGAGAAGCCATTGAAATCCACAAGCATGTGGACAATTTCAACAGAAAGGAGAAAACCATGAAAATGAACAAAAAGTGACTACCAGTATTAAAAAAACTCTAAAATTACAACAGCAAAACAACAGAGAGGAAACAAACAAGGACATCTAATCACCTCTCAACAAAAGTTTGCTCCAGGCACTGTCAGCCCATTGTATGCTAATCAAGGTGGTCAGTTGAAACATTCACACCTAGCTCCAGCAGACAAGAGTCCTTTGCCCCACCCTGGTCATTCCACAGATATATAAATCCTTTTTCCTAGTTCCAACAGACCTCACAACCTCTGAGGATGCTTGGCATAGATGCAGGCGAAACGTTAGGAGAGAATGCCTCTAGACCATGGCCATACAGCCCGAAAAAACCTACAACAATCCAGTGATTCTGGCCATGAAAGCCTTCGACAATACATAACTCAAAATGATAAGTAAAGCAAAGTGACAAATGGGTATCATTAAAGTAAACAATATGTAAATCAGCAAAGGACAAGAGGGATCCTCTCACCTCTGCAGGAGTCTACCGTATACCATGCAGCTGTGGACAATAGGCCTGGGTAACAACGCAAAAATTTGTTTCTAAAATCGATTTGTATTTGGGGGTTTTTTTTTGTTTCGATATTTAAAATAATTACAAAATTTTCCCTTAAAAAAGTTCGGTATTTACGAAATTTCGTTAATATTTACAAAACATTTTGTAAAGATGGCGCCCTTTTTTTTCAATATTTTTTCAATATTTTTTCAATATTTTTTCAATATTTTTTCAATATTTTTTCAATATTTTTTCAATATTTTTTCAATATTTTTAATTTAATTATTAATTTAGTAGAATAGGGAGGAGAAATTATTATTAAGGAGGGAAGGCAGGCACTCACTCTGGCGGGCCCTCAAGCGCTGCCGCCGAGTCGGGCCTGGCTGCTCCGAAGCAATGCGAAATTGGGAGAAGGGCTCCCCAAAGGCCATCTAGCCCAGCCCTCCGCTAAGGAATTGGGAGAACGAAGCACACCCACCGCAAAGGTGAGAAAGGAGGGACGGGCCGCCTTCCCGCTGAGGGTCGCTCGCCCTCTCGCTCGCTTGCTCAGCCGGCGCCTTCCCCGCCCTCTCCTCCTCCTCTTTCAGGCTCTGACTGGCTAAGGAGAGGAGAGAGAGGAGAGCTCCCAGCAAGCATCTAGCCAAGCCATCTTACGTATTTCCGAAATGGACGGAAATACAAATTTTTTTGGCGCATGCCGTTTCGATATTTAAAAACACTTTCGGGTTTAAAAATAACTTTTGTAATCGTTTTGTAATTGCTAAAATTAACGAATATTTAACGAATTACAAAATTAACGAACGAAACCTCCCAGGCCTAGTGGACAAGTCTACAGAGGGACCACCAAACGCAGCATTGCCCAACACACGGATCAAGGAACATGAAAGGCACTGCAGACTACTTCAACCAGAGAAGTCAGCCTGTTGAGAGGTGTTAAGATGTGCCTGGTTGTTTCCTCTCTGCTGTTTTGCTGTTGTAATTTTAGAGTTTTTTAATACTGGTAGCCAGATTTTGTTCATTTTCACTTTCTGTTGAAATTGTCCACATGCTTGTGGATTTCAATGGCTTCTCTGTGTAGTCTGACATGGTGGTTGTTGGAGTGGTCCAGCATTTTTGCACCTGATGAACCAGCCTGGACACAGCATATTATTTGAGAACACAAAAATGCTGGAACACTCCAACAACCACCATGTCAGACTACACAGAGAAGCCACTGAAATCCACAAGCATGTGGACAATTTCAACAGAAAGTGAAAATGAACAAAATCTGGCTAGCAGTATTAAAAAACTCTAAAATTACAACAGCAAAACAGCAGAGAGGAAACAACCAGGCACATCTTAACACCTCTCAACAGAACATTTTCCCAGGCTCAGCCAGGCCTTCAAATGCTAATGAAGGTGGTCAGTTGAAACATTCACACCTAGCTTCAGCAGAGAAGAGCTCTTTGCCCCACCCCAGCCATTCCACAGATATATAAACTAGGCCTGGGTAACAACGGAAAAAATTGTTTCTAAAATCGATTTGTATTTGGGGTTTTTTTTTGTTTCGATATTTAAAATAATTACAAAATTTTCCTTTTAAAAAGTTCGATATTTATGAAATTTCGTAAATGGTAAAAAATTAACGAATCGATTTCCGAAACAATAACGAATCGATTCGTTAATGGCGGACGCGACCGCGAAATACGCTAAAAAACCTCCAAAACCTTCTGAAGCTTCCCTCTCCCTCTGTTGTTGACTGTTGGTGTGATATTATAATTTCTTTTCACTAATTAAACCATAAAACTGGCCCAGACATGCGGAAATAATAACGAAACGACCTCAAAACAATAATGAAACGAATACAATATTGAAATACGAAGCATTTACAAAACGTTTTTGAAAATTCGTTTTTTTTAATAATTGCTCCAGAATGGTTCGTTATCGTTTTGTAATTGAAAAAATTAACGAATTATTAACGAATTATGAATTAACGAAACGAAACCACCCAGCCCTAATATAAACCCATTTTCCTATTTCCAACAGACCTCACTACCTCTGAGGATGCTTGCCATAGATGCAGGCGAAACGTCAGGAGAAAAATTGCCTCCAGAACATGGCCGTATAGCCCGGAAAAACCTACAAGAACCTAATATGTAAATATTATTTTTTGGGAGACTTGACCAGCATCTCTACATCCAATCCTCATAATCAAGTGATCCATCAGCATCCCAAAGCCCATACCTGCGACAACTAATAAAGTCCGGTGCTTTTAGACTATTTTATTTGAACAGGTATTAGGCATGTCAAGAGATGTAATCCTGACATTCCTTTCATATGAATATGTCGGCCAGAACTCTGGCCTGTCTGTCTTCAAAGAGGATTCATGATCTTTTCATCTGGATGTGGATTTCATTGATTCTTTCTCAAGCACCTTGCTTTTGAGTTTGTAAACAACCCGGGTTGCAAACACAAGTAGAAACAAAAGAGGAGCTGGGAAGTGAGGACATTTCATATGATTCACTGCGCTGGTGACTCGGCCGACGTTCAAAACATTCCCTCTCCGTCAAAGCTGTTGGGTGAGCGCAAAGCAATGGCATCTTAAACTCAGCCTCATGTTTAAGAGATGAGAAATTCCACAAAGGCGGCTGCGTGGAGTCTGATTCAGCAAAAGCAAGAAACCAAAACAACCTCACTTTTCATATACGTACAATGAAGATCTTATGGTATTTTATTAAAGGTTGAGCCACCGGTAGTGCAGTGGGTTAAACCAGGCTTTCTCAACCTGTGGGTCAGGACCCCTGGGGGGATCGCGAGAGGGGTCGCCAAAGACCATCAGAAAACACAATATTTTCTGTTTGTCAATATTTTCTGTTCATCAGCAACCAACAGAAAAGACAGTGATTTTTGTTGGTCATGGGGTTCTGTGTAGGGAGTTTGGCCAAATTCTATCGTTGGTGGGATTCAGAATACTCTGGTTGTAGGTGAACTATAAATCCCAGCAACTAAACTCCCAAATGTCAATGTTTACTTTCCCCAAACCCCACCAGTGTTCACATTTGGGCATATTGAGGATTTCTGATTGTAGGTGAACTATAAATCCCAGCAACTAAACTCCCAAATGTCAATGTTTACTTTCCCCAAACCCCACCAGTGTTCACATTTGGGCATATTGAGGATTTCTGATTGTAGGTGAACTATAAATCCCAGCAACTAAACTCCCAAATGTCAATGTTTACTTTCCCCAAACCCCACCAGTGTTCACATTTGGGCATATTGAGGATTTCTGATTGTAGGTGAACTATAAATCCCAGCAACTAAACTCCCAAATGTTAATGTTTACTTTCCCCAAACCCCACCAGTGTTCACATTTGGACATATTGAGGATTTCTGATTGTAGGTGAACTATAAATCCCAGCAACTAAACTCCTAAATGTCAATGTTTACTTTCCCCAAACCCCACCAGTGTTCACATTTGGGCATATTGAGGATTTCTGATTGTAGGTGAACTATAAATCCCAGCAACTAAACTGCCAAATGTCAATGTTTACTTTCCCCAAACCCCACCAGTGTTCACATTTGGGCATATTGAGGATTTCTGATTGTAGGTGAACTATAAATCCCAGCAACTAAACTCCCAAATGTCAATGTTTACTTTCCCCAAACCCCACCAGTGTTCACATTTGGGCATATTGAGGATTTCTGATTGCAGGTGAACTATAAATCCCAGCAACTAAACTCCCAAATGTCAATGTTTACTTTCCCCAAACCCCACCAGTGTTCACATTTGGGCATATTGAGGATTTCTGATTGTAGGTGAACTATAAATCCCAGCAACTAAACTCCCAAATGTCAATGTTTACTTTCCCCAAACCCCACCAGTGTTCACATTTGGACATATTGAGGATTTCTGCCAAGTTCGGTCCAGATCTATCACTGATTTGAGTCCACAGAGCTCTCTGGATGTAGGTGAACTACAACTCCAAAACTCAAGTTCAATGCCCACCAACCCCTTCCAGTATTTTCTGTTGGTCATGGGAGTTCTGTGTGCCAAGTTTGTTCCAATTCCATTGTTGGTGGAGTTCGGAATGCTCTTTG
Source organism: Anolis sagrei (assembly GCF_037176765.1). Classification (NCBI taxonomy): domain Eukaryota; kingdom Metazoa; phylum Chordata; class Lepidosauria; order Squamata; family Anolidae; genus Anolis; species Anolis sagrei. The sequence goes on from NC_090027.1 coordinate 5,467,674, forward strand.
TTTGTAGGTGGACTATAAATCCCAGCAATTACAACTCCCAAATGACAAAATCAACCCCCTTCCCCAAACCCCACCAGTATTCAAATGTGGGCATATTGGGTATTTGTGCCAAATTTGGTCCAGTGAATGAAAATACCTCCTGCATCTCAGATATTTACGTGACGACTCATAACAGAAGCAAAATGACAGTTATGAAGTAGCAACGAAAATAATTTCTGGTTGAGGGTCACCACAACGTGAGGAACTGTATTAATGGGTCATGGCATTAGGAAGGTTGAGAACCACTGGGCTACAGTATCATCTCTGAATTCGGTCACGAGAATACCTATTCTTTCTCTGCCGTCCCACTTGTACATCTGCTTTTTACATTGGATCCAAGAATACTCCCATGTTGCAGCAGAGCAGTTTACTCTGGATTATTTGGGAAAGTGTTTGAAGCAACCTGAGGTCAAAGTGCAAAAATCGTCGGCGTCTCAATTAATTTGGAAGGGAGAGAGGAGGAGAAAGGCAGAACCTTGTCCTTCCCAGTCGACTCACGCCCCATCTAAACTGCCATATTATCCAATTCAAAGGAGATAATCTGGATTTTATATTGCAGTGTAGAAGAGGCCTAAGGTATCAGGAGATCTTTATGGAGTGAGCACTAAGCGTGGAGCAACAATTGCATTTATTATGCCTTGTTGTTGTTGTTCATTCGTTCAGTCATCTCCGACTCTTCGTGACCTCATGGACCAGCCTACGCCAGAGCTCCCTGTCGGCCGTTACCACCCCCAGCTCCCTCAAGGTCAGTCCAGTCACTTCAAGGATGCCATCCATCCATCTTGCCCTTGGTCGGCCCCTCTTCCTTTTGCCTTCCACTTTCCCCAGCATAATTGTCTTGTCTAGGCTTTGCTGTCTCCTCATGATGTGGCCAAAGGACTTCCACTTTGTCTCTAGTCTCCTTCCCTCCAGTGAGCAGTCGGGCTTTATTTCCTGGAGGATGGACTGGTTGGATCTTCTCGCAGTCCAAGGCACTCTCAGCACTTTCCTCCAACACCACAGCTCAAAAGCATCGATCTTCCTTCGCTCAGCCATCCCTAAGGTCCAGCTCTCCCATCCGTAGGTGACTACAGGGAATACCATGGCTTGGACTAGGCGGATCTTTGTTGCCAGTCTGATGTCTCTACTCTTCACTATTTTATCGAGACTGGACATTGCTCTCCTCCCAAGAAGGAAGTGTCTTCTGATTTCCTGGCTACAGTCTGCATCTGCAGTCATCTTTGCACCTAGAAATACAAAGTCTGTCATGGCCTCCACGGTTTCTCCCTCTATTTTCCAGTTGTCAATCATTCTTGTTGCCATAATCTTGGTTTTTTTGACATTTAGCTGCAACCCAGCTTTTGCGCTTTCTTCTTTCACCTTGATTAGAAGGCTCCTCAGCTCCTCCTCGCTTTCGGCCATCAGGGTGGTGTCATCTGCATATCTGAGGTTGTTAATGTTTCTTCCAGCAATTTTCACCCCAGCTTTGCATTCATCCAGCCCCGCACATCGCATGATGTGTTCTGCATACAAGTTAAAAAGGTTGGGTGAGAGGATGCAGCCTTGCCGGACGCCTTTCCCAATCTTGAACCAGTCTGTTCCTCCGTGGTCAGTTCTGACTGTTGCTCCTTGGTCCTTGTACAGATTCCTCAGGAGAGAGGGAAGGGGGCTTGGGATGCCCATCCCACCAAGAACTTGCCACAATTTATTATGATCCACACAGTCAAAGGCTTTAGAAGAGTCAATGAAGCAGAAGTAGATGTTTTTCTGAAACTCCCTGCCTTTCTCCATTATCCAGCCTTATTATTATTATTATTATTATTATTATTATTATTATTATTATTATTATGCCTTAGGCTCTACAAATGGAAGAGAGTGGTTGCTGTTGTTTAGTTGTTCAGCCGCTTCCGAGTCTTCGTGACCTCATGGACCATGAAAGAGTGAGATAATCATCACTTTTGTTGTGAAATATGGTCTACAGATGGTTGGCATATCTCCCTTAATCAGTGGTAAATCAATCTTAATTTATTATTTTTTTTGGTGTGTCAGGAGTGACTTGAGAAACTGCAAGTCGCTTCTTGTGTGAGAGAATTGGCCACCTGCAAGGATGTTGCCTAGGGGGTGCCTGGATGTTTTGATGTTTTATCATCCTTGTGGGAGGCTTCTCTCATGTCCCCGCATGGGGAGCTGGAGCTGACAGAAGGAGCTCATCCACGCTCTCCCTGGATTCGAACTTCCAACCTGTCAGTCTTCAGTCCAGTCGGCACAAGGGTTTAACCCAGTGATTCTCAACCTTCCTGATGCCGTGACCCCTTAATACAGTTCCTCATGTTGTGGTGACCCCAACCATAAAATTATTTTCACTGGACCAAATTTAGCACAAATGCCCAATATGCCCAAATATTGATGGGGTTGGAGGGCATTGTTTTTGTCATTTGGGAGTTGTAGTTGCTGGGATTAATAGTACACCTACAACCAAAGAGCATTATGAAATTCACCAACGATGAAACTGAACAAATGAACCAAACTTAGCACAAAGAACTCCCATGACTAACAGAAAATACTGGAAGGGTTTGGTGGCATTGATCTTGAGATTTGGAGTTGTAGTTCACCTATATCCAGAGAGCACTGTGGACTCAAACAATGATGGATCTGGACCAAACTTGGAATGAATACTCAATATGCCCAAATGTGAGCACTGGCAGAGTTTGGGGAGAATAGACCTTGACATTTGAGAGTTGTAATTGCTGGGATTTATAGTACACCTACAATCAAAGAGCATTCTGAACCTCACCAGCGATGGAATTGGGTCAAACTTCCCACACAGAACCCCCATGACCAACAGAAAATATTGTGTTCCTGATGGTCTTTGGCAACCCCTCTGACATCCCCATCATGACCCCCCTCCAGGTTGAGAAACACTGCTGTAGTCCCCAAATTGTCACTTGTGTCTTCACTATATGAATTTTCTAAGCCAATAAGCACTGATAATGTCAATAAGCATTGCTTTACTTTGATTAAAGCATTTCTCAGAATGTCCTAGGAACTGGTGTCCTTTACCTGTCCTGTCCCTCACTTTTCTCAATGTTCAAAAGCTCCTTCCACTGAAAAGAAGAACATAAATAAGGAAGATACACTCATGTTAAGTCTCAGGGCCAAAGTACACCTTAGACCCAGCCAACTAATTCCCAGCTTTGGGAAACGCTTTGCAAGGAAATCACCTTTTGAGTGGCAGTGGATCAGTCAGCTCCAAGTCCTGCCCCAAAGTTGCAAATTGGAAGTTGTGCAACTCCTTTTGTAAATACTTCCTCATGTAAGAACAAGAATAAAACCGACGGACTCATTCTTCGCTTCTCACTCAAAGGGAGGACAGCTTGAGTCGGCTCGTCCGTTCTTGAAAGCGAAAGTCTACCTTGTTGGCTTGACGAAACCCACCCAAAATGATCAAAGCGCACTTTCTGGTTTTGTGCTTCGTGCTTCTCCAGCATCAAGGTAAGGCGCCTTTTCTAAAAGGGGAAAAATCCCTTTCTATCAGTACTCCAGATACCGCACTTGAATTGTTCCAATAGTTTTTGTCCTTCAATGATTAACAAGTACCTGCCGAGTATCAGTTTCTACAGTCACTGTTCCAGACTTTATCTGGGTTAATACATGAGTTATTTTCTTGATACTGGATATTATTCAATGGGTCGGAAAAAAATTGAGATTAAAATTTTGGGAGTGTCAGATTAAACATACAGAAAGCTTTCATGGCCAGTCACTGGGTTCTTGTGAGTTTTCCAGGCTGTATTCCCAGAAAACAAAATTCTGTTTAATTTATACAAAATTCTGTCCAGTAAGTAAATTATACAAAATTCTGTCCAGTAAGTAGATTATACAAAATTCTGTCCACTAAGTAGATTATACAAAATTCTGTCCACTAAGTAGATTATACAAAATTCTGTCCAATAATTAGATTGTACAAAATTCTGTCCAGTAATTAGATTATACAAAATTCTGTCCAGTAATTAGATTATACAAAATTCTGTCCAGTAATTAGATTATACAAAATTCTGTCCAATAAGTAGATTATACAAAATTCTGTCCAATAATTAGATTATACAAAATTCTGTCCAATAAGTAGATTATACAAAATTCTGTCCAAGAAGTATGTTATGCAAAATTCTATCCAGTAAGTAAATTATACAAAATTCTGTCCAATAAGTAGGTTATACAAAATTCTATCCAGTAAGTAGATTATACAAAATTCTGTCCAGTAACTAAATCATACAAAATTCTATCCAGTAACTAAATTATACAAAATTCTGTCCAAGAAGTAGATTATACAAAATTCTGTCCGATAAGTAAATTATACAAAATTCTGTCTAGTAAGTAAATTATACAAAATTCTGTCCAATAAGTAGGTTATACAAAATTCTGTCCAAGTCTATCTACATTATATGGAACTGTCCCGTGGCCCCTCTCTCTTCACGCTGGCCCAGAGCGGCATTTGGTGCTGGGGAGAGGGGTCCCCAACTGATGACATATGCAGGAGACAAGATGGAACTGTTCCCTGGCCCCCTCTTTCTTAACTCTGGCCCAGAGCAGCATTTTGTGCTGGGGGGAGAGGTTATCTGTGATATATCTGTCACTCTATGCAATTTCATGCATGGAAGATTGTAAGTGTGCACATACAAGGACACGTCTCTTGTGCATTCATGTATATGCTTGCCTCTGTTTTCCTTTCCTACTCTCTATGTACCACTGCTTATATGTGTGTATGCGTATTCCTCTACATGTGTATTTGTGTACTCATGCGTGGCCACTTATCCGTGTACCTGCAAAGGCCTGTTTGTGCAAGCTCTGGCATTTCTTAGCAGGCTGAGCAGAGGAATATGTCCAATAATAAGGAAGAGTCTGCTTTTATTATGAGCTATAATTGCACCATTTGTCACACACACAAGTTGGCAGGGCAGAGATTCCTGGGTTTTCTGGTGGGGGAAATGCTCCCTCAATTCGAGCACTGGCCTGAATCTATCTTGCACCTCTCTTTGGGTCACCAACAGGTACTCTAAAATGGAGATCTCCACAATCCACATTCACCTCCCCACAATGCATGGCTAATTTAAGCTGTATTCCCATTGCTTTTCCTTCTCTCCTTCAGTGTTATTCATCCTGCAACATAAAACGCACTTGAGATATTAGATCATATGTTTTAGAGCAGTGTTTCTCAACCTGGGGGTCGGGACCCCTGAGGGGGTCACGACGGGGTGTCAGAGGGGTCGCCGAAGACCATAAGAAAACACAGTATTTTCTGATGGTTATGGGGATTCCATGTGGGAAGTTTGAGCCAATTCTCTTGTTGGTGGAGTCCAAAACTCAAGGTCAATGCCTATCAAACCTTTCCAGTATTTACTGTTGGTCATAGGAGTTCTGTGTGCCAAGACTGTTTCAATTCAGTCCTTGGTGGAGTTCAGAATGCTCTTTTATTGTAATGAACTATAAATCCCAGTAACTACAACTCCCAAATGTCAAGATCTATTTTCCTCAGACTCCACCAGTGTTCATATTTGGGCATATTGAGTATTTGTGCCAAGTTTGGTCCAGATCTACCATTGCATGAGTCCACAGTGCTCTCTAGATATAGGTGAACTACAACTCCCAAACTCAAGGTCAATGCCCATCAAACCCTTCCAGTGATCTCCATTGGTCATGGGAGCCAAGTTTGGTTCAAATCCATCGCTGGTGGAGTTCAGAATGCTCTTTGATTATAAGTGAACTATAAATCCCAGCAACTACAACTCCCAAATTACAAAATCAATCCTCCCCCAACCCCACTAGCATTCACATTTGGGTGTATTGGGTGTTTGTGCCCAGTTTGGTCCAGTGAATGAAAATGCATCCTGCATATCAGTTATTTACATTGTGATTTATAACAGTAGTAAAATGACTGTTATGAAGTAGCAACGGAAACAATATTATGGTTGGGGGTCACCACAACATGAGGGACTGGATTAAGGGGTCACGGTATTAGGAAGGTTGAGAACCACTGTTTTAGAGTGTTTCTGCATTGCAGAATGAATGCAGTTTGACCCCACTTTAACAATGATGATTCCATAGCATTGAGCCATGGGAACTGTATTTTAGTGAGGCACCAGAAGGCTAAAGGCCTTGAATAACTACAGCTTCCATGATTCCATAACATTGAGGCATAGCATTTCAAGTGGTGTCGAACTTGTTACATCCCTAATAGATTACTGCGACGCACTCTACATGGGGTTGCCTTTGAAGACTGTTCGGAAACTTCAATTAGTCCAGATTACTCACTGGAGCATCATACAGAGAGCATACCACTTCTCTGTTACGCCAGCTCCACTGGCTGCCGATCCAGTTCCGAGCACAATTCAAAGTGCTGGTTTTGACCTACAAAACCCTATACGGCTCCAGCCCAGCGTATCTGTCCGAACGTATCTCCTTCTATGTCCTGCCTTGGAGTTTAAGATCTTCTGGGAAGTCCCTGCTCTCGGCCCCGCCTCTATCACAAGTGAGATTGGTGGGGACGAGGAGCAGGGCCTTCTCGGTGGTGGCCCCTCACCTGTGGAATTCACTCCCTGGGGAAATTAGGTCATCGACATCCCTCCTCTCCTTTAGAAGGAAACTAAAAACATGGATATGGGACCAGGCTTTTGGGTAATCTGGCAGATAGAGAAAGGACAATGAAGACTAGAATTGATAGGATTTGACAATGTGTATTTTGAGCTGGCGAACATTGAGCATTAGACTGGTTTTATTGATTATGAGGTATAATTGATTGTTTTAATTGTTTATAATTAAATACCAGAGGGAATTGTGTTGAATTGACAGTGATTTAGGGGAGATGTAGTTCACCTACATCCAGACAGCACTGTGGATCCAAACGACTATGTCAAAGAGGTTTCTAAAACCATCAGAAATATGTGTTTCTGATGGTCTTTGCCAAGCCCTCTGAAACCCCCTGGTGACCCCCCCCCAAGGGTCTTGACCCCCAGGTTGAGAAAGACTGTTCTACAGTGAAATGCACCCTTCTCAAGGCAGGAACTGGCTCCTCTGTGGTTAGTATCTGGACAAGAGAGAGTTAAGTCACCTGGCTTTCCTCTCACCTGGCGAGACATCTTTTGTCTTAAGTTCAACAAAAGGAATTATTTCTAAATGTGCATTTGGAGACATTGCATTCTAATGTTAGAGGTGGAAATTCTTATAAAAACCACTACCTCTTTTTGACCACATTTTTTGTTTTGGAAAATATATCCTCTTTTTATTCTCTTTTCTTGGTGATTTGTTTCCTCTTATGGGACATTGAGGAAGATGGCATTCTAGACACAGACACACAGTCATCTCTTTCAAAAGGCTTCAGGCTGCTCAGCTGAAGTAGCTCATAGGATCCGGATGACTGACAATGGAGAGAGTGAGGAAATAAGGAAGGAAGGAAGGAAGGAAGGAAGGAAGGAAGGAAGGAAGGAAAGAAGGAAGGAAGGAAGACGGAACGAAGGGAAGAAGGAAGGACGAGAAGGAAGGGAAGAAAAAGGAAGGGAAGAAGGAAGGAAGGAAGGGAGGGAGGGAGGGAGGGAGGGAGGGAGGGAAGGAAGGAAGGAAGGAAGGGAAGAAGGAAGGGATGGAGGGAGGGAGGGAAGAAGGGAGGAAGGAAGGAAGGAAGGAAGGAAGGAAGGAAGGAAGGAAGGGAAGAAAAGGGGAGGAAAGGAAGAGGAAGGAAGGATGGAAGGAAGGAATGAAGGGAAGAAGGAAGGAAGGAAAGAAGAAAGGAAGGAAGGAAGGAAGGAAGGAAGGAAGGGAAGAAGGAAGGAAGAGAAGGAAGGATGGAAGGGAAGAAGGAAGGAAGGAAGGAAGGAAGGGAAGAAGGAAGGAATGGAGGGAGGGAGGGAAGAAGGAAGGAAAGAAGGAAGGGAAGAAGGAAGGAAGGAAGGAAGGAAGGAAGGAAGGAAGGAAGGAAGGGAAGAAGGAAGGAATGGAGGGAGGGAGGGAGGGAAGAAGGAAGGGAAGAAGGAAGGAAGGGAAGAAGGAAGGGAGGGAGGGAGGAAGGGAAGAAGGATGGAAGGAAGGAAGGAAGAAAGGGAAGAAGGAAGGAATGGAGGGAGGGAGGGAGGGAGGGAAGAAGGAAGGGAGGGAGGGAGGAAGGGAAGAAGGATGGAAAGAAGGAAGGAAGGAAGAAAGGGAAGAAGGAAGGAATGGAGGGAGGGAGGGAGGGAGGGAAGAAGGAAGGGAGGGAGGGAGGGAGGAAGGGAAGAAGGATGGAAGGAAGGAAGGAAGGAAGGAGAAGGGAAGTGACAACAACCCACCAAACAGAAAAAGCTACATATGGAAGCATAGTCAAAGAACTGAGCCAACCATGGCGAAGTACGGAGCTATTGCTTTTGGAAGCAAACACTAGAGACAATGGCGTACCTATGAGATGTTAGGAGAGCAGGAACGTCCCATCACTTGTTCATGAAGATTTGCATATGGTTGTGGTTGCTTTTTTTGTGCAAAGTTACATTTTGAGACAGCAGCTCCCAGATCCTCCAGCTATCACAAATGCTGGGGGATCTGTTCAAAAAGGTGACCAGTGAGATGATTAGAACAGAGCTGTCACATAGACAGTTCCAGAAGCCAAGTTTGTTTATGGCTGGGGTTGCTCTCTTTTAGGAAAGTTACACGTTTGGACAACAGCTCCAAGAATTTTCCAGCAATCAAGGCCAGAGGTCCTGGAAGTAATAGTCCAAAAACAACACTTTGCAAAACTTTCTCCTCTTGTGTTTTGATTGGATAGATCTGTTTTTGAATCTTCACCATTACGTTAGGACTTACCGTATATACTCAAGTATAAGCCGACCCGAATATAAGCCGAGGAACCTAATTTTGACACAAAAAAAAAAATCTGGGAAAAACGTATTGACTCAAGTATAAGCCGAGGGTGGGAAATGCAGCAGCTACTGGTAAATAAAAATAGATAACAATAAAATTACATGAATTGAGGCATCAATAAGTTAAATGTTTTTAGAATACTTGCATAAAACTGTAATTTAAGATAATACTGTCCAACTCTGATTAAACCATTAACTTTCTTCAATGTAAATGTGCTTACGTGTCCTTCCAATAATAATAAAGGGAGTAAAATAATAAATGTAATAATAATAATAATACAGTAAAATATAAATGTAACACAAATAATAATAGAGTAAAATTGGGTTAAAGCACTGAGCTGTTGAGCTTGTTGATTGAAAAGTCGCAGGTTCGATTCCGGGGAGCGGCGTGAGCTTCCGCTGTCAGCCCTAGCTTCTGCCAACCTAGCAGTTCGAAAACATGCAAATGTGAGTAGATCAATAGGTACCGCTCCGGCGGGAAGGTAACGGCGCTCCATGCAGTCATGCCTGCCACATGACCTTGGAGGTGTCTATGGACAACGCTGGCTCTTCGGCTTAGAAATGGAGATGAGCACCACCCCACAGAGTCAGACATGACTGGACTTAATGTCAGGGGACTACCTTTACCTTTCCCTAATGTATATGTAATAATAAAAATAGAGTAAAATAATAAATATAATACTACTACTATTACTACTACTACTACTACTACTGCTGCTAATAATAATAATAATAATAGAGTAAAATAACCCTAATTTGTGTATAAGACGAGGGAAGCCTTTTCAGCCTGAAAAAAGGGTTGAAAAACTAGGCTTATACTCGAGTATATTTCTTGAAAATGGTATGAGCTGAGACAACAATTCTCGAGCCTTTTCTCTATATTTAGCTCATAACTGAAATCACTTCTAGTCATGGGAATGATATTCCAAATGCCAGGGAAATAAATCTTCATGGATTTGCACAGGGGAATTCCCTTGTAGATTCATAAAGTCTACAGACAAATGTGTGACTTCACGTGGGAGTGTCATTTCTAAAGGCAAAGGTATAATAGGAGCACTGTCATTATAGAAAGCTTGCTACTTGTTAAGATGTTGAGATCACAAGTACCAGGGAATTTTGGGAATTGACATTAAGTGCCCGGTCCTGTTCAACATCTTTATTAATGACTTAGATGAAGGGTTAGAAGGCATGATCATCAAGTTTGCAGACGACACCAAATTGGGAGGGAGAGCCAAGACTCCAGAGGACAGGAGCAGGATTCAAGACGATCTTGACAGATTAGAGAGATGTTGGGAAAAAATTAACAAAATGAAGTTCAACAGGGACAAATGCAAGATACTCCACTTAGGCAGGAAAAACAAAATATAAAGATACAGAATGGAGGACGATGCCTGGCTCGAGAGCAGTACGTGTGAAAAAGATCTTGGAGTCCTCATGGACAACAAGTTAAACATGAGCCAACAATGTGATGTGGCGGCAAAAAAAGCCAATGGGATTTTGGCCTGCATCAATAGGAGCATAGTGTCTACATCCAGGGAAGTCATGCTCCCCATGCTCTATTCTGCCTTGGTTAGACCACACCTGGAATACTGTGTCCAATTCTGGGCACCACAATTCAAGAGAGATATTGACAAGCTGGAAAGTTTGTAAACTTGGTATTCTATTAAATGTCCTTTGACCAGTATCTGGTCACTTGGAGTGCCTCTGGTGTTGCTGCAAGAAGGTCCTCCATTGTGCATATGGCAGGGCTCAGGTTGCATTGCAGCAGGTGGTCAGTGGTTTGCTCTGCTCCACACTCGCGTGTCGTGGATTCCACTTTGTGGCCCCATTTCTTGAGGTTGGCTCTGCATCTCGTGGTGCCAGAGCAGAGTCTGTTCAGCACCTTCCAAGTTGCTCAGCCTTCTGTCTGCCCAGGAGGGAGTCTCTCATTTGGTATCAGCCATTGGTTGAGGTTCTGGGTTTGAGCCTGCCACTTTTGGACTCTCGTTTGCTGGGGTGTTCCAATGAGTGTCTCTGTAGATCTTAGAAAACTATTTCTTGATTTAAGTCATTGACGTGTTGGCTGGTACCCAAACAGGGGATGAGCTGGAGATGTCTCTGCCTTGGTCCTTTCACTATTGGCTGCTACTTCCTAGCGGATGTCAAGTGGTGCAATACCGGCGAAGCAGTGTAATTTCTCCAGTGGTGTAGGGCGCAGGACATTAAGTTGCCCAGCCTTCTGTCCGCCCAGGGGGTGTCTGTCATGGATATCAGTCATTGATTGAGGTTCTGGGTTTGAGCCTGCCACTTCTGGACTCTCGCTTGCTGAGGTGTTCTAGCGAGTGTCTCTGTAGATCTTAGAAAACCATTGTTGGCATGCTGGCTGGTATCCAAACAGGGGGTGAGCCAGAGATGTAATTGCCTTGGTCCTTTGGTGGTGAAAGTCAACAAAATGGCATGGCTCCTTTGGGCCGTGAACCGGAATCAGCTCTGTTTATCATGCAGTCGCCCTGGACTTGATTCTCACCCCATCTTGGGATAACACGTCAGTGTAGATGTGCCCCAGGTCCTGCATTCAGTATCAGCAGAAAACAGCTAAAACACAAGCACACAGCAATAATGGCTCATTTCATAGGTGGAAGTGTGTGATCACTCTAGCTGCATCCTTCAAAAGCTTGTGGTGCAGCAGCCCTACCCACATCCTGTACTGTGCAAATCAAGTTGTCTTCTAGCGATTGGCATGTTCTGTTCCACTGTTCTGCTCTTGAATAACTTACCTTCAAGTTGGCAGGCCCGAAATAGGTTGCTGCCAACCCACGCAGACAAAACAATCCATTTTTTAAAAGGTAGCCTCTTAGTCATGCCAAAAAAATAATAATGGAAGAAAGTCAAATAGAATTTGCTGTTCGGTTTTGATTGTACTTTGGGGAGTTAATTCCTTTTGATTTTTCTCCTGCCACATGATGGAAAACTCTTGGATGCTCAAGTCCTGTTATATAATAGTAAAGGTAAAGGTTTCCCCTTGATATCAAGTCTAGTCGAGTCCGACTCTGAGAGGTCATCCCGATCTCCATTTCTAAGCCGGAGAGCCAGTGTTGTCCTTAGACACCAGCTAGGTCATGTAGCCGGCATGACTGCATGGAGCACCGTTACCTTCCCACCAAAGCGGTATCTATTGATCTACTCACATTTGCATGTTTTTGAACTGCTAGTTTGACAGAAGCTGGGGCTTACAACAGGAGCTCACCCCATCCTGCGGATTTGAACTGCTGACCTTCCGGTTACCAAGTCCAGCAGCTTAGCAGTTTAACCTGCTGCACCACTGCAGCTCCTTCCCATTATAAAAAATGACATGGTAAAAGGATATCCCTTACACAAAATGCTAAAATTGAGGTTTGCTGTTTGGAATTTTTGAAAATATTTTAAAGCTGTGGATAGTGGTTACAGAATTGATGGATATATTTTGTTCATACCTACCACTAGAAGAGCATTTCTCAACCTGGGGGTCGGGGCCCCTGGGGGGGGGGTTGTGAGGGGGTTTCAGAGGGGTCACCAAAGACCATCAGAAAGCATATATTTCTGATGGTCTTAGGAACCCCTTTGGCAGAGAAGGATGAAGATCTCTCCGCCTGTCCTTCTCTTCCTTTTTGGAAACATACGGCAAATCCTCCCACCTTTCTGTTGAAATTGTCGACATGCTTGTGGATTTCAATGGCTTCTCTGTGTAGTCTGACATGGGGGTTGTGAGAGTGGTCCAGCACTCAAGGAACATGAAAGGCACTGCTGCAAACTACTCCAACCAGAGAAGTCAGCCATAGCAGAGCACCTGATGTACCAGCCTGGACACAGCATATTATTTGAGAACACAGAAATGCTGGACCACTCTCACAACCACCATGTCAGACTACACAGAGAAGCCATTGAAATCCACAAGCATGGGGACAATTTCAACAGAAAGGAGGAGACCATGAAAATGAACAAAATCTGCCTACCAGTATTAAAAAACTCAAAAATTACAACAGCAAAACAACAGAGGGGAAACATAAAATCACTCTCAACAAAAGATTCCCCCCAGGCACTTCCAAGCCATTGAATGCTAATCAAGGTGATCAGCTGAAACATTCACACCTAGCTCCAGCAGACAAGAGTCCTTTGTCTCACCCTGGTCACTCCACAGATGTATAAACTCATTTTTCCTACTTCCAACAGACATCACTACCTCTGAGGATGCTTGCCATAGATGCAGGCGAAACGTCAGGAGAAAAAATTGCCTCCAGAACATGGCCATATAGCCCAGAAAAACCTACAACAACCCACATTTCAGTTTGTTTTTATCCTTTTGGAAATATGGCATCATAGAATGGCACACGGATAGACACGTATTTGACCCTTCTTTCAGGTTACAATACAGCAGAGATCAATTGTATATTTGTGTTGTGGCATATTTACAATATTTCCTTACGCTGAGTGATATTTTGGTCTAATTCACTCCCTAATTTGCTTGCAATTATGTAACCATGAGTTATAGTTGTCTCTAGTGAAAAATTACTGGCAGTCGATTACTCAGTCGTATTAAAGTTTCATAGCCTGAGGCTAGTGTTACGTCTGGGGTGTTGTCAATGAATGGATGACTTCTATTGCCAATGTGAAGCATGTCCACACATGATCCAAGCAAAACAAGAGTAGAACTTGGCAGGGCGAGAATTCTGCAGTGCGAATATAAGCAAATACTTGCCCAAACGCAACACAAATTAATTTTGAAATAAATTAACACATCAATGGAGAAAGAACACATCTGTTTACTATATTTAAAGCAACCTTTAACAAAGGGTTGTTGTAGGTTTTTTCAGGCTGTATGGCCATGGTCTAGAGGCATTCTCTCCTGACGTTTCGCCTGCATCTATGGCAAGCATTCTCAGAGGTAGTGAGGTCTGTTGGAAGTAGGGAAAAGGATCTATATATCTGTGGAATGACCAGGGTGGGACAAAGGACTCTTGTCTGCTGGAGCTAGGTGTGAATGTTTCAACTGACCACCTTGATTAGCATTTGATTGCCTGGCAGTGCCTGGAGCAAACTTTTGTTGAGAGGTAATTAGATGTCCCTGCCTGCTTCCTGTCTGTTGTTTTGCTGTTGTAATTTTAGAGTTTTTTTAATACTGGTAGCCAGATTTTGTTCATTTTCATGGTTTCCTCCTTTCTGTTGAAATTGTCCATATGCCTGTGTATTTCAATGGCTTCTCTGTGTAGTCTGACATGGTGGTTGATAGATGCTTGCCATAGATGCAGGCGAAACGTCAGGAGAAAATGCCTTTAGAACATGGCTATATAACCCAAAAAAAAAAAAACCCTACAACAACCTAATAATAATAATAATAATAATAATAATAATAATAATATTCCATGTCTGGAGAGACTTGAAAAACTACATGTTGCTTCTGGTGTGAGAGAATTGGTCGTCTGCAAGGACGTTGCCCAGGGGACGCCCGGAGTTTTGATGTTTTACCATCCTTGTGGGAGGCTTCCCTCATGTCCCTGCATGGGAAGCTGGAGCTGACAGAGGGAACTCAACCCACTTTCCATGGCTTTGAACCACTGACCTGTCGGTCAAAATAATAATAATAATAATAATAATAATAATAATGACACGATATGAGGATTTAAAGATCAAACTGCAAAGACTGTGGCACAAGCCAGTCAAGGTGATCCCAGTGGTGATCGGCACACAGGGTGCAGTGCCTAAAGACCTTGGCCTGCACTTAAACACAATCGGAGCTGACAAAATTACCATCTGACAGCTGCAAAAGGCCACCTTACTGGGATCTGCACGCATTATTCGCCGATACATCACACAGTCCTAGACACTTGGGAAGGGTCCAACGTGTGATCCAATACAACAGTCAGCAGAGTATTGTCGAAGGCTTTCATGGCCGGAATCACTGGGTTGTTGTAGGTTTTTCCAGGCTATATGGCCATGTTCTGGAGGCAATTCTTCTCCTGACATTTCGCCTGCATCTATGGCAAGCATCCTCAGAGGTAGTGAGGTCTGGCTGTGGACTCATCTTGTTGTGTTTCAAATAATAATAATAATAATAATAATAATAATAATAATATGGAATGGTGCAGGAAGGTGAGGTTACAGCGGTTGTGGAGAAGACTGATTGCAGAACAGCAGACTGGTCAACCAAAAAGAGGTGCAATATTGAGAGTGCACAACAGCACATATTCATTATGTGCAACAATACAGAGTAGTGGGATGGTGTGATAAAGTCTGGAGTCTAGGATCTCAGATATTACATGCACTCTTGTGTTTATATGTGTGCGTGCTTCTGGTGGGTGCTTAGAAACAACATGCTCCCAGCCTTTGAAAGTGGTTGTTACAATAATAATAAT
The DNA here is from genome assembly GCF_037176765.1 of Anolis sagrei. Lineage (NCBI taxonomy): Eukaryota > Metazoa > Chordata > Lepidosauria > Squamata > Anolidae > Anolis > Anolis sagrei. The sequence continues at coordinate 5,482,936 of NC_090027.1, forward strand.
AATAATAATAATAATAATAATAATAATTTATTATTATTCCCCCGATGGGAGAGGGGGGTAATGCCAACGGAGAAGACTACAAAGCATATTTCACATAATAAAGCATTATAAGCTGAGGGTGATTCATAACCCAATCACTAACTTCATTATCTCCACTCCCAGCATAATTTATTAGTCAGCCTTTTAACTTATTATGTCAGGCTTTACTCATGTACAGTCTATTTCCTTATTTGTCCCACTTCTGTTGAATTTTGGAGCTTTTTTGATGCAGACCTTGGGTGCAGAGAGAGAGAGAGAGAGAGAGAGAGAGAGAGACTTTACCTTGGCCACATATGAAGAGAGTAAATAAATTGCAAATTAATGCAGGCATGAGCTGGCCTGTACATATCAGTGGTTTAACCCATGTCAGTTTCACTTGTATTCGGGACTGAAATCCATTCTGTGATTTTTAAAAACAGTCTGTGATTATTAGCAACACCAGATTATGGTCTGGTGTTGCTAATAGGACCGGGCTGTGGTGCAGTTAGTTAGTAGCCAGATGCATTAAATCACTACTGACCAAGAGGTCATAAGTTCAAATTGGAATAAGCTCCTGACCATTAATAGTCTAGCTTGCTGTTGACCTACACAGCCTGAAAGACAGTTGCATCTCTCAAGTAGGAAGTTTAGGTACCGCTTTATGCGGGGAGGCTAATTTAACTAATTTATGACACCATAAAACCTTCCAGCAGCATGTGTAAGAATGAGGAAGTACTCCATCAAGGACTCAGTGTCACAAGTGGACTGTGAAGTGGTACTTACTTACTTAGGCGATCCCTCATTATCCAAGTGTAGCCCTATTCTTGATCTGCATGTTCTCCCACAGTGAGGGCATTGGTTTCCAGGTGGAAAGCGGTCCTTGTCGGGGTTGGCTTAGCGTGCATTCCATTTGGCACATTTCTCTCTTTTGCCATAAAACCTTCCAGCAGTATGTGTAAGAATGAGAAAGTACTCCATGACTTGATGTGCCTTCCTCTTGGCACGTTTCTCTCTTTTGCCGTTTTGGCTTGACGTGCCTTTCTCTTGGCACATTTCTTTCTTTTGCCATAAAACCTTCCAGCAGAATGTGTAAGAATGAGGAAGTACTCCATGACTTGACATGCCACCTTCTTCTTGGCACCTTTCTCTCTTTTGCCTTTTTGGCTTGACGTGCCTTCCTTTTGGCACGTTTCTCTCTTTTGCTTTAAAACCTTCCAGCAGCGTGTGTAAGAATGAGGAAGCACTCCATGACTTGACATGCATTCCTCTTGGCACATTTCTCTCTTTTGCCATAAAACCTTCCAGGAGTGTGTGTAAGAATGAGGAAGTACTTCATGACTTGACTCACTTTCCTCTTGGCACATTTCTCTCTTTTGTCTTTCTGGCTTGATGTGCCTTTCTCTTGGCACCTTTCTCTCTTTTGCCTTTTTGGCTTGACGTGCCTTCCTTTTGTCACGTTTCTCTCTTTTGCTATAAAACCTTCCAGCAGCGTGTGTAAGAATGAGAAAGTACTCCATGACTTGATGTGCCTTCCTCTTGGCATATTTCTCTCTTTTGCCATAAAACCTTCCAGCAGCGTGTGTAAGAATGAGGAAGCACTCCATGACTTGATGTGCCTTACTCTTGGCATATTTTTCTCTTTTGCCATAAAACCTTCCAGGAGTGTGTGTAAGAATGAGAAAGTACTCCATGACTTGATGTGCCTTCCTCTTGGCATATTTCTCTCTTTTGCCATAAAACCTTCCAGCAGCGTGTGTAAGAATGAGGAAGCACTCCATGACTTGATGTGCCTTACTCTTGGCATATTTTTCTCTTTTGCCATAAAACCTTCCAGGAGTGAGTGTAAGAATGAGAAAGTACTCCATGACTTGACGCACCTTCCTCTTTCTCAGTGTCACAAGTGGACGGTGAAGTGGCAGCTCCCCCTGTGGCCAGAATCGAGCATACCCTCATGAAGCCGGAGAAGCTGGAATGTTAAATTGCCTCTGTGTCTGTCTATATATGTTGTATGTCTAAATGGCATTGAATGCTTGCCATGTATATGTGCATTGTAATTCTACCAGAGTCTCCTGTGGGGTGAGAAGGGTGGAATAGAAAAACTGTCAATAAATAATTAAAGAAATGGTCAAGTTGGCAAAAGTTATAACTGAGGAAGAAAAGATACGCAAGGGGAGACATTCCAGTTTGCTTTTGATTGAGCCCACTGGGGAGGACAAGATACTGTTCCTTCTATCCCTTTCCCCACTCCTGAATTTATTGCATTTTGAACATGAAAGCTAGAAAAAAAAGTGCGAAAAGATATCATTGCCTCTTCACGTGCCCTTTATTTCAGCAGGAGAGGGATCTATGCTGGATTGCTAAATGAACATCTTGCAACATGGGAAAACTTTACCTTTAACAAAACATTTTTTTCCCTTCATCCTGAAGGTAGCTCACTGAAGGAACTGAAGGACTTTGAAGTTGTGTATCCACAAAAACTCCATGCGTTGCACAAAAGAGATGTTGGAGGAATTCAGAACCCCCAGAAGAAGGTAAGAACAACATGTTTCTTCATCAAGATGTGACCTATCATTATAGATCCAGCTACAACAGAGAGGAAGCAGGCAGGGACATCTAATTACCTCTCAACAAAAGTTTGCTCCAGGCACAGTCAGGCCATTATATGCTAATCAAGGTGGTCAGTTGAAACATTCACCCCCTAGCTCCAGCAGACAAGAGTCCTTTGTCCCACCCTGGTCATTTCACAGATATATAAATCCATTTTCCTACTTCCAACAGACTTCACTACCTCTGAGGATGCTTGCCTTAGATGCAGGCGAAACATCAGGAGAGAATGCCTCTAGACCATGGCCATACAGCCCGAAAAAACCTACAACAACCCAGTGATTCCGGCCATGAAATCCTTCAACAAAACCTTTAACACAGCTAATATATATATATATATATATATATATATATAATTTTTGGAAAGTCCAATTATATTACTTTCTTGTGAGATGCCCCCATTTCTTGCTGAGATGCCTCCTAACCTTCTCCTTCTCCTACTAGAGATGATGACAAAGATCCATTCCTCGCAGTATATTAGGACTGTGGTAGACACAGTGAGTTAAACCACTAGGTGCAGGAAATCTGCTGACTGGAAGATTGGCAGTTTGAATCCGCGGGTCAGGGTGAGCTCCCGACTGACAGCCCTAGCTTCTGCCAACTTAGCAGTTCAAAAGCATGCAATGTGAGTAGATCAATAGGTACCACCCCGGTGGGAAGGTAAAAGGGCACCCCATGCAGATATGCAGACATGCCGGCAACACAATTGGAGATGTCTATGGGCAACAGGCTCCTCAGCATGAATAAATGGAACCAGAGCACCTCCCCATGGCCGGAGTTGAGCATCACCTCCAGACGCCGGAAATGGGAAAAAGGGGAAGGCTGTGTTATATGTTGCTGATCACTGTGTGTAAAAGACATTGAACGTTTGCCTCGTATGTGTATATTGTAATCAGCTCTGCCCTTCCGGGGAGATAAAGTGAAATATAAATAAAGTGTATTATTATTATTAAAGGTAAAGGTTTCCCCTGATATTAAATTTAGTTGTGTCCAACTCTGGGGTGGTGGTGTTCATCTCCATTTCTAAGCCAAAGAGCCAGCATTGTCCGTAGACACCTCCAAGGTCATGTGGCCAGCATGAATGCATGGAGCGCAGTTACCTTCCTGCAGAAGCAGTACCTATTGATCTGCTCACACTTGCATGTTTTTGAACTGCTAGGTTGGCAAAAGCTGGGGGTAACAGTGAGAGCTCACGCTACTCCCCGGATTTGTACAGCCAATCTTTCGGTCAGCAATTTCGGCAGCTCAGCAGTTTGAACTAGTGTGCCACTAGAAGGTTGTTGCTGCTATTATTATTATTATTATTATTATTATAAACACAACAAGATGAGTCAACAGCGAACAAGATTACTCTGCTGGCTGTTGTATTGGATCACACGTCGGATCTTTCCCAAGTGTTTAGGACTGTGTGATGTTATTATTATTATTATTATTATTATTATTATTATTATTATTATTATTAGAAACACAACAAGATGAGTCCACAGCGAACAAGATCACTCTGCTGGCTGTTGTATTGGATCACACGGTGGACACTTCCCAAGTGTCTAGGACTGTGTGATGTATCAGTGAATAATGTGTGCAGATCCCAGTAAGGTGGCCTTCTGCAGCTGGCAGGTGGCAATTTTGTCAGTGCCGATTGTGTTTAAGTGCAGGCCAAGGTCTTTAGGCACTGTACCCAGTGTGCCGATCACCACTTGGACCACCTTGACTTGCTTGTGCCAGAGTCTTTGCAGTTCAATTTTACTGTTGTTGTTGTTGTTGTTGTTATCATTATTATTTGAAACACAAAAGATGAGTCCACAGCGAACAAGATCACTCTGCTTGCTGTTGTATTGGATCACACATTGGACACTTCCCAAGTGTTTAGGACTGTGTGATGAATCAGTGAATAATGTGTGCAGATCCCAGTAAGGTGGCCTTCTGCAGCTGGCAGGTGGTAATTTTGTCAGCGCTGATTGTTTTTAAGTGCAGGCCAAGGTCTTTAGGCACTGCACCCAGTGTGCCAATCACCACTGGGACCACCTTGACTGGCTTGTTCCAGAGTCTTTGCAGTTCGATCTTGTTGTTGTTGTTGTTGTTGTTGTTGTTATCATTATTATTTGAAACACAACAAGATGAGTCCACAGCGAACAAGATCACTCTGCTGGCTGTTATATTGGATCACATATTGGACACTTCCCAAGTGTTTAGGACTGTGTGATGAATCAGTGAATAATGTGTGCAGATCCCAGTAAGGTGGCCTTCTGCAGCTGTCAGATGGTAATTTTGTCAGCGCTGATTGTGTTTAAGTGCAGGCCAAGGTCTTTAGGCACTGCACCCAGTGTGCCAATCACCACTGGGACCACCTTGACTGGCTTGTTCCAGAGTCTTTGCAGTTCAATCTTGTTGTTGTTGTTGTTGTTGTTGTTATCATTATTATTTGAAACACAACAAGATGAGTCCACAGCGAACAAGATCACTCTGCTGGCTGTTATATTGGATCACATATTGGACACTTCCCAAGTGTTTAGGACTGTGTGATGAATCAGTGAATAATGTGTGCAGATCCCAGTAAGGTGGCCTTCTGCAGCTGTCAGATGGTAATTTTGTCAGCGCTGATTGTTTTTAAGTGCAGGCCAAGGTCTTTAGGCACTGCACCCAGTGTGCCGATCACCACTTGGACCACCTTGACTGGCTTGTGCCAGAGTCTTTGCAGTTCGATCTTGTTGTTGTTGTTATTGTTGTTGTTATTATTATTATTATTATTATTATTATTATATTCTGGTGGGTGACAATCCAAACACAATGAGCAAACAGAACCTAAGTTTTGAATTTACAAATGACTTTGTTACCGAGTTTCATTAAAAAATAAACCCTCTTAAGTTATTCATCCACATTCTCTCACTTCTAATTACAGGACAAGTATGACGATACGGTACAATATGAATTCCAAATGAAAGGAGAGAAAGTGCTTCTTCACTTAGAAAAAAACAAGTAAGTTTCACAGTTGAAAACTGGAACACACGCTGCAAAAGTAGTATCAGTATATGGTAAAAATTGCAAAATGTAGTAATAAGGAGGAACAGAGCATCTAAGGGGAGGCTGCAGCAGTTTCATCTTGCCTGTGCCTCCTGGGAAGGATATGATTTTGCTGAGTTAGTTGAATGCAAAATGTTTTTGCATTTTTAAACTCAGTTTGCAGCAATTGAAGTAAGCTTTGAACCAAGAGGAGAGGAGGGACATTTTAAAAGCATTGAAAAAGTGGGTCTACAAAGGATTTATCTAGACCAGTGGTTCCCAACATTTTTTGACCAGGGACCACTTTGACCAGGGTCCACTCTCCAACAGTAGTACCAAAAGGGTTACGAATCAGACTTTGGTCAACTTTAGATTTAGTTTGGTTATTTGGGGTGCTGATTCCAAAAATTGTGTTGGATAGTAGGCTTGGGTAACCACGGAAAAATTTGGTTCTAAACTCGTTTCGTTTTTAGGGGGGCCCTTGCGTTTCGTTTTTTTAAATAATTCCGAAATTTTCCTTTAAAAAAGTGCGAAATATACAAAATTTCGTAAAATTACGAATCGATTCGTTAATGGCGGACGCGATTGCGCAATATGCTAAAAAACCCTCCAAATGGGAGAGGGGGAACTTCTGAAGCTGTTGTTGACTGTTGGTGTGATGATTTATTTTTTATCACTGATAAAACAAACAACAACTATAAAACTTGCACCAGACATACGGAAATAATTACGAAACAATTTCGAAACAATAACGAAACAATACGAAATAAATTGGAAAAATTGTTTCGATTTTTAATTACTCCTCACAGTAGTCCTGCATGGCTCAATATTGGATCGTAAACTAATTTAAATATGAATTAATAACGAATTACAAAATTAACGAACGAAACCGCCCAAGCCTATTGGATAGACCACATCAGCTTTAGTTTCTGATACAAAATATATGCCATTCAGTAGTCACCATTTACTTGTTCACAGAAAACCATATTTAATAAGCATTGGCACTATAAGAGGGTTTTGCCAGACCAATCGCTCTCGTTGCAACTATGTCACAACGGTGAGTGTGCCGTTGCGCCTGGGGGCTATAACTCTTAGGGAAAGAGCCATGGACGTGACATCTTTCCCCCAGGGGATTGCTTCTTGCCCTCCTTTAGGAAAACCGGAACTCCCAAGGACCAAAACACTGTAGATAACTCAAAATAAGCTTAATTGTTCACAAAGAGTTATCCCTTTAAGGCAATAAGCTGGAAGTTTCAAAGGGGTAAAGGAAAATATACATTACAGTCTCTGGTTGTCTTGGGTCCAAGGAGTTTTGCAGCTGAGAAGCTTTTCCAGGTCCCTCTTTCTCAATGGCTGTGAATATCGGAATAATCACAACCCCAATTCCAATGGCCTATATTTTGAAGGCACAAAGCCTTCCTCTGGTGTCAAAGAACTGGTTTGAAGGCGCTTGAGACTTCTCAACGTCATCCAGGTTGATCTGAACATGAAGCATAAGTCTCAAGGGTAAGAACCTCAGAATTGGTGCTGAGAGGTAACTTAATCAAGGTCTTCAGAGCCAAGTCTCTCTCTCATGTCCATCTGATAGAAAGTTTGATGGTGGAATGGAAAAGGAAGCACTGTCCTGCTCTCTAGGAAGAGGTGGGGTCAAACAATTGAGCAGGAGGAGCAATTCAACTGGTGCAAACAACATTGATTGACTGCTATAAATAACCAGTCAATCCAACTATACATTTACAGGGTAAAAAGGCAAAATCAGGCATGATACAACAGTTCAAATCCTGCAACTTACAGTTCTATATATAGGTGGCACCACTCGCGCCGTCACGGTGAGGCTGCAGTCCATATTTTAGTTCTTTTGGACCACAGGTGGTCCACAGAACACAGATTGGAAACTGCTGATCTAGACCGTTCCTACCAAATTGAGACATCTGCACCATATGAGTTAACTGAATGATTCTCTGTCATTTATGGAGACCAAATAGTCATAGAAAATAATTGCATTTGCATGTTTAAGGAGGGGCTTGTATGAGTCCCCAGTAATCTGTATACTGTTTTTGAGGAGCACTTTCTAATTCACCATTGAAGGCTTTCATGGAATCACTGGGTTGTTGTGAGTTTTCTGGGCTGTATGGCTATGTTCCAGAAGCATTCTCTCCTGACATTTCACCTGCATCTATGACAGGCATCCTCAGAGGTTGTGAGGTCTGTTGGAAACTAGGAGAAAGAACTCTTGTCTGTTTGAGGTAGGTATGAATAGACCTTGAAACTGCTTGGCCATCAAATGGTAATCAAGGTGGCCAATTACAACATTCACACCTACCTCGAACAGACAAGAGTTCTTTTGGGTTGTTGTAGATTTTTTCGGGCTATATGGCCATGTTCTAGAGGTATTCTCTCCTGACATTTCACCTGCATCTATGGCAAGCATTCTCAGAGATAGTGAGGTCACTACTTCTGAGGATGCTTGCCATAGATGCAGGCGAAACGTCAGGAGAGAATGCCTCTAGAACATGGCCGAAAAAACCTACAACAACCCAGTGATTCTGGCCATGAAAGCCTTCGACAAGAGTTCTTTCTCTCACGCTGGATATTCCACAGATATATAAACCCAATTTTCCTAGTTTCCAATAGACCTCACAACCTCTGAGAATGCCTGTCTTAGATGCAGGTGAAACGTCAGGAGAGAATGCCTCTAGAACATGGCCAAAAAAACCTACAGTGATTCTGGCCATGAAAGCCTTCGACAAGAGTTCTTTCTCTCACTCTGGATATTCCACAGATATATAAACCCCATTTTCCTAGTTTCCAACAGACCTCATAACCTCTGAGAATGCCTATCTTAGATGCAGGTGAAATGTCAGGAGAGAATGCCTCTAGAACATGGCCGAAAAAACCTACAACAACCCAGTGATTCTGGCCATGAAAGCCTTCGACAAGAGTTCTTTCTCTCACTCTGGATATTCCACAGATATATAAACCCCATTTTCCTAGTTTCCAATAGACCTCACAACCTCTGAGAATGCCTGTCTTAGATGCAGGTGAAACGTCAGGAGAGAATGCTTCCGGAACATGGCCAGACAGCCCCCAAAACTCACACCAAGCCACTTTCTAATTGTTAACTTTCTAGTGGAGTTGAAAGCATGCACAAAGGAGATGATTAACTATTCCCAGACATTTGCTCTTCTCTTTTTTTGCTGCTGTTTGTTTGCTATCCTAGCATTTTATCCTTTGAAGTATTAACTTCTAATCAAGATATTAATAAAGAAAATGATTGCCACTTGGCAAGTATCCACATAATAAGCAACCTGCTGAACAGGTGTGGGGGCTTTTCACTTGTCGGACTAGTCAGGATTTGGCATTCCTTATAAAATTTCTGTTGAACGTTTGTAGGTAAACTGAATTTCTTTCCCAATAAACTGTTCCATAGGCCTGGGTAACAACGCAAAAATTTGTTTCTAAAATCGATTTGTATTTGGGTTTTTTTTTTTGTTTCGATATTTAAAATAATTACAAAATTTTCCCTTAAAAAAGTTTGGTATTTACGAAATTTCGTTAATATTTACAAAACATTTTGTAAAGATGGCGCCCTTTTTTTTCCAATATTTTTTCAATATTTTTTCAATATTTTTTCAATATTTTTTCAATATTTTTTCAATATTTTTTCAATATTTTTTCAATATTTTTTAATTTAATTATTAATTTAGTAGAATAGGGAGGAGAAATTATTATTAAGGAGGGAAGGCAGGCACTCACTCACTCTGGCGGGCCCTCAAGCGCTGCCGCCGAGTCGGGCCCGGCTCCTCCGAAGCAATGCGAAATTGGGAGAAGGGCTCCCCAAAGGCCATCTAGCCCAGCCCTCCGCTAAGGAATTGGGAGAACGAAGCACACCCACCGCAAAGGTGAGGAAGGAGGGACGGGCCGCCTTCCCGCTGAGGGTCGCTCGCCCTCTCGCTCGCTTGCTCAGCCGGCGCCTTCCCCGCCCTCTCCTCCTCCTCCTCCTCCTCCTCTTTCAGGCTCTGATTGGCTAAGGAGAGGAGAGAGAGGAGAGCTCCCAGCAAGCATCTAGCCAAGCCGCCATCTTACGTATTTCCGAAATGGACGGAAATACAAAATTTTTTGGCGCATGCCGTTTCGATATTTAAAAACACTTCCGGGTTTAAAAATAAGTTTTGTAATCGTTTTGTAATTGTTAAAAATTAACGAATATTTAACGAATTACAAAATTAACGAACGAAACCGCCCAGGCCTACTGTTCCAAGAGCTAAACTGGACCTACTGCAGCGAAAAGGGAAACTTTGCGCTCAGTCAGCTGCTCGCTGTAGATTCAAAACCAAGAAAGGCACCATTCTTGCAAACACTGCAGCCAAGTAACCACTAAAATGCAACTCTAGAATGTGTTGATTCATATCACACATTTTCTGGGTAGTCATTAAATAACTTCAAATCTGGTTACTCATTTCCTGAATGTGTAATCTGTCACTTTTAGTGTTGTGGTTTAGGTTTTAAACTCTGCCCATCTATGGAAAACCACTGGGTGACTTTAGGGAAGTTGCATTCTTCTAGCTTCAGATCAAAGCCAACTCCCCACTGAACAAATGTTGCTCAGAAAAACCCACAATAGGTTTCCTTTTGGGTCACCATAAGTCAGTGGTTCTCAACCTTCCTAATGCCGCGACCCCTTAGTACAGTTCTTCATGTTGTGGTGACCCCCAAGCATAAAATTATTTTCGTTGCTCCTTCATATCTGCAATTCACTGGACCAAATTTGGCACAAACACCAAATATGCCCAAATTTGAATGCTGGTGGGGTTGAGGGCAAATTGATTTTGTCATCTGGGAGTTGTAGTTCCTGGGATTTATAGTTCACCTACAATCAAAGAGCATTCTGAACTCCACCAACGACGGAATTGAACCACACTTGGCCCACAGAACTCTCATGACCAACAGAAAACACTGGAAGGTTTTGGCGGCCATTGACCTTGAGTTTTGGAATTGTAGTTCACCTACATCCACTCAAACAATGACGAATCTGAACCAAACTCAGCACAGTCACTCAATATGCCCACCTGCAAACACTGGTGGAGTTTAGGAGAAATAGGCCTTGTCATTTGGGAGTTGTTGTTGCTGGGATTTATAGTTCACCTACAATCAAAGAGCATTCTGAACTCCACCAATGACAGAATTGAACCACACTTGGCCCACAAAACTCTCATGACCAACAGAAAATGCTGGAAGGTTTTGGCGGCCATTGACCTTGAGTTTTGGAGTTGTAGTTCACCTACATCCACTCAAACAATGACGAATCTGAACCAAACTCAGCACAATCACTCAATATGCCCACCTGCAAACACTGGTGGAGTTTGGGAAAAATAGGCCTTGTCATTTGGGAGTTGCAGTTGCTGGGATTTATAGTTCACCTACAATCAAAGAGCATTCTGAACTCCACCAACGACGGAATTGAACCACACTTGGCCCACAAAACTCTCATGACCAACAGAAAATGCTGGAAGGTTTTGGCGGCTATTGACCTTGAGTTTTGGAGTTGTAGTTCACCTACATCCACTCAAACAATGACGAATCTGAACCAAACTCAGCACAATCACTCAATATGCCCACCTGCAAACACTGGTGGAGTTTGGGAAAAATAGGCCTTGTCATTTGGGAGTTGTTGCTGCTGGGATTTATAGTTCACCTACAATCAAAGAGCCCCTTGAACCCAACCAATGATAGAGTTGGGTCAAACTTCCCACACAGAACCCCCTTGACCAACAGCAAATATTGTGTTTTCTTTTTTTTTAGGGTGAAAATACTGTGTTTTCTGATGGTCTTTGGTGACCCCTCTGACACTCACTCGCGACCCCTTTAGGGGTCTGTCTTGACCCCTAGGTTGAGAAACACTGCTATAGTGTGATAGCATACTTTTTAACGCTTCACAGATGTAAACAGAAAGGTGTATAGCCAGCCAGGCAACATTGGTCTATGGTGGGTTGACCTTCCCTGAATCCAGCTTGTTTTTCAGCAAGTATGCTTTCTTGAGCTAACCAGTCCTGGAGTTTCCATTGAAGATGTCTTGCATATAATTTACTGATTGTATTGAGAAGGCCAATTGGTCAGTAGTTTGCAGGGTCATCCTTTTCCCCTTTCATTTTGTAGATGGGGACAATGATTGCAAGCCCCTTGTCCAATGGTTCTCAACCTGTGGGTCCCCAGATGTTTTGGCATACAACTCCCAGAAATCCCAGCCAGTTTACCAGCTGTTAGGATTTCTGGGAGTTGAAGGCCAAAACATCTAGGGACCCACAATTTTATTATTTATTTATTTATTTATTTATTTAGGTTACTTCTACCCTGCCCTTCTCACCCCGAAGGGGACTCAGGGCGGCTTACAAAGGCACAATTCGATGCCGGCATCATATAACAGTAGTAAACAAATAGCAACAATTAACAAGTAAACAACAGTTCCTGCATTACAACAATAAAACCAGTAAAACCAATACAAACCCAATTACTCCTCATTAATGGTCAGCGTTTGCTATCTCATAGTCCAAATTACGATTCCACATTGTCAGTCCTGTCAGTCCTAATCGTCTGATTGTCCTTATCTAGTTGTCAGATTGCCCAAAGGCCTGGTCCCACAACCACGTCTTTCCTCCTGAAGGAGAGGAGGGATGTTGATGCCCTAATTTCCCCCGGGAGTGAGTTCCACAGGTGAGGGGCCACCACCGAGAAGGCCCTGCTCCTCGTCCCCACCAACCTCACTTGTGATAGCGGTGGGGTCGAGAGTAGGGCCTCCCCAGATGATCTCAAACTCCGGGGTGGGACGTAGAGGGAGATGCGTTTGGACAGATATACTGGACCGGAACTGTATAGGGTTTTGTAGGTCAAAACCAGCACCTTGAATTGTGCTTGGAACTGAACCGGCAGCCAGTGGAGCTGACACAGCAGGGGGGTGGTGTGCTCCCTGTATGACGCTCCGGTGAGTAGTCTGGCTGCTGCTCGCTGGACCAGTTGAAGTTTCCGAACAGTCTTCAAGGGCAACCCCACGTAGAGTGCATTGCAGTAGTCTATTCAGGATGTAACAAGAGTGTGGACCACTGTGGCCAGATCAGACTTCCCAAAGTACGGGCGCAACTGGTGCACAAGTTTTAATTGTGCAAAAGCTCTCCCGGCCACCGCCGAGACCTGGGGTTCCAGGCTCAGCGATGAATCCAGGATCACTCCCAAGCTGCAAACCAAGTTGAGAACCACTGCCCTAGTCCTTGGGGATATGCTCATGGTTGTCGATGCATGTGAAAACTGAGGCTAGAATAGGGGTCCAAAACTCCAGATTGTTCTTGATGACCTCTGCTGGGATAAGGTCTTCTCCTGGGGTCTTTCCTGCTCTTAGCTGGACCAACAGGTTCTTGATCTCTGTTGCTGCTACAGGTGGCCATAGTGGAAGGTTTACTAAGTCCAGCAGAGGTGCCCATATAAAGTTCTTGGAAGTATGCCTCCCAGATCCCTGGGGTGATATGAGAGTCCACAATGGGTTGGTCACAGCTTTGGGCATTTGATGTGATATCCCAGAAGGTGGCTGAGTCTTTGTCTTTGACAGCTTTGATGAGCTGTGCCCAGTTGTTTTTTATGCCTTCCCTTTTTTTGTGGGCAAGTGTTTTCTTGAAGCGTCTCTTTTGTTGGAGGAGGTTTTGCGCAGCTGTTGGTGTGGTGATAGATATAAAGGCCTGATAGGAGGCAGCAAGAGCTTTTTAAGGTGTTGATACAATCTTTGTTGAACCAGGGCTTGGAATATTGTTGTTGTTGCTTCCATGATGCAGTGTTGTTGTGCCTTAGGTGCTTTTGGAGCTCTTGAATAATGTTATTGCAATTCTCTAAGAGTGCATTCAAGGACGTAGCCAATATTATTTATTTATTTACTTACTTACTTCACTTGTATACCGCCCTTCTCAGCCCTAAGGCGACTCATAGCGGTTTACAACAATCAAGCAAGAACAGAGCAACAGTCGAGGCAAAAATTCAATGCGGCATCAACAGATACTTAAAAATAATTAACACAGAACCAAATTAAGCAATTTATCAGTAATAACCATTCAAGTGGCGTCTCATAACTAGAATCATGATCCAAACTCGTCAGTCGTAGTTCCATTCCTGAAGTCATTGCACTGCTTATTCAAACGCCTGTTCGAATAGCCATGTTTTCACCTTTCTCCGGAATACCAACAAGGAGGGAGCCAATCTGATGTCCGTGGGAAGGGCGTTCCACAGCCGAGGGGCCACCACCGAGAAGGCCCTGTCTCTCGTCCCCGCCAGTCGTGCCTGTGTTGCAGGCGGGATCGAGAGCAGGGCCTCCCCGGAAGATCTCAAAGTCCTAGTGGGTTCATAGATGGAGATGCGATCGGATAGGTAACTTGGGGCAGAACCCTTTAGGGCTTTATAGGCCAAAGCCAGCACTTTGAATTGGGCCCGGTAGCAGATTGGTAGCCAGTGGAGCTGGCGCAACAGAGGAGTTGGATGCTCCCTGTGTGCCGCCCCTGTTAGTATCATGGCTGCCACACGCTGGACCAATTGAAGCTTCCGAGCCGTCTTCAATGGCAACCCCACGTGGAGAGCGCTGCAGTAGTCTAAACGGGATGTAACCAGAGCGTGGACTACCGTGGCCAAGTCAGACTTCCCAAGGTACGGGCGCAGCTGGCGCACAAGCTTTAACTGTGCGAATGCTCCCCTGGTCACCGCTGAAACCTGGGTATCAGAGTAGTCTGTAGGCTTAGTAGTTGTTTTGAGGCCAGGAGCTTGGTTACTCTTTGGTTCAGACAGGGGGTCCATCTGGCTCTGCAGTGGGTTACTCCTGCTAGCAGTAGGGGGTTGATAGCATTCCACTATGTGGGTTTCTTTGGTGCAGGAGTTTAAGAGGAAAATAAGAAAATGATCACTGTCAAATTTATTTTATTTTATTTATTTACAACATTTTTATCTGCCCATTTCAGCCCGAAGATGGCTCAGGGCGGCATACAGATCGGCAACAATTAGATGCCATATAGAAATATAGGAATACATATCTCAATAAAAACAATAAAACATATCATAAATACACATAAAAACTATAAAACTATAAAAATAAATTAAAAACCCAATGTCTACCAATCCAAATTGCTCATCCGTTTACATAGTCTTAGGCTTGACTTCTAGGGTTTTGGCATATGGAAGAAGGTCCCTGGAGATGGCTATATAGTCAACAGCACTAATTTTGGATAAGACTATACCCCAGGGGTCCTCAAACGCACTTTGCTTTCACTCATCACAGTATCACCGTACACTTCACAAATCTGTCGATGGATTTCTGCAGCAGGCAGGTTCCTTGCTGACAAAAACCGTATCACTGAGCGAATCTCACATGCGGAGGGTGTGTTGAGAGTCTTAAACATTTTGAAAGCACAGAACAGGACCGTACAGGTGAGCTACAGAGCGGAACCTGAGCACAGTTGTTCCCGAGGCATGCCGGTACACGACGCACGCGCTCTTTGCGGTATGCGCACAAAATACTAGTGTCTACAACAATGGTTCTCAACCTGGGGGTCGGGACCCCTGGAGGGGTCGCGAGGGGGTTTTAGAGGGGTCGCCAAAGACCATCAGAAAACACAACATTTTCTGTTGGTCATGGGGGTTCTGTGTGGGAAGTTTCACCCAATTCTATCATTGGTGTGGTTCATAATTCTCTTGATTGTAGGTGAACTATAAATCCCAGCAACTACAACTCCCAAATGTCAAGGACTATTTTCACCAAATTCCGCCAGTGTTCATATTTGGGTATATTGAGTATCCATGCCAAGTTTGGTCCAGATCCATCATTGTTTGAGTCCACAGTGCTCTCTGGATGTTGGTGAACTACAACTCCAAAGCTCAAGGTCAATGTCCACCAAACCCTTCCAGTATTTTCTGTTGGCCATGGGAGTTCTGTGTGCCAAGTTTGATTCAGTTCCATCGTTGGTGGAGTAAAGCCTGCTCTTTGATTGTAGGTGAACTATAAATCCCAGCAACTACAACTCCCAAATGACAAAATTAATCCCCCCAACCCCACCAGTATTCAAATTTGGTCCAGTGATGAAAATACATCCTGCATATCAGATATTTACATAATAACAGTAGCAAAGTTGCAGATATGAAGTAGCAATAACAATATTTTTTTCCTTGGGGGTCACCACAACATGAGGAACTGTATTAAGGGGTCATGACATTAAGAAGGTTGAGGACCACTGGTCTACAACAAAACAGACCTTATTTAAAAAATACCCCTCGTACTTTCAACTTTTTAACCAGTTAAGACTATTCCATGTTTACGATACAGGTTACACTCAGAAAAATCTCCATTTTCTGCACCTGCTCCTTTGATATCCTATTCAGATGCTAAAAATAACCATCAAAATGCTATTGGGAAAAAAGTTGTGGAGTCATTATGCAATTATCTCTGGTCTAGTTTAATTTCTGACTTGAATAACAAACCCATTGTATTCTTTCCAGGGGGCTTTTCTCCGAAGATTACACTGAAACCCATTATTCCGCTGATGGCAAAGAAATCACGACAAGTCCTCAGATTGAGGTAAAGTTCAGAGCATCTTCTGCCTCGCAAAATACATTGTGCAGTTCAAAAAGCAGGTCTCCTTTTGTCTGATAGATATGCAGATTTGTTGTTGTTGTTGTTGTTGTTGTTGTTGTTGTTGTTGTGTGCCTTCAAGTCATGTTTGTGTTGTGCTGATGCTAAGGTGAACCGATCTAAGGTTTTCTTGGCAAGATTTCCTCAAATGTTCAGCCCTCTCTTCCTTCTCTTTCTCTCTTTGTATGTGTATATGTACACATCGCTGTGTTTGCACATGCGAGAAAGAATTATGTGACTTTAAAGCAGTGTTTCTCAAATCTTCCTAATGCCGCGACCCCTTAATACAATTCCTCATGTTGTGGTGACCCCCAACCAGAACATTATTTTCGTTGATACTTCACAACTGTCATTTTGCTACTGTTATGAATCGTAATGTAAATATATGATATGCAGGATGTATTCTTATTCACTTCACCAAATTTGGCACAAATACCCGATATGCCCATATTTGAAAAAACCATCACTGGACCCCACTCAATTCGTGAACTATCGGCCTGTTTCCAATCTCCCCTTTTTGGGCAAAGTCCTGGAACATGTGGTGGCCTCACAACTCCAGGCATTCTTGGTAGACATGGATTATCTGGATCCGGCACAGTCTGGCTTTAGGCCGGGACATGGTACCGAGACAGCCTTGGTCGCCTTAGTGGATGATCTGCGCCGGGAGCTCGACAGGGGGTGTGTGTCCCTGTTGGTGCTTCTGGACCTCTCAGCGGCCTTCGATACCGTCGACCACGGTATCCTTCTGGGACGCCTCACGGGGATGGGCCTCGGAGGTACTGTTTTGCAGTGGCTCCGGTCATTCCTGGAGGACCGGTCTCAGAAGGTGTTACTGGGGGCTCCTGTTCAACCCCACAACCTTTGTCTTGCGGGGTTCCTCAGGGCTCAATATTGTCTCCCATGCTGTTTAACATCTACATGAAGCCGCTGGGGGAGATCATCCGGAGTTTCGGGGTGCGATGTCATCTGTACGCGGATGATGTCCAACTCTGTCACTCCTTCCCACCTGCTACTAAGGAGGCTGTCCAGGTCCTGAACCGGTGCTTGGCCGCTGTGACGGTCTGGATGAGGGCGAACAAATTGAAATTGAATCCAGACAAGACAGAGGTCCTCCTGGTCAGTTGCAAAGCCGAACAGGGCATAGGGTTACAGCCTGTGTTGGATGGGGCCGCACTCCCCCTGAAGACGCAGGTTCGCAGCTTGGGTGTGACCCTGGACTCATCGCTGAGCCTGGAGCCCCAGGTCTCGGCGGTGACCAGGGGAGCATTTGCACAGCTTAGGCTCGTGCGCCAGCTGCGCCCGTACCTTGGGAAGTCTGACTTGGCCACGGTAGTCCACGCTCTTGTTACATCCCGCCTCGACTACTGCAACGCTCTCTACGTGGGGTTGCCTTTGAAGACGGCCCGGAAGCTCCAGCTAGTCCAGCGCTCGGCAGCCATGATACTAACAGGAGCGGAGCGCAGGGAGCATACAACTCCTCTGCTGCACCAGCTCCACTGGCTGCCGATTTGCTACCGGGCTCAATTCAAAGTGCTGGCGTTGGCCTTTAAAGCCCTAAACGGTTCTGGGCCAAGCTACCTATCGGACCGCATCTCTGCCTATGAACTCACCAGGACTCTAAGATCTTCTGGGGAGGCCCTCCTCTCGATCCCGCCTGCTTCACAAGCACGGCTGGCGGGGACGAGAGACAGGGCCTTCTCTGTGGTGGCCCCTCGGCTGTGGAACGCCCTTCCCATGGACATAAGATCAGCTCCGACGTTAATGGTGTTTTGAAAAAAATTAAAAACCTGGCTGTTCGAACAGCCATTCAGATAAACAGTGCAATGAATATGATGAATATAGGACCGGAATTATAGACGATGAGTTGGATCACGATTCTAGTCACGAGACGCTATTGTGTTGTTATTGATGTGCCATTACTTGTATATTCTGCTCTCATGGTTTTAAATTGTTATTGCTATTTTGATATGACTGTCTTTTTGCTCTGTTGTGAACCGCGTTGATTCGCCTACGGGCTGAGAAACTGCGGTATACAAGCAAAGTAAATAAATAAATAAATAAATAAATAAATATTTCAATACTGGTGGGGTTGAGGGGATGGATTTTGTCATTTGGGAGTTGTAGTTGCTGAGATTTATAGTTAGCCTACAATCAAAGAGCATTCTGAACTCCACCAATAATGGAATTGAACCAAACTTGGCACACAGAACTCTCAGGACCAACAGAAACTACTGGAAGAGTTTTGTGGGCATTGACCTTGAGTTTTGGAGTTGTAGTTCACCTACATCCAGAGAGCATTGTGGACTCAAACAATGATGGTTCTGGACCAAAGTTGGCACGAATACTCAATATGTGAACTCTGGTGGAGTTTGGGGAAAATAGAACTTCCCATTTGGAAGTTGTAGTTGCTGGGATTTATCGTTCACTTACAATCAAAGAGCATTCTGAACTCCACCAATAATGGAATTGAACCAAACTTGGTACACAGAGCTCCCATGACCAAGAGGAAATACTGGAAGGGTTTGGCGGGCATTGACCTTGAGTTTTGGAATTGTAGTTCACCTACATCCAGAGGGCATTGTGGATTCAAACAATGATGGATTTGGACCAAACTTGGCACAAATACTCAATGTGCTCAAATGTGAATACTGGTGGAGTTTGGGGGAAATAGACATTGACATTTGAGAGCTGTAGTTGTTGCGATTTATAGTTCTCCTACAATCAAAGAGCATTCTGAACTCCACCGATAATGGAATTGAACCAAACTTGGTACACAGAACTCCCATGACCAAAAGAAAGTACTGGAAGGGTTTGGTGGGCATTGAGTTTTGGAATTGTAGTTCACCTACATCCAGAGAGCATTGTGGACTCAAACAATGACGGATCCGGACCAAACTTGGCACAAATACTCAATATGACCAAATGTGGAGTTTGGGGGAAATAGACCTTGCCATTTGGGAGTTGTAGTTATTGTGATTTATAGTTTTGCTACAATCAAAGAGCATTCTGAACCCAGCCCACAATGGATCTGCACCAAACTTGGCACAAATACTCAATATGCCCAAATGTGAACACTGGTGGAGTTTTTGGAAAATAGACCTTGCCATTTGGGAGTTATAGTTGCTATGATTTATAGTTCATGTACAATTAAAGAGCCCACAATAGATCTGCACCAAACTTGGCACACTACCTACATGGCCAACTTTGAATACTGATGGGCAGGGCTGTTTTTTTTTTATTCTGGGAGTTGTAGTTCACCAATACCAAAAAGGAAGACAAGGACAGGCAGTGAGATCTTCAGTCTCCTCTGCCAAAAGGGTTCCTAACATCATCAGAAATATGATCCGGACCAAAGTTGGCACGAATACACAATATGCCCAAATGGGAACACTGGTGGAGTTTGGGGGAAATAGACCTTGACATTTGGGAGTTGTAGTTTCTGGGATTTATAGTTCATGTACAATCAAAGAGCATTCCCCACAAACTATAGAACTGGGCCAAACTTCCCACACAGAAAGCCCAGAACCAACAGAAAATACTGTGTTTTTTGATGGTCTTTGGTGACCCCTCTGAAAGCCCCCTTGTGACCCCCCCTTGAGGGTCCCGACCCCCAGGTTGAGAAACGCCAGCTTAAAGACTGTTACATGACTTGCAATGGTATCGCTGTGTGTCTGAACCACCTTTAATTGTAAACAGTAGATTGTATAGCTCTGTGTTGCTGCTGACCTCCACAGAGACATGTTTGGTGTGAAGAATGGCTTGTAACTTGGACAGAACCTTCCACATTCTTCCCTCTTTCGATTTACTATCTTTCCCTGTGATTTGTTAGTTTCTGTCCATTAGCCTTGAGGTCAGTCGGCCAGTTTCCTTCCACTCTGATCTTCTGTTCTTCCAAAATAGCCATGCCTTATCATCTGTAAGGCCACGTTTGTTTGAAATTCAATAAAGTTTTCTTGGCATATTTCCGTAAATAATATCTGCTGGCATTTTGTGTCCTGCATGGGATGTTTTTTCTCATTTATACACAGCCTGAACCAGCTCTGTTTGAGGATAAGCATTTTTCACAGAGTATCTGATGTGATCTGATCAGCATTATATTCAGTACACATTCATGTTCATTTGGCTGGGAGAACATTGGAATCTTCTTTGGTTTGTGTTATGGGTACTCTTTGGCTTATTTTTATTTGCTGATGGTAGCTACGTGGATGTTCTCTCAAAGTAGGCTGATATGCATGTGGATGTATGTTCATATATGCCTAAAGAAAGTATATATAATAGGGCTGGGCGGTTTCGTTTCGTTAATTCGTAATTCGTTAATAATTCGTTAATTTTTTCAATTACAAAACGATAACGAACCATTCTGGAGCAATTATTAAAAAAAAAGAATTTTCAAAAGCGTTTTGTAAATGCTTCGTATTTCGATATTGTATTTGTTTCGTTATTGTTTTGAGGTCGTTTCGTTATTATTTCCGCATGTCTGGGCCAGTTTTATGGTTTAATTAGTGAAAAAAAAATTATAATATCACACCAACAGTCAAGAACAGAGGGAGAGGGAAGCTTCAGAAGGTTTTGGAGGTTTTTTAGCGTATTTCGCGGTCGCGTCCGCCATTAACGAATCGATTCGTTATTGTTTCGGAAATCGATTCGTTAATGTTTTGTAATTTTTTTCACATTTACGAAATTTCGTAAATATCGAACTTTTTAAAAGGAAAATTTTGTAATTATTTTAAATAACGAAATGCAAAAAACCCCAAAAAACGAATCGATTTTAGAAACAAATTTTTCTGTTGTTACCCAGGCCTAATATATAACTACATCGGTATAAGGGAAAAATGTGATCTATGGACTTGGGCTTGTCCTTGAGCCATTGGCTGCTGAGGTTGCACCCCAGGCTTGGAAACACCTATGACCACTAGGCTTGGACGGTTTCGTTTGTTAATTTCGTAATTCGTTATTAATTCGTATTTAAATTAGCTTACGATCCGATATTGAGCCATGCAGGACTACTGTGAGGAGTAATTAAAAATCGAAACAATTTTCCAATTTATTTCGTATTGTTTCGTAATTGTTTCGTAATTGTTTCGAAATTGTTTCGTAATTGTTTCGTAATTATTTCCGTATGTCTGGTGCAAGTTTTATAGTTGTTGTTTGTTTTATCAGTGATAAAAAAATAAATTATCACAACAACAGAGGGAGAGGGAAGCTTCAGAAGTTCCCCCTGTCCCATTTGGAGGTTTTTTTTAGCGTATTGCGCAATCACGTCCGCCATTAACGAACCGATTCGTTATTGTTTCAAAATTGTTTCGTAATTTCTGAAATTTTGTAAATATCGAACTTTTTTAAAGAAAAATTTCGGAATTCTTTTAAAAAACGAAACGCAAAACCCCCCTAAAAACGAATCGAGTTTAGAAACAAATTTTTCCGTGGTTGCCCAGCCCTAGTTTGTTGTAAAACATTTAAAAAGCACACAAAAAGCAGGAATAAGAAAGGAAGATATATAGAATCAGAGAATCATAGAGTTGGAGGAGACCTCCTGGGCCATCCAGTCCAACCCCATTCTGACAAGAAGAGGGAATATTGCATTCAAATCACCCCTGACAGATGGCCATCCAGCCTATGTTTAAAAGCTTCCAAAGAAGGAGCCTCCACCACACTCCGGGGCAGAGAGTTCCACTGCTGAACAGCTCTCACAGTCAGGAAGTTCTTCCTCATGTTCAGATGGAATCTCCTCTCTTGTAGTTTGAAGCCATTGTCCCATTGCGTCCTAGTCTCCAGGGAAGCAGAAAACAAGCTTGCTCCCTCCTCCTCCCTGTGGCTTCCTCTCACATATTTATACATGGCTATCATGTCTCCTCTCATCCTTCTCTTCTTCAGGCTAAACATGCCCAGCTCCTTAAGCCACTCCTCATAGGGCTTGTTCTCCAGACCCTTGATCAGGGGTCCTCAAACTTTTTAAACAGAGGGCCAGGTCACAGTCCCTCAAACTGTTGGAGGGCCGGATTATAATTTGGAAAAAAAAAACACAAGTTCCTATGCACACTGTTCATATCTTATTTGTATTGCAAAAGACATTTAAAAACAATACAATAATTAAAATTAAGAACAATTTTAACAAATATAAACTTATTAGTATTTCAATGAGAAGTGTGGGCCTGCTTTTGATATAGGATTGTTGTTGTTGTTCAGACTTAGGTTGACCTTGAGCGAGGGCCGGGTAAATGACCTTGGAGGGCCGCATCCGGCCCCCGGGCCTTAGTTTGAGGACCCCTGCCCTTGATCATTTTAGTTGCCCTCCTCTGGACACATTCCAGCTTGTCAATATCTCTCTTGAATTGTGGTGCCCAGAATTGGACACAATATTCCAGGTGTGGTTTAACCAAAGCAGAATAGAGCCTGGGGAGCATGACTTCCCTGGATCTAGACACTAGGCTCCTCTTGATACAGGCCAAAATCCCATTGGCTTTTTTTGCCACTCATGTTTAACTTGCTGTCCACAAGGACTCCAAGATCTTTTTCACACGTACTGCTCTCGAGCCAGGCATATCAAAACATTTCAAACATATCAAACTTACATTGCATTGAAGTACAATTACAGGTCTTACAGCCTAGTGGCTTAAACAGCTCAACACCCTCAAAACATTGTCACTCATCGCCCATCCTCATCTAAAATTAGTCCAATCCACCCCACACCCAATTGTCCTTAAGGACTGCCTAAGGGCCTCTGGCTGATATACAACAGTTGACTATATGGACAGCTTTGGTTTTTGGAGAATTTTAGAATTCTGGATAAGGAATGCTCAACAAATAATATGTAGTTATTGTGGCTAACATTATTCTAAGTGCATACATAACTCTTGCAATGCATGAAAGGATGGGTGAGTCCCTTCGGAGAGATGGAGCCTACCTGTGTGACCGCATCTCCGTCTATGAACCCACGTGTTCTCTTTGCTCATCTGGAGAGACCCTGCTCGCGATTCCACCTGTGCCGCAGGCACGTTTGGTGGGGACACGGGACAGGGCCTTTTCTGTGGTAGCCCCCGACTTTGGAACACCCTCCCCAAAGACATCAGACAAGCCCCAACATTGGCAGTCTTTAGGAAGAACTTGAAGACCTGGCTGTTCCGATGTGCCTTTCCAGAATAGGAACTCCAGCAATATGTTCCAGAAGCACTTTATCAGAGTTTTAAGATTGTCTGCACACTGCACTTACTCTAAATTCCGACATACCATCTGTCACACCCAGCACTTTTTAATATGTACCCTTCACATTTGGCCCAGCCCTAGTTTTATTGTATCATGGTGTATTGTTTTTATTGTTTATTGCTATTGTTTTATTGTTTGATTTGCTTTAAGTTATGTGTTTGTTATGCTGTTGTTTTTTATTGAGGCCTTGGCCTGTGTAAGCCGCACCGAGTCCTTCGGGAGATGCTAGCGGGGTACAAATAAAGATAATAATAATAATAATAATAATAATAATGGAGCGATATATAAATAAAGTTTTGTTGTTGTTGGGTGAACCAGTCAAACTGAATATTTCTCAGTGGCTGAATTCATTCAATAATAGTTATTCTCAAATATATATATATATTAGGGAAACTTGCTAACAGATGCATATTTTAGTGCATCTAAAAATATTAAGTAGTCAGTTTGGATAGAATTGACTTAGCACTGAATACCCATGAAAGTGACTTGGACTGGAAAAACATGACTCAACATTCATCCTCTCCTCGTGGCAATCTTGAACCCCATTGATTTCTAAAGAACTCAAGTTCAACCAGTGTTCACTGAATCGGGGCTAGAATATGCTGTTTTGCAAACCTTTTATCAAATTGCACAAATTGTTCTAAACTGACTATTTAGAACACATTTTTCTTCATGAAGGAAACGTTTATCACGTTCAGGAATGAATGAATGAACACCACTTGCATTTGGGGCGAGAATTCTGGGAGAAAAGGACATGGAGACATTTATTCAGCATACAATGCTTTTAAACGATGCAATCAGACCAAATGAAATTTCGTGATCTTCAGCTTCAGCAAGCATTACCCCCTACAGCAAATGTTTTGCAGGTTATTCCAGATGGTTTCCATGGACCGTAAAAATCAGTTACACAGGTAGAGGCATCTAGAGTCTTTGCAGTTCGATCTTTAAATCCTTGTATCGTGTCAGCTTTTCCACTTGTTTCTCTTCAATCCTGCTGTCATCTAGGATTGAAACATCAACAATCCATACATTAGGTTCTTGTAGGTTTTTTTGGGCTATAGGGCCATGTTCTAGAGGCATTTCTCCTGACGTTTCGCCTGCATCTATGGCAAGCATCCTCAGAGGTAGTGAGGTCTGTTGGAAATAGGAAAATGGGTTTATATATCTGTGGAATGACTGGGGTGGGGCAAAGAGCTCTCTGCTGAAGCTAGGTGTGAATGTTTCAGCTGACCACCTTCATTAGCATTTGAAGGCCTGGCTGAGCCTGGGAAAATATTCTGTTGAGGTGCCTGGTTGTTTCCTCTCTGCTGTTTTGCTGTTGTAATTTTAGATTTTTTTAATACTGGTAGCCAGATTTTGTTCATTTTCATGGTCTCTTCCTTTCTGTTGAAATTGTTCACATGTTTCTTGTGGATTTCAATGACTTCTCTGTGTAGTCTGACATGGTGGTTGTTGGAGTGGTCCAGCACTTCTGTGTTCTCAAATAATCTGCTGTGTCCAGGCTGGTTCATCAGGTGCTCTGCTATGGCTGACTTCTCTGGTTGGAGTAGTTTGCAGTGCCTTTCATGTTCCTTGATGCGTGTCTGGGCGCTGCGTTTGGTGGTCCCTATGTAGACTTGTCCACAGCTGCATGGTATCCGGTAGACTCCTGCAGAGGTGAGAGGGTCCCTCTTGTCCTTTGCTGAATGAAGCATTTGTTGGATTTTCTTGGTGGGTCTGTAGATTGTTCGTATGTTGTGTTTGTTTTTTAACATGATCGTGAGGTCAGGAGTATTGTGCTCCAAAACTCTGTCTGTCTGAATCCGGAAGTCCCAGAGGAGTTTGGAGAGTTCATTCTCTGTAACTTTTTCCGACTTGTGATCCCACCAGTTCTTTGTCGCAGGCAGATGGTGTTTGTGGCACAAGTTCCAATAAATCATCTGATCAACGGTGTTGTGCCTCTGCTTGGAGTCTGTCTGCATGATCTTCTTGCAGCAGCTGAGGATGGGTTCTATTGTTTCATCTGCTTCCTTGCAGAGTCTACATTTGGGATCTGCCATCAACTTTCCAATTCTGGCTCTGATGGCCTTGGTTCGAATGGCTTGTTCTTGGGCTGCCAGAGTCAGACCCTCCTTTGTCTCCTTTTTCAAAGTTCCATTTGTGAGCCACAGCCATGTTTTTTCTTTGTCAATTTGGCCCTCAATTTTTCCCAGGAACTGTCCATGGAGAGCCGCCTTCTTTGGCCAGTTTTCTCTTTTGCTCTGGATTGTGTTTTTACGGTATTCGCTCTTTGTCTTTTGCACTTTAAGCAGTTTACTACTCTTGACTTCCCTCGATGTTGGTTCTTGACTGCCTTTCCTATAATCTGCCAGTGTTCTGGAACAGCTGTTCCAGGAGCTCCAATTTTATTTCTTTGAATTAAATGTTGGTTTGCAATCCCAGGCTTGGGATTTTGCAGCAGGGTGGCTTCCTGTTATAATTTGCATTCATAGGACAAGCCACCTGTCAATAACAGTTAGGTTCCCTGGTCCCACCCTTCTCTGGGTTTTTTGGAGGGAAGGGGACATTTTTCAGTTAGTCTCAAAAAGGAAGTCAATGCAGAGGATGTACACAAACGTCCTCCTGTGCAAAGGCTTCGTCTCTTAAGACTTCCTGGGGGAGAACAGTTTTAAGAGCCTCTACAGATTCCCAAAAGGTTCCAGGGAAACAGCTTTACAGCCCTGAGGACTTCCGGAGGGAATAACAGCTCTGCTCATCAAGCCAGCTAAGTGACTACAGGCCTGTTGGTACGTCTGCTCGGTTCTGAGACGCAGTTCAGCCGGTAGTGGACTCAAATCAGTCAGGTTTAGGTTCACAACAGCCAGGGAGGAGCTAAAAAGGGGAATTTTCCTTTGAGCAAAGGTTTTGAAGATAGTGCCTGTTTCCTGTAAACAAGATTGCAAGAGCGAATAGACTGTTAAGCCTGTTTGTTCATTAATAAAGAACTGTTATATTTCTCAAGCCTCCTAAAGACTGTTTAATGAGGGAAATTTCTCTAAAGGCTTCTTTTCGGGCCCCCTGGCTTCCCGCTGGATGCAAGCCTAACATCCTCTCTTAAAAGCACCTCATTTCGGCTCCAGCGGCGACAGAACAGCCAGTGCGTGTTTCTCTTCTTCTACCATTTGTTTAACTTGCAGAAGCCCTCTTCTCTCTTCCTCCTGATTTTCTGGGCAGGTCAAGTCTGTCGACATCACTACGCGGGTGTAATGCGTAGTGGATTGTCATCAGTTCTCTTGTTTTTCTGTCCGGATCATCCAGCTCTGCTTGTGTCCAGTTCACAATCCCAGCCGTGTATCCAATGATGGGGATGGCCCAGGGGTTGAGAGCCTTGATCGTATTTCCACCATTTAATTTGCTCTTCAAAACCTTTCTGACTTTTTGGACATATTCTTTGCTGACCACCTTTTTCACATGCCCATGCTTGATATTGTCCAACTGTAGTATGCCCAGATATTTATAGCTTCAGGCTGATTGCATTTTATGGTTTGTCTGTTTGGCATCTCTATGCCCTCGCTTTGTGTAATTTTCCCTTCCTCCTCCTCCTCCTCCTCTTCCTCCTCCTCTTCTTCTTCCTCTTCCTCTTCTTCTGACACAAAAGCACAGTATGTCACAGCAAACGAGATCTCTATGCTGGATTTCATATCACAAAATCACAAGTCAAACCCTTCCCAAGCGTCTAGGACTGTGTGATGTATTTTGGAATGATGCGTGCAGATCCAAGTGAGGTGGCTTTTTGCAATTGACAGATCATGAATTTGTCGATGTTAATTGTTTCCAAATGCCAGCTGAGATATTTTGGCACGGCACCCAATGTGTGCCAATGACCACTGGGACCACCAGTGCTGGTTTATGCCAGAGCCTTTGCAGGTCGATTTTGAGGTCTTGATAGTGGCTGAGTTTTTCCTGTTGTTGTTGTTGTTGTTATTGAGCCCCGGTGGCACAGTGGGTTAAACCCCTGTGCCGGCAGGACTGAAGACCGACAGGTTGCAGGTCTGGGAAGAGCGTGGGTGAGCTCCCTCTATCAGCTCCAGCTCCTCATGCGGAGACATGAGAGAAGCCTCCCACAAGGATGGTAAAACATTTAAAAAATCCGGGTGTCCCCTGGGCAACGTCTTTGCAGATGGCCAATTCTCTCACACCAGAAGTGACTTGCAGTCGTACCTCACATGACAAATTATTATTATTATTATTATTATTATTATTATTATTATTGTCGAAGGCTTTCATGGCCGGAATCCATGGGTTGTTGTAGGTTTTTCCGGGCTATATGGCCATGTTCTGGAGGCAATTTTTCTCCTGACGTTTCACCTGCATCCATGGCAAGCATCCTCAGAGGTAGTGAGGTCTGTTGGAACTAGGAAAAATGGGTTTATATATCTGTGGAATGACCAGGGTGAGACAAAGGACTTTTGTTTGCTGGGGCTAGCTGTGAATGTTTCAGCTGATCACCTTGATTTGCATTCAATGGCTTGGAAGTGCCTGGGGGGAATCTTTTGTTGAGAGTGATTTCATGTGCCTGTTTAAATTGCCTCCAGAACATGGCCATATAGCCCGGAAAAACCTACAACAACCTATTATTATTATTATTATTATTATTATTATTATTATTATTATTATGTGTTCTCTGATGGTCTTTGGTGACCCTCTGACACCCCCTCACAATCCCCCCCAAGGGTCCCGACCCCCAGGTTGAGAATCACTGCTATAGAATAACATATCACCCTCCAGAAATATTTGACCTTACAAGACCTCTGTTTCCCTACAGGACCACTGCTATTATGGAGGACAGATTCCAAATGATACCGACTCTGCTGCAAGCATCAGTGCATGCAGTGGTTTGAGGTAAGATGGTCAACGGCCTGTTCTTTGTGAAAAACATAGTGTTGGAAGTTGTGTTGTTGCTATTATTATTGTTGACAAATATTTAAAATAAATTACATAGATACACAGTGCCTCCAGGACGCAGTTTGGGAGTGATCCTGGACTCATTGCTGAGCCTGGAACCCCAGGTCTCGGTGGTGGTCAGGGGAGCGTTTGCACAATTAAAACTTGTGCGCCAGCTGCGCCCATAACTTGGGAAGTCTGACTTGGCCATGGTGGTCCAAGCTCTGGTTACATCCCGTATAGACTACTGCAATGCTCTCTACGTGGGGTTGCCTCTGAAGACTGCCCGGAAGCTCCAACTAGTCCAACGTGCGGCAGCCAGATTACTAACAGGAGCGGAGTACAGGGAGCATACTACTCCTCTGTTGCGCCAGCTCCACTGGCTGCCAATCGGCTTCCGAGCACAATTCAAAGTGCTGGTGCTGACCTATAAATCCCTAAACGACTCCGGCCCAGTTTACCTGTCCGAACGGATTGTCCTCTACGAACCATCAAGGCTGCCAGTTCAGTTCCGAGCACAATTCAAGGTGCTGTTTTGACCTACAAAACCCTTTACGGTTCCGGTCCAGCGTATCTGTCCGAATGTATCTCCCTCTACGTCCCACCCCGGAATTTGAGATCTTCTGGGGAGGCCCTGCTCTCGACCCCACCGCTATCACAAGTGAGGCTGGTGGGGACGAGAAGCAGGGCCTTCTCAGTGGTGGCCCCTCACCTATGGAACTCACTCCTGGGGGGAAATCAGGGCATCAACATCCCTCCTCTCCTTCAGGAGGAAGGTAAAGATGTGGTTGTGGGACCAGGCCTTTGGGCAATCTGACAACTAGTTATGGACAACCAGATGGATAGGACTGAAAGGACTGACAATTGTGGAATTGGAATTTGAACCATGAGATTGTGAAACGCTGACCGTCAATGAGGAGAAATGGTTTGTATTGGTTTTTATTGCTTTTATTGGTTTTATGGTTGTTTTTGCCTTACAATAATTATTGTTTTCTGTTAATTGATGTTATTGCTAGAATTGCTAGTTCTGTTAACCGATGTTTATTGTCCTATTGTTGTTATGTGATGCGGGCATCGAATTGTGCCTTGCTTTTGTAAGCCGCCCTGAGTCCCCTCCGGGGTGAGAAGGGCGGAGTAGAAGCAACCAAAATAAATAAACAAACAAACAAACAAATAAATAAGATCTTCTGGAGGGGCCCTGCTCTCAGTCCCACCACCTTCGCAATCGCGGCTGGTGGGGATGAGAGACAGGGCCTTCTCGGTGGTGGCCCCTCGGCTGTGGAACTCTCTCCCGATAGAGCTCCGATCTGCCCCCTCCCTCCTGACTTTCAGAAAGATGGTAAAATCTTGACTCTGGAATTTCGCATTCTCAGATTGATGATCGAATCAATCACTGTTGACCACAAGGCGGATGGTGGTGAATTTGTGATTTTTCTTGACGCATTGGGTTTATGTAATTCTTGATCTGTATTTTAATGTGTTTTAATGTATTAATGTACTATGGTGTTATTATGCTTTATTTTATTTGTATATTGATTCTCTGTTGTTAGCCGGCCTGAGTCCCTCCTCAGAGGTCGAGAAGACCGGGTTATTTATTTATTTGTCGTGTCAGAACAACCAGTCAAATTATTTCTAACAGAATAGAGCAAACAAACAAATTACAAAATTTGCGAGTATGGTAGTTGGTTAAATGTCCCTTGACCAGTATCTGGCCACTTGGAGTGCTTCTGGTGTTGCTGCGAGAAGGTCCTCCATTGTGCATGTAGCAGGGCTCAGGTTGCATTGCAGCAGGTGGTCAGTGGTTTGCTCTTCTCCACACTCGCATGTCATGGATTCCACTTTGTAGCCCCATTTCTGAAGGTTGGCTCTGC
The DNA here is from genome assembly GCF_037176765.1 of Anolis sagrei. NCBI lineage: Eukaryota > Metazoa > Chordata > Lepidosauria > Squamata > Anolidae > Anolis > Anolis sagrei. The sequence continues at coordinate 5,513,182 of NC_090027.1, forward strand.
ATCTCGTGGTCCCAGAGCGCAGTCTGTTCAGTGCCTTCAAAGTCGCCCAGTCCTCTGTGTGCCCAGGGGGGAGTCTCTCATTTGGCATCAGCCACTGGTTGAGGTTCGGGGTTTGAGCCTGCCACTTTTGGACTCTCGCTTGCTGAGGTGTTCCAACGAGTGTCTCTGAGGATCTTAGAAAACTATTTCTTGATTTAAGTTGTTGACGTGCTGGCTGATACCCAAACAGGGGATGAGCTGGAGATGTCTCTGCCTTGGTCTTTTACTATTGGCTGCTACTTCCCGGCTTTATAAAAGCTCTAAATAAATAAATAAATAAATAAATAAAATAATTCCTTTGATTGAACAGAAGGAGCTGCCCCATATCAAGTCAGCCATCCTGTCCCCCAAGTTCAGTACAGTCTCTTCTAGTTAGTGGCAATAGCAGACAGAAACAGCTCGGGATGTTTTGCTCCTTGAAGTGGAACTAGAAATCTGACCTCCCCAACCAATCGAGGCGCATATTATGTTTTTGTGATCCCTGAGGCAGAACATTCCACAGACACCTCTCTTCTGTCAGTGCAAAGCTGGTGTCCTTTCATGACTCTCAAAGATCTGAGGCAATCACTTGACTCTGCTACTGCTACCTGAGCCTGCAAGGATAGATGCCAGTGACTGAACATGGGATTTTTAGCATCCAAAGCAAGTAGCCCACCACTGAGTGCTGCCTCTCATATGGCGACTCTGTGCTGGACGTTGGACAAGCTACTCTTTTGGATGAGAACTCTCAGAATCAGCAAGCATGAGCAATAGTCAGTGTCTGACCAAGAGAATCAAATCGACACCAGTTCCCAATTCAATAAAGACATCATCATAGTGGGCTTTAGAAGTACAATTGGCCCTCCACATTTCTACGTTTAGCTTTTGCAGATCTGATTGTTTCCAGATTTGATTAATACATCCTTTCTGGAAATGTTGAGGTCCTTCAGGGTGACTCTGGTCAACTTCTACCAAAAGTTGACCATATAGTCACATTGGAGGACCAAGCAAGAATATCACTCTATGAATGTCCAATGGAAGTTGACTTTAAACTGACCCTGGAAAGTTGTGAGTTTTTCGGATGGTATGGCCATGTTTCCAGAAGCATTCTCTCCTGGTTTTTCACTTGTATCTATGGCAGGCATCCTCAGATGCAAGCTCTGTTCGAAACTAGGAAAATAGGGTTTGTATATCTGTAGACTGTCCAGGGTGGGCGAAAGAACTCTTGTCTGTTGGAGGTAGGTGTGAATGTTGCAATTGGCTATATCCCATGCAGCTGTGGACAAGTCTACATAGGGACCACCAAACACAGTAATGCCCAAACACGAATCAAGGAACATGAAAGGCACTGCAGACTCCTTCAACCAGAGAAGTCAGCCATAGCAGAGCACCTGAGGAACCAACCTGGACACAGCGTATTATTTGAGGACACAGAAATGCTGGACCACCCTCACAACCACCGTGTCATACTATGCAGAGAAGCCATTGAAATCCACAGGCATGTGGACAATTTCAACAGAAACCATGAAAATGAACAAAATCTGGCTACTAGTATTAAAAAATTCTAAAATTATAACAGTAAATAAAGAACAACAGGAAAACTCCAGATCCCTTGTAGTCCGAGGATGAGGGTCTCCAAGTGTCCTGGCGGTGGGTCCGTAGGTGACTGTGGAGCCCTATTCTTGACCTGCATCTTCTCCCACAGTGAGGGCATTGGTTTCCAGGTGGAAAGCGGTCCCGGTTGGGGTTGGCTTGATGCGCCTTCCTCTTGGCACGTTTCTCTCTTGCGCCCTCCATTCGTGCCTCTTCAAATTCTACAGCACTGCTGGTCACAGCTGACCTCCAGCTGGAACGCTCAAGGGCCAGGGCTTCCCAGTTCTCAGTGTCTATGCCAGAGTTTTTAAGGTTGGCTTTGAGCCCATCTTTCAATCTCTTTTCCTGCCCACCAATATTCCGTTTTCTGTTCTTGAGTTCGGAGTAGAGCAACTGCTTTGGGAGATGGTGGCCGAGCATCCAGACAACGTGGCCGATCCAGCAGAGTTGATGGCGGAAGACCATCGCTTCGATGCTGGTGGTCTTTGCTTCTTTCAGCACGCTGACATTTGTCCACTTGTCTACCCAAGAGATTTGCAGGATTTTCCGGAGGCAGAACTGATGGAATCGTTCCAGGAGTTGCATGTGACGTCTGTAGACAGTCCACGTTTCGCAGGCATATAGCAGGGTTGGGAGGACAATAGCTTTATAGACAAGCACCTTGGTATCCCTACGGATGTCCTCAGGGTTAGCTAATCACCTCCCAACAATGGATTCCCCAGGCAGTAAGAATCCAGACCTTGAAACTGCTAGACCATTAAATGCTAACCAAGGTGGCAACATTCACACCTAGCTCCAACAGATAAGAGTTCTTTCTCCCACCCTGGACATCATATAAACCCAATTTTCCTAGTTTCCAGCAGTCCTCGCAACCTCTGAGGATGCCTGCCATAGATGCAGGCGAAATGTCAGGAGAGAATGCTTTTGGAACATGGCCACACAGCCTGGAAAACTCACAACAACTCAGTGATTAAGGCCATGAAATCCTTCGACAATACATTGACCCTGGAAGATCCAGAGATTCCAAGAGAGATGTTCTCTCTCCTTAAAAAAATATTTATTTACTTTTTTCCCACTCTAAAAACCACAAAAGTGGAATGTCTACTGTAGTCCATTCCTTTGAATACAAAACAAACGAATGAACCATTTGCTAACTAAACAGATCTTAGGAAGAACTCAATTATCTTTCTTATTTGCTATCTATGTGACAGAATGGCTGGCAAAAATGTCTTTCTCTAAGATAGAAGGGTCTCTGAGATGGAAACGTTGGCTCACCAGTTCATAGACTTGGAGGGTTTGCCTATTCACTTGAGGCTGAATCAGCATAGATTAAGCAAAGGAATGGAAATTAGGGTTTATGGCAACCAAGGTGTTTCAGATGTACTTCCAGAAAGGAGAATTAGGAGGTTGGGCTTGTACCATATTAACTGCCAATGCTTAGGAAAGGAGATGATTCATTTGGCTGAAAATGATCCTCACCATCCTTTGCGATGATTTTACAGAGGGTATTTCAAGAGTCGTGGGAAGCGATATATCATCGAACCCTTGAAGGCCTCAGAGCCTGATGCTCATGCGGTCTTCAGGTACGAAAGTCTGGAAACAAAAGACGAAACACCCAAGGTCTGTGGGGTAACCAACACAACCTGGCAGTCGGATGATGAGCCCATGAAAAAGACCTCCAGGATGAGCACCAGCGCAGAAGTAAGTCTTAACCTTCCAGGATCGGGGTGTAAATCTTGGGGTTTTTTATTGTCTCTCCTGTCCAAAGGAAACCACAATTGAAGAGAGATATTGACAAGCTGGAATGTGTCTAGAGCTGGAATGTGTCTAGAGGAGGCTAAAATGATCAAGGCTCTGGAGAACAAGCCAAATGAGGAGCGGCTTAAAGAGCAGCTTAAAGAGGAGACATGATAGCCATATGTAAATATGTGAGAAGAAGTCATAGGGAGGAGAGAGAAAGCTTGTTTTCTGCTTCCCTGGAGACTAGGATGCAATGAAACAATGGCTTCGAACTACAAGAAAGGAGATTCCATCTGAACATGAGGAAGAACTTCTTGACTGTGAGAATTGTTCAGCAGAGGAACTCTCTGCCTTGGAGTGTGGTGGAGGCTTAAAGAGCAGCTTAAAGAGGAGACAAGATAGCCATGTGTAAATATTGAGAGGAAGTCATAGGGAGGAGGGAGAAAGCTTGTTTTCTGGTGCCCTGGAGACTAGGATGCAATGGAACAATGGCTTCAAACTACAAGAAAGGAGATTCCATTTGAACATTAGGAGGAACTTCCTGACTGTGAGAGCTGTTCAGCAGTGGAACTCTCTGCCTTGGAGTGTGGTGGAGGCTTAAAGAGCCAGCTTAAAGAGGAGACATGATAGCCATTAGGCTTGGGTAACAACGGAAAAAATTGTTTCTAAACTCGTTTCGCTTTTAGGGGGTCTATTGCGTTTCGTTTTTTTAAAGAATTCCGAATTTTTCTTTAAAAAAATTCGAAATTTACGAAATTTCGTAAATTTCAAATTGATTTGTTAATGGCGGACGTGATTGCGCAATATGCTAAAAAAAAACCTCCAAATGGGACAGGGGGAACTTCTGAAGCTTTCCTTTTCCTCTGTTGTTGACTGTTGGTGTGATAAAACAAACAACAACTATATTATATTATATTATATTATTATAATATTATTATATTATATTATTGTATATTATATTATTATAATATATTGTATTATATATTATATATTATTATATTATATTACGAAAATAATTACGAAATAATTACGAAAATTGGAAAAATTGTCTCGATTCTTAATTACTCCTCACACTATTCCAAAATGGCTCAATATCGGATCGTAAGCTAATTTAAATACGAATTAATAACGAATTACGAAATTAACGAACGAAACCGCCCAAGCCTAATAGCCATGTGTAAATATGTGAGAGGAAGTCATAGGGAGGAGGGAGCAAGCTTGTTTTCTGCTTCCCTGGAGACTAGGACGCAATGGAACAATGGCTTCAAACTACAAGAGAGGAGATTCCATCTGAACATTAGGAGGAACTTCCTGACTGTGAGAGCTGTTCAGCAGTGGAACTCACTGCCCTGTAGCATGGTGGAGGCTCCTTCTTTGGAAGCTTTTCAACAGAGGCTGGATGGCCATCTGTCGGGGGTGCTTTGAATGCAATTTTTCTGCTTCTTGGCAGAATAGGGTTGGACTGGATGGCCCAGGAGGTCTCTTCCAACTCTAGGATTCTATGATTCTATGAAACAAAAGACTTGTTCTCCTTGTTGAGTAAGACTACTAGGCTTGGGCGGTTTCGTTCGTTAATTTCGTAATTCGTTATTACTTCGTATTTAAATTAGCTTACGATCCAATATTGAGCCATGCAGGAATAGTGTGAGGAGTAAATTAGATTCGAAACATTTTTTTCAATTTATTTCGTAATTATTTTGTAATTATTTCGTAATTATTTTCGCATGTCTGGTGCAAGTTTTATAGTTGTTGTGTGTTTTATCACACCAACAGTCAACAACGGAGGGAGAGGGAAGCTTCAGAAGTTCCCCCTGTCCCATTTGGAGGGTTTTTTTAGCATATTGCGCAATCTCGTCTGCCATTAACAAATCGATTCGTAATTATACGAAATTTCGTATATTTTGAAATTTTTAAAAGGAAAATTTCGGCATTATTAAAAAAAAAAACGAAACGCAAAGGCCCCCTAAAAACAAAACGAGTTTAGAACCAAATTTTTCCATGGTTAGCCAAGCCTAAAGACTACACATTTTCTGTATTTTTTTTTCTATATTTTGGGACTTTTGCGAAAAACAAAAAAGATTTTATTTTGCATTGTTTTTCGGACAGGACCTTTTTTTAAATGTGCAAAACACCAATTTTTCAACATTCCTGCCACTTAGAGAGGTTTTACTGTTCCTTCTCTTGCCTCCTTTCCAAACTCATAATTCGCTTAAGAATCTGCTGTGATAACTAACCTTATCTGCAGAGCTATTTTTGGATCTTTTCTATATGTGCCTCTCAGCAAATAGACAGATTCAAAATGCCGAGATGCAAAAGTTTAGTAACTGGTTTTGAAGAAATATGACACAATTTCCCAGCAAAGAAAGAGAACCCTCAAGATCTCAGCAGCTCTTGGTTGGTGTTACGGTCACTATGAGATAATTGATTTCGTAACCAAACAGCCTTCATTGCCACAATGGACAACCTATATGTCTTCTAATATGAAGAGTCTCCCAGGCTTCTTGGCAGCTTTTAATCTATATAAATAAAAACGTAATGTTCGTTTGTGGGATTCACAGAACTCAAAAACCACTGGACAAATTGCCACCAAATTTGGGCACACTCAAAAAAATGATTTCGTCATTTGGGAGTTGTAGTTACTGGGATTTATAGTTCACCTACAATCAAAGAGCATTCTGAACTCAACCAACGATGAAATTGAACCACACTTGGCACACAGTTCTCCCATGACCAACAGAAAATACTGGAAGGCTTTGGTGGGCAGTGTCCTTTGGTTTTGGAGTTGTAGTTCACCTACATCCAGAGATCACTGTGGACTCAAACAATGATGGATCTGGACCAAATTCTACATGAATACTCAATATGCCCAAACGTGAACACTGGTGGAGTTTGGAGAAAATAGAATCTTGACATTTAGGAGTTGTAGTTGCTCGGATTTATAGTTCACCTACAATCAAAGAGCATTCTGAACTCAACCAACGATGGACTTGAACCAAACTTGGCACACAGAACTCCCATGACCAACAGAAAATACTGGAAGGCTTTGGTGGGCAGTGTCCTTTGGTTTTGGAGTTGTAGTTCACCTACATCCTGAGATCACTGTGGACTCAAACAATGATGGATCTGGACCAAACTCTACATGAATACTCAATATGCCCAAACGTGAACACTGGTGGAGTTTGGAGAAAATAGAATCTTGACATTTAGGAGTTGTAGTTGCTGGGATTTATAGTTCACCTACAATCAAAGAGCATTCTGAACTCAACCAACGATGGACTTGAACCAAACTTGGCACACAGAACTCCCATGACCAACAGAAAATACTGGAAGGGTTTGTTGGGCAGTGTCCTTTGGTTTTGGAGTTGTAGTTCACCTACATCCAGAGATCACTGTGGACTCAAACAATGATGGATCTGGACCAAACTCTACATGAATACTCAATATGCCCAAACGTGAACACTGGTGGAGTTTGGAGAAAATAGAATCTTGACATTTAGGAGTTGTAGTTGCTGGGATTTATAGTTCACCTACAATCAAAGAGCATTCTGAACTCAACCAACGATGGACTTGAATCAAACTTGGCACACAGAACTCCCATGACCAACAGAAAATACTGGATGAGTTTGGTGGGCATTGATCTTGAGTTTGGGAGTTGTAGTTCATCTACATCCAGAGAGCACTGTGGATTGAAACAGTGATAGATCTGGATCAAGCTTAGCACGAATACTCAAATGCCCAAATGTGAACACTAGTGGAGTTTGAGGGAAAGAGACTTGATATTTGGGAGTTGTAGTTGCTGGGATTTATAGTTCACCTACAATCAAAGAGCATTCTGAACTCCACCAACAATTGCATTGAACCAAACTTAACAAACAGAACTCCAATGACCAACAGAAAATAGTTTTCTGATGGTCTTTGATGACCTCTCTGAAACCCCCTCATGACCCCCCAGTGTTCCCGACCCCCAGGTTGAGAAATACTGCTCTAGAGGTACAGGAAACAAATTTGCTTCATCTACTATATGACATCCTTTCTTTAACATTTACACACGGTTATCATGCCATTTACTGCCCTTTTTTTCTCCAGACTAAACATATCCAGCCCCCTAAGAATGAATAAACTCTAATTTAATAAATGTTTTACTTTATCAGTTGGTATTTCTTTCGCTTATATGCTTTGCCTGGGCTGAGAAACTGCAGTTTTTATTATCTAAAATTTTGATTATCCTGTGAGCTGGCATTCTTGTTCACTCCATACTTAGAAACCTCATCTGGATTGTCTTTGTATCATTCTTCTGTTTAGAAACAAGCCTACCTGAAGGCCAGAAAATACGTTGAACTTTACATCGCTGTAGACAACAGAGTGGTAAGTATGTCCATGAATGTGTCTGTAATTTTATTTAAAGAAAGGCAGTGAATTTCCAACTTTACAAAAAAGTACTAACTGGTTGGTTAGGGATTTGGCACAAGTGCCCTCTGCCGGCAGAAATCCCCTTTGTTGACAGGGATGTTTTCTATAGTTTATCTCAAAAGTCTATTTGCACAAATGTCTCTGCCGGTGAAAATATACTGGCAGAAGAAGCAAATATTGGTTGGAGAGTGGACAGACGTTGCGAAGGAGAGGCTAGTTTCATTGGATCTAACCTTTCCCAGTCCATTGTGGCATGATGAGGATATTTATTTATTTATCGTGTCATCAGCAACCATACCATTGTATTACATTTCTAACAGAACAAAACAAACAAACAGACTAAAAACCACAAATTTTGCAAGCTTGGTAGTTGATTAAATGTCCTTTGACCAGTATCTGGCCACTTGGAGTGCCTCTGGTGTTGCCGCAAGGAGGTCCTCCTTTGTGCATGTGGCAGGGCTTAGGTTGCATTGCAGCAGGTGGTCAGTGGTTTGCTCCTCTCCGTACTCGCATGTCGAGGATTCCACTTTGTGGCCCCATTTCTTAAGACTGGCTCTGCATCTCGTGGTGCCAGAGCGCAGTCTGTTCAGCGCCTTCCAAGTCGCCCAGTCTTCTGTGTGCCCAGAGGGGAGTCTCTCATCTGGTATCACCCACAGATTGAGGTGCTGGGTTTGAGCCTGCCACTTTTGGACTCTCGCTTGCTGGAGTGTTCCAGCGAGTGCCTCTGTAGATCTTAGAAAACTCTTTCTTGATTTAAGTCGTTGGCGTGCTGGCTGATACCCAAACAGGGGATGAGCTGGAGATGTCTGTGCCTTGGTCCTTTCACTATTGGCTGCTACTTCCCGGCAGATGTCAGGTGGTTCGATACCAGCTAAGCAGTGTAATTTCTCCAGTGGTGTAGGGTGCAGACACTCTGTGATAATGCGGCATGTCTCATTAAGAGCCACATCCACTGTTTTAGCATGGTGAGATGTGTTCCACACTGGGCATGCGTACTCAGCAGCAGAGTAGCACAGCGCAAGGGCAGATGTCTTCACTGTGTCTGGTTGTGATCCCCAGGTTGTGCCAGTCAGCTTTCGTATGATATTGTTTCTAGCGCCCACTTTTTGCTTGATATTCAGGCAGTGCTTCTTGTAGGTCAGAGCACGGTCCAGAGTGACTCCCAGGTATTTGGGTGTCTGTAATGTTTATACAGAAAGGCAGTGTATTTCCAACACACAAAAAAAAAAGCACTGGCTGTTTGGTTAAGGATTTGGCACAAGTGCCCTCTGCCGGGAGAAATCCCCTTTTGTTGACGGGGAAGTTTTCTATAGTTTATCTCATAAGTCTGTTTGCAAAAATGTGTCTGCTGGTGAAAATACACTGGCAGAAGAAGCAAAAATCGGGTGGAGAGTGGACAGACATTGCGAAGGAGAGGCTAGCTTCATTGGATCTCACCTTTCTCAGTCCATTGTGCCATGATGAGAGTAATAAATAATTTCCACTTCTGAGTTCAAGCTAAAGTAAACATGTTGGATATATTTGCTGAATTATAAAACTCTTCAGTGGTTCTCAACCTTCCTAATGCCATGACCCCTTAATACAGTTCCTCATGTTGTGGTGACCCCCCAACCATAAAATTACTTTTGTTGCTACTTCATAACTGTCATTTTGCAACTGTTATGAATCGTAATGTAAATATCTGATATGCAGGATGTATTTCCATTCACTGGACGAAATTTGGCACAAATATCCAATATGCCCAAATTTGAGTAGTGATGGGGTTGGAGGGGATTGATTTCATCATTTGGGAGTTGTACTTGCTGGGATTTATAGTTCACCTACAATTAAAGAGTATTCGGAACGCCAAGCAACAATGGAATTTAATCAAACTTGGCACGCAGAACTCCCATGAGCAACAGAAAATACTGCAAGGATTTGGTGGGCATTGACCTTGAGTTTTGGAGTTGTAGTTCACCTACATCCAGAGAGCATTGTGGACTCAAACAATGATGGATCTGGACTAAACTTGGCATAAATACTCAATCTGCCCAAATGTGAAAACTGGTGGCGTATGGAGGAAATAGACCTTTGGGATTGTAGTTGCTGGGATTTATAGTTCACCTACAATCAAAGAGCCCTATAAACCCCACCAAGGATAGAATTGGGCCAGACTTCCCTCACAGAACTCCCATGAGCAACAGAAAATACTGGAAGGGTTTGGCATTGACCTTGAATTTTGGAGTTGCAGTTCACCTGCATCCAGAGAGCACTGTGAAGTTTGAACTCAAAAAATGATGGATCTGGACCAAACTTGGCACGAATACTCAATATGCCCAAATGTGAACACTGGTGGAGTTTGGAGAAAATAGACCTTTGGGAGTTGTAGTTCCTGGGATTTGGTGAACCCCACCAATGATGGAATTGAACCAAACTTGGCACACAGAACTCCCATGACCAACAGAAAACACTGGAAGGGTTTAGTCAGCATTGCCCTTGAGTTTTGGAGTTGTTGTTCACCTACATCCAGAGCACCGTGTTCCTAAGACCATCAGAAATATGTGTTTTCTGCTGGTCTTTGGTCATTCTTTTGACACCCCCCTCATGACCACCCCATGGGTCCCATCCCCCAGGTTGAGAAACGCTGCTCCAAGGGTTTGCATTCAGCCCATGGGCTTTGCAATATCTATCCTTGGTAAAAGCATTTTTATTTATTTCAATTACTTCTACCCCGCCCTTCTCACCCCCGAGAGGGGACTCAGGGCGGCTTACAAAGAAGGCACAATTCGATGCCTATGTCAAATATACATGCGTACAAGGTTAAAATCAACAGTACATAACACAATCAGTAAACTAATCTCATGCTCAGTGTTCAGAGTTCCAAAAATCCATTCCGTTCAGTCAGTTCCTGTCCATCTTGAAGGTCCTTCCTTTAGCTGCCAGAACGTCCAAATGCCTGGTCCCACATCCAAGTTTTCAATTTTTTTTCTAAATGACAAGAAGGAAGTCGCCGATCTGATCTCCCCGGGGAGTGAATTCCACAGGTGAGGGGCCACCACCAAGAAGGCCCTGCTCCTCGTCCCTGCCAGCCTCACTTGTGATAGAGGTGGGGTCGAGAGCAGGGCCTCCCCAGAAGATCTTAAACTCCGAGGTGGGACGTAGAGGGAGATCCGTTCGGACAGATACACTGGGCCGGAACCGTATAGGGTTTTGTAGGTCAGCACCAGCACTTTGAATTGTGCTTGGAAGCCGATTGGCAGCCAGTGGAGCTGGCGCAACAGCGGAGTAGTATGCTCCCTGTACCCCACTCCTGTTAGTAACCTGGCTGCCGCACGTTGGACTAGTAGCTTCCAGGCAGTCTTCAGAGGCAACCCCACGTAGAGAGCGTTGCAGTAGTCTATACGGGATGTAACCAGAGCGTGGACCACCGTGGCCAACTCAGACTTCCCAAGGTACGGGCGCAGCTGGCGCACAAGTTTTAATTTTGCAAAAGCTCTCCCGGCCACCGCCGAGACCTGGGGTTCCAGGCTCAGCGATGAGTCCAGGATCACTCCCAAGCTGCGAACCTGCGTCTTCAGGGGGAGTGGAACCCCATCTAACACAGGCTGTAATCCTATGCCCTGTTCGGCCTTACGACTGACCAGGAGGACCTCTGTCTTGTCTGGATTCAATTTCAATTTGTTAGCTCTCATCCAGTCTGACACAGCAACCAAGCACCGGTTCAAGGTCTGGACAGCCTCCTTGGTAACAGGTGGGAAGGAGTGACAGATTTGGACATCATCTGCGTAGAGATAACATTTTCCCTAATGCCCTCACATAGTATAAGCATTCAGACTACCAACATGGTTTGGAAGCACAAAGAAAACTGGGTTTTCAAAGGAGAACTTATGCATTAAAATGTCCCAACATACAAATTTGCATTTCTTCACAAGACAGTCTTGTGAAAATTACTTGAAAGGCAAATGATCTTAGGATGATGTCATTTGAGGCTTAGTTCCTTCCTCCTGACAACTGTGACCACATTGTCATTCCACTTCCATATATAGCACTGGTCTCTGAAATGCTTATCTCAACAAAAAAAATATGTAAGAGGTCTATTGTATGGAGGATCAAAGTTCTACCATGCAATAAGTCGATTTCCATATGCCATTAAGAATTACCTAACCTGAGCAGTTTTATTATAGTGACATTTATGATTTTTCTTGTAAATTAATACCTGACTAAGGAAATTGCCCTAGAAGAGAAAGGGGCAGTGCATGGGTCATTGAAAAGCGCAAAGACATATTGCTGGAATGTAAATGGCTACAGGATAATGCCAACTCAGCAGCTCATCTGTTGGCTCATAAGAACATGAATTGACAGAAATAGGATCTCATGTGCAGGTCATCCGCAGAGCTCGATATGCTTGTCAATTCTTAAGATGAAAAGCACATGTCTGCATTTTAGATGGATTAGGAATCAGCTGGTTTTCCCTGTAATAGGCAGTAAGAGCACCTAAAGCTTCAGGGAAAAATTCTGTTCAACCATTTCAAAGCTCTCTGCTTGGGCGGTGATGGCATGATCGTCAGCATAGATGAAACTCTCTGTCCGTTCTAGCAGTGGCTGATCATTTGTGTAAATACTAGGGCTGGGCGGTTTCGTTTCGTTAATTCGTAATTCGTTAATAATTCGTTAATTTTTAAATTACAAAATGATAACAAACCATTCTGGAGCAATTTTTTTAAAAAACGAATTTTTAAACACGTTTTGTAAATGCTTCGTATTTCGTTATTGTATTCGTTTCGTTATTGTTCTGAGGTCATTTCGTTATTATTTCCGCATGTCTGGGGCAAGTTTTTTGTTTAATTAGTGAAAAAAAATTATAATATCACACCAACAGTCAAGAACAGAGGGAGAGGGAAGCTTCAGAAGGTTTTGGAGATTTTTTAGCGTATTTCGCGGTCGCGTCCGCCATTAACGAATCGATTCGTTATTGTTTCGGAAATCGATTCGTTAATGTTTTGAAATTTTTTTCACATTTACAAAATTTCGTAAATATCGAACTTTTTAAAAGGAAAATTTTGTAATTATTTTAAATAACGAAACGCAAAAACCCCCAAAAAACGAATCGATTTTAGAAACAAATTTTTCCGTTGTTACCCAGGCCTAGTAAATACTGATGGAGCAAGCACACTCCCCCGAGGAAGACTGTTCTTCTGTTTTCGCCTATGTCTTGCCTGAAACATGGTTTTAACCCATTCTTTGTTCCCGACACAGTAATTTCACCTGGTTTCCTATGAGGCAGGGAGTTTAGAGATGTTGACAAAGTACATTCTGTCCCACTCATAAATGGTTGAATGAGTTTCATGGATCTCTTGGGATTGAGGCATTCTTGCAATACGTGTTTGCCCAGAGATGATAGTGGATAAGAAAGAATATGTCGTATGGCCACCATGAGCCAGCATGGTACAGAGGCTTTCGTGTTGAACTCTGGAGACCAGGATTCCATTCCATGCTCAGCCATAGAAATTCACTAGATGATTGCACAATCTCAGCACCAGAAAAACCTGTGATAAATTCATTTTAGGAATGCTTGAAGACACACAACTTAGAGCAATGTCTCTTAACCTGAAGGTCGGGATCCCGGGGGGGGGGGGGGGGTCATGACGCGGTGTCAGAGGGGTCACCAAAGTATTTTCTGTTGGCCATGAGGGTTCTGTGTGGGAAGTTTGGCCCAATTCTATTGTTGGTGGGGTTTAGAAAGCTCTTTGATTGTAGGTAAACTATAAATCCCAGAAATTACAAATCTCAAATGTAAAGGCCTATTTTCCCCAAACTCCACCAGTGTTCACATTTCGGCATATTGTGTATTCATGCCAAGTTTGGTCCAGATCCATCATTATTTGATTTCACAGTGCTCTCTGGATGCAGGTGAACAACAACTCCCAAACTCAATGCCAATGCCCACCAAACCCAGTATTTTCTGTTGGTCATGGGAGGTCTGTGTGCCAAGTTTGGTTCAATTCCATCGTTGGTGAGGTTCTGAATACTCTTTGACTGTGGGCGAACTATGAATCCCAGCAATGTACAGGCCTATTTTCCCCAAATTCCACCAGTGTTCACATTTGGGCATATTAAGTATTCATGCCAAGTTTGGTCCAGATCCATCATTGTTTGAGTCCACAGTGCTCTCTTGATGTAGGTAAACTACAACTCCCAAACTCAAGGTCAATGCTCACCAAACCCTTCCAGTTTTTCTGTTGGTCATTGAAGTTCTGTGTGCCAAGTTTGGTTCAATTCCATTGTTGGTGAAGTTCAGAATGTTCTTTGATTGTAGGCGAACTATAAATCCCAGCAACTACAACTCCCAAATGACAAACTCAATATCCCCCCAACCCCACTAAGCAGTGAAATTTGGGTGTATCAGGTATTTGTGCCAAATTTGGTCCAATGGATAAAAATACATCCTCCATATCAGATATTTACATTACGATTCATAACAGTATGAATCGTAATGTAAATATCTGATATGATATTTCAAAATTAGAGCTATGAAGTAGCAACGGAAATAATGCTATGGTTGTGAAATGGCAGGGAGAAGGTTTCAGGGAAAGAGACAAAGAGAGTTCCGGAGGTCTAAAAAAGCACGGATTTTATTTCCAGCTGGGGTCCTGGAGTAGACTTGCATCCAAAAGCAAACCAGAGCCATGAAATAGGTACAGACTGTGGCTTTCGTAGATTCCAAATGCAAGCAAACAAAGAACATACGTCTATATACATTTACATCATTCACTACGTCATCTTAGCATCAAATTCTATCTTCTAACATGCAAAAAACATGTCTCTGTGTATTCCTAGGAGCAGCCTGCATCCATCAGGGGCCTGCTTTTGACCTGTCAGGAGGCTCCTTCCCTAAAGGGATGCTGGGAGATGTAGTCCGGAAGAGAGTGTGGATATGCTATTGTGTGTTTTTGTACCAGCCTCTGTGGCTTATCTCTCTCTCCTGGAATGTACAGATAACATGCCCCCCCCCCCCCCTTCAGCTCCCTTCTTGCTGTGCCTGGACGCAGCTTGCTTGTCCATTAGCATTCTTTCTATACAGAGAGAGAGCCTGATTTTTCTATATATTTCAGTGCTTGTAAAGTACATACATATATGGGGCCCCCGGTGGCGCAGTGGGTTAAAGCACCGAGCTGCTGAGCTTGTTGATCGAAAGGTCGCAGGTTCAATTCCGGGGAGCGGCGTTAGCTTCCACTGTCAGTCCTAGCTTCTGCCAACCTAGCAGTTCGAAAACATGCAAATGTGAGTAGATCAATAGGTACCGCTCCGGCAGGAAGGTAACGGCGCTCCATGCAGTCATGCCGGCCACATGACCTTGGAGGTGTCTATGGACAACGCTGGCTCTTCGGCTTAGAAATGGAGATGAGCACCACACCCCAGAGTCAGACATGACTGGACTTAATGTCAGGGGACTACCTTTACCTAAAGTACATACAATTTTTTACATAAATAAATATCTATTTTTCCAATATCTCCTCATCAGTTGGGGTTCACCACAACATGAGGAACTGTATTAAGGGGTTGTGGCATTAGGGAGGTTGAGAACCACTGACTTAGAGGCACACAACAACAGCACCAACCACAATGACTTCAACTTCAACTCTTACATCAACATCAACACATGTTCTGTTGCCACTGAGTCCGAACAAAATGTCTTTATTCTACAGGACGCACACTTTAAACCCAGTGGGAAGCCGGGGTGCCCGAAGAGAGATTGTTAGAGACTTCCAGAAGTAATGGGCTTTAGAGTCTTTAAAAGTACAACAAAGTCTTTATTAAGGAACAAATCTTCAAACAACTTCAAGGCTTTACCATTCAAGTCTTTAAGAGACTGGCACTAACATGGTTTGACTGTACTATCTCAGCATAAGGAAGAACTCTTTATAATCCCTCCCAGGCCGCTTTCTATCTATGCCTAGTCGGCGTGGGTGCTGCTACCGAAATCCACATGTGTCTGGGTATCGAGCAGACCTTACCGGCTGAGGCTTGAAGATACAGCAGTTGGAGTTCCATTGTTCTGTAATGCTGTCCTGTGGAAACTTCAAGGCTGTTTTTCCCCTCTGGTGCTGTGAGGCTGAGAGGCTGTGAGCTCTCAGCCAGCCTTCGGGACCTTTTCCTTCCGTTTCCCTGGAACTGAATAGTCAGTTTGGACCCCGGATGGTCACTGGATGGACGCTGGATCGCTGTTTCTATTTCCCCAGAAGGTTTTGAGGAATGAAGCCTTTCCTACGAGACTAGCTGATCTGCGTCCTATAGACTGGCTTCCTTGTGTTACTGCCAGAAAAATGGCCCCTTCCCTCCAAAAAACCCAGAGAAGGGCAGGACCAGGGATCCTAACTATTATTGACAGGTGGCTTGCCCTATGAATGTAGCCAAAGGAAGCCACCTATCTGCAAAGTCCCTGCAACTTAGGACTATGAACAAACACTCAGTGCAAAACACAAAATTGGAGCCCCTGGAACAGCTGTTCCAGAACAACACATCAGTTGCAATTCGCCATCAAAGAATGCCAGAGAGGTTTATGAGCTTCAAGCTCAAGCACTGCAAAAGTTTGAATTGCAGACTTTCTATGGTTGCATTACAATTCCCTTCACAGAACTATATATCAAAGTGTTCTTAGCTGCCCTACAGCAAAAGGATTCCAAGGTGTTGCATTAGATGATGAATAAAATGATTCATCTCCATGTATTAACCCAATATAATGAAATCCGCAAACAGATGCGGCAGCTAATGGAGCTGAACGAAAAGAGATTAAAAGGAATTAGAACAAATAGTGACATTTCTAGGAGATGATTTGGCAATTAACCTGGTGCAGAAAAGAATGTTGTTTGCAGTGTGCTGGTTAGAATACATTATGGAGAACAAAAAATACATTCTAATATATTGAAATATGTGTGCACGTGCAAAGATAGATGCCCAGAAAAATGATAAGACACATGGACACATAGACAGCTGACATAAGCATAACACTTTGCTATATATATGTTTCACTTGCATTGGGTGTCTTCATATCTTCACAACTTGTCTACCATGTCCTAGTCATGTCCTAATGTGTTGTGTTCCTCTTTTTCTTTGCAGTTCAGGAAGTACAGCCGCAATATGACGGGCGTAAAGACAAGGGTGTTTGAAATAGTCAATTACATAAACTTGGTAAGATATTATGCTAAAGATTGCTAAATAATGGATTTCGAAAAGAATCCTGTTCCTGGTTTGAAAGTGTTATTTCCTGTTTACTTGTGCAATCCTTACTTTGAAAGTAGTAAGTAGTTTTGTGTCTGCCACAAACTCTGTGGAATTAGTTGAGATTTGATGAGATATTGATTGAAAAACTATAGAAAAATGCACTGCAGGATGTCCTGCAAAATGATAGAACTAGCTGTACCTGCCACGCATTGCTGTAGCCAACGTTCCCTCCCTCTTTCTCTCCTTCCTTCCCTCTTTCCTTCCTTCCTTTCTTCTCTCCTTCTCTCCTTCCTTCCTTCCTTCCTTCCTTCCTTCCTTCCTTCCTTCCTTCCTTCTTTCCTTCTCTCCTTCTTTCCTTCCTTCCTTCCTTCCTCTTCCGTTCCTTCCCTTTTCTTCCCTATTTCTCCCCTTTCTTCCTTCTCTACCTATTCTTGGACTGCAACTCCCAGCAGTCCTCCTGATCAATATATCTATTTTTACCTATCTCTCTCTATCCAATCGATCTACCTTATCTATCGGGAGGATTGCTGGGAGTTGCAGTCCAGGAATAGGAAATTAGAAATATGCCGGGATTGGGATGCTCTCAAAGAAATCCAAGGAGAAGAAAGCTTGCCTCTTGGAAGCAGAGCATTTGGATCATCCTCCTCTCCTAAAGGGCCTGGTCTAGGGGATGCTGGGAGATGTAGTCCGGAAGAGAGTGTGGATATGCTATTGTGTGTTTTGTTTGCCGGCTGGAGTCGTTTTTGCATTTGTGCTGTAGCGTCTTTTTGCTTTTTTTTTTTTTTACTTTTTAAGTCCCTTCCGCTGTGATTTTCAGTGTTTTTATGAGTGATGGTCACTCACTGGCCTGATACGTGTATTGTGTCCAAATTTGGTGTCAATTCGTCCATTGGTTTTTGAGATACGTTAATCCCACAAATGAACATTACATCTTTATTTATATAGACTAGCTGTACCTGCCACGCATTGCTGTGGGCAACCTTCCCTCCCTCTTTCTCTCCTTCTTTCCCTCCTTCCCTTTTCTTCATTCCTTCTTTCCTTCCTTCCTTCCTTCTCTACTTCTTTCCTTCCTTCCTCCCTTTTCCTTTTCCTTCCCTTTCTCTTTCTTCCTTCTCTACCCCTTTCCTTCCTTCCTTTGCTTTTTGCTTCCATCCTTCCTTTTGTCTTTCCTTCCTTCCCTCTCTCTCTTTCTTTCTCTTCTTCTTGCCCGCTTTCCTTCCTTTTCTTTTTTCTTTCCTTCTCTCCTTCCTTCTTTCTCTACCCATTTCTTTCCATCCCTCTTCTTTTCCTCTTTCTCTCCTTTCTTCCTTCTCTACCTCTTTCCTCCCTCCCTCCCTTTTCCTTCCCTTTCTCTTTCTTCCTTCTCTACCCCTTTCCTTCCTTCCTTTGCTTTTTGCTTCCATCCTTCCTTTTGTCCTTCCTTCCTTCTCTCTTTCTTTCTCTTCTTCCTTTGCTCCCTCTTTCCTTCCTTTTCTTTTTTTCTTTCCTTCTTTCCTTCCTTCTTTCTCTACCCATTTCTTTCCATCCCTCTTCTTTTCCTCTTTCTCTCCTTTCTTCCTTCTCTACCTCTTTCCTCCCTCCCTCCCTTTTCCTTCCCTTTCTCTTTCTTCCTTCACTACCTCTTTCCTTCCTTCCTTTGCTTTTTGCTTCCATCCTTCCTTTTGTCCTTCCTTCCTTCCTTCCTTCCTTCCTTCCTTCCTTCCTTCCTTCCTTCCTTCCTTCCTTTCCTCTCTCTTTCTTTCTCTTCTTCCTTTGCTCCCTCTTTCCTTCCTTTTCTTTTTTTCTTTCCTTCTCCCCTTCCTCTTTCTCTACCCATTTCTTTCCATCCCTCTTCTTTTCCTCTTTCTCTCCTTTCTTCCTTCTCTACCTCTTTCCTTCCTTCCTTCGCTTTTTGCTTCCATGTTTCCTTCTCTCTTTTTCTCCTTCCTTCCCTCCCTCTTCATTCCCTTTTTCTGTATGTCATTAAATTTTTTGTCATTTATCTTTTGGGAGGTTTTAAGTCCTTTCCACTTTTTTGGGGAGGGGGGGGGGGTTATGAGTGATGGACATTCATTGGTCTGTTAGGAGTGTTGTGTCCAAATTTCGTGTCATTTCGTCCAGTGGTTTTTGAGTTTTGTTAATCCCACAAATGAACATTACATTTTTATTTATATAGATTGATTAGGAAATGACATTTATGAGTTAGGAACAAAATTAATGTTGCAAACTGTAATAGCTTTAAGCAAAAATGGATCAATATTGACCGGTTCCATTATTTTGCCTCTGGCACCGACCCATAGAAGGAATGCAAGCTCCTGAAGCTGAAGTATATCTCAAGGTCCTTTTGTGTCCTGACCGTGGATTGTCTTCCTCGCAGGTTTACAAAGCCATAAACATTCACGTTGCATTGACTGGCTTAGAAATTTGGTCCGACGGGGATAAGATTGTTGTGGATTCATCGGCAGGCGTCACTTTGGATCGGTTTTCAGCCTGGAGACAGGAAGTTCTCTTGAAACGGAAACAGAACGACAATGCTCAATTACTGACGTAAGTACCTCCGTTGTAGTACTAAAGAACTGATGCAACCAGGTGAAAAGTTCAGGATGCATCTACACCAGGCATGAGCAAACTGAGGCCCGTGGGCAGTATGCAACCCTTTGGGCTCTTGGCCCCAGCCCCTGTTTGCTTCAGCCTCCCCTTCAGTAGGCAGATACGGTGGCCTGTTGCATCCCCAAACTGAGAGAATCATAGAATCATAGAATCAAAGAGTCGGAAGAGACCTCCTGGGCCATCCAGTCCAACCCCATTCTGCCAAGAAGCAGGAATATTGCATTCAAATCACCCCTGACAGATGGCCATCCAGCCTCTGTTTAAAAACTTCCAAAGAAGGAGCCTCCACCACACTCTGGGGCAGAGAGTTCCACTGCTGAACGGCTCTCACAGTCAGGAAGTTCTTCCTCATGTTCAGATGGAATAGCCTTTCTTGTAGTTTGAAGCCATTGCTCCATGTCCTAGTCTCCAAGGAAGCAGAAAACAAGCTTGCTCCCTCCTCCCTGTGGCTTCCTCTCACATATTTATACATGGCTATCATATCTCCTCTCAGCCTTCTCTTCTTCAGGCTAAACATGCCCAGCTCCTTAGGCCGCTCCTCATAGGGCTTGTTCTCCAGACCCTGGATCATTTTAGTCACCCTCCTCTGGACACATTCCAGCTTGTCAATATCTCTCTTGAATTGTGGTGCCCAGAATTGGACACAATATTCCAGGTGTGGTCTAACCAAAGCGGAATAGAGCATGGGGAGCATGACTTCCCTAGATCTAGACACTATGCTCCTATTGAGACAGGCCAAAATCCCATTGGCTTTTTTTGCCGCCACATCACATTCCTGGCTCATGTTTAACTTGTTGTCCACGAGGACTCCAAGATCTTTTTCACACGTACTGCTCTCAAGCCAGGCATTGTCCCCCATTCTGTATCTTTGCATTTTGTTTTTTTCCTGCCTAAGTGGAGTATCTTGCATTTGTCCCCGTTGAACTTCATTTTGTTAGTTTTGGCCCATCATCTCTCTAATCTGTCAAGATTGTTTTGAATCCTGCTCCTGTCCTCTGGAGTATTGGCTCTCCCTCCCAATTTGGTGTCATCTGCAAACTTGATTATCCTGCCTTCTAGCCCTTCATCTAAGTCATTAATAAAGATGTTGAACAGGACCGGGCCCAGGACGGCATTCTGCGGAATCCGGAAGGGCCAAAGCAGAGACATGCCTCTGTCAATCGCTCTCTGGAGAGCACTCGGCAGTGGCCTGTTTGTCTTCCTCCTCTTCCACTGACTTCCTGGGGCCCTGAGAAGAGTCAAGTGTACTTGACCAAGCGTCCTCGACTGCAATGTGTTTCTCTCCTTCCTCTGGAGTGGGCCACTGCCTTCCTGGGTACTGGAGAAGAGCCGGGCAGACAAACATGCCACTGCCAAGCGGCATATATTATAACATTATGCGAGAATGAGTGATTACTCCATAATCTTTTGTCTTTCTTACAGGGATATAGATTTTAATGGACCTACAGTGGGATTGGCCTATGTGGGAACCATGTGCAATCCTCAACATTCCTTGGGAGTTGTTCAGGTTTGTGGAACTGCGATCATTAAACAAAGGCTTATAGAATAGCATGTTTTCAATGAAAGTAGGAACAATTGGATTTGTGTTTACTGCCAAATACGAGGGGTATTTTTTAAGTAAGGTCCGTTTTGTTGTAGACACTAGTAGTTCGCGCGCATACTGCAACAAGCACGTGTGTCATGTACCGGCATGCCTGGGGAACAACTGTGCTCAGTTTCCGCTCTGTAGCTCACCTGTACGGTTCTGTTCTGTGCTTTAAAAATGTTTAAGACTATCAACTCACCCTCCGCATGTGAGGTTCGCTCAGTGATACGGTTTTTGTCAGCAAGGAACCTGCCTGCTGCAGAAATCCATCGACAGATTTGTGAAGTGTACGGTGATATTGTGATGAGTGAAAGCAAAGTGCGTAAGTGGGTACGACAATTCCAAGATGGCCGTGACAACGTCCATGATGAGGACCGCTCTGGTCACCCTTCTTTGATTACAGACGATTTGGTGGCTTCAGTTGAAGCGAGGATTCATGAGAACAGGCGTTTCACAATAACAGGTCTCTCAAACGAATTTCCTGACGTGTCGAGATCAGTGCTTTACAACATTGTTTCTGAACACCTAAAGTTTAGGAAACTGTGCTCCCGTTGGGTCCCGAAACTCCTAACAGAGGACTACAAAAACCAAAGATTTGAGTGTGCGATCAAATCAAATTGTCTGTAATCCAAGAAGGGCAACCGGAGCGGTCCTCATCATGGACGTTGTCACGACCATCTTTGAATTGTCGTACCCACTTACGCACTTTGCTTTCACTCATAACCATCTCACCGTACACTTCACAAATCTGTCGATGGATTTCCGCAGCAGGCAGGTTCCTTGCTGACAAAAACCGTATCACTGAGCGAACCTCACATGCGGAGGGGGAGTTGATAGTCTTAAACATTTTGAAAGCACAGAACAGAACCGTACAGGTTAGCTACAGAGTGGAAACTGAGCGAACTACTAGTGTGTACAACAAAACGGACCTTACTTAAAAAATACCCCTCATATGTATGGCATAGCATATTCTTATTTACCAAAGTTAAAAACAACTAAATTAAATTAAACCTTTTGGCTCTGGAGTCATAATTTACCTATTTTATTTACATTTTTTAGCATTCTTATGATGGTATCTTTGTGTGTGTTTGTATGTATGCAGGATCACAACACCAGCCCAATTGCTATCGGTGCAACCATGGCCCATGAGATGGGCCATAACTTTGGAATGAATCATGACACAAGTTTTTGTAAGTGCAGCTCAGAGTCGTGCATCATGGCCGGTCAACTCAGGTAAAGAAACTGCATAACCAACTGCATCTGATAACAACTGTTATTTTCTTCCATGCAGCTGCTTAATACATTAGGTTCTTGTGGGTTTTTTCAGGCTATATGGCCATGTTCTAGAGGCATGCCTCTAGAACATCGGATATATAGCCCAAAAAAACCCACAAGACCCTATTGATTCCAGCCATGAAAGCCTTCGACAATGCTTAATACATTGTCCAACTCAGAAAGCTATATCATTGGGTTTGGAGTGCCAAAGACATTTCCCTCTGGGCAGCAAATATGCTTAACTGATTCACTGAATAAATTAAAAGCTGGCATTATTTTAGCATCAGACAAAAGATTCAGGGACCAAAAAAAGACCATGTGTACCAACATATTATATAGTCATGGGCAATGTGATGTGACAGCTGTCCTTTGAATGTGGCAAAGAGCTATTCTCAAGGCTGCAAGGCTCCAATATATAGAGAAATATTGCAGTAGCCTCTTAATTTTTACTCTGGGTAAATTGGTTAGGGGAACCGTTCACTAAATTTATCATAAGTAACGGTAAAGGTTTCCCCCTGACATTAAGTCCAGTCATGACCGACTCTCAGGGGTGGTGCTCATCTCCATTTCTAAGCCAAAGAGCCAGTGTTGTCCATAGACACCTCCAAGGTCATGTGGTCGGCATGACCGCATGGAGCGCCATTACCTTCCTGCCGAGGTGGTACCTATTGATCTACTTACATTTACATGTTCTGAGCAGCTAGGTTGGCTGAAGCTGGGGCTAACAGCGGGAGCTCACTCCGCTACCTGGATTCAAACTGCCGACCTTTTGGTTAGCAAGTTCAGTAGCTCTTGCTTGCTGAGGTGTTCCAGCGAGTGTCTCTGTAGATCTTAGAAAACTATTTCTAGATTTAAGTCGTTGGCGTGCTGGCTGATACCCAAACAGGGGATGAGCTGGAGATGTCTCTGCCTTGGTCCTTTCACTATTGGCTGCTATACTGACTAGACAGTGCAATTTCTCCAGTGATGTAGGGCACAGACAATCCCTTTTTGTCAAAGCAGGAGACTTGAAGCATAGAAGCAGAGTACAGACACCCCGTGATAATGTGGCATGTCTCATTAAGAGCCACATCCACTGTTTTAGTGTGGTGAGATGTGTTCCACACTGGGCATGCATACTCAGCAACAGAGTAGCATAGCGCAAGGGCAGATGTCTTCACTGTGTCTGGTTGTGATCCCCAGGTTGTGCCAGTCAGCTTTCATATGGTATTGTTTCTAGCACCCACTTTTTGCTTGATGTTCAGGCAGTGCTTCTTGTAGGTAAGAGCACGGTCCAGAGTGACTCCCAGCTATTTGGGTGCGCTGTAATGCTCCAGTGGGATTCCTTCCCAGGTGATCTTCAGATGGACTATAAATCCCAGCAACTACAACTCCCAATTGACAAAATCAATCCCGCATAACCCCACCAATATTCAAATTTGGGCGTATCAGGTATTTGTGCCAAATTTGGTCCAGTGAATGAAAATGCATCCTGCATATCAGATATTGACATTACGATTCATAACAGGAGCAAAATTACAGTGTATGTAACATTCACACCTAGCTCCAGCAGAGAAGAGTCCTTTGTCCCACCCTGGTCATTCCACAGATATATAAACCCTTTTTCCTAGTTCCAACAGACCTCACTACCTCTGAGGATGCTTACCATAGCTGCAGGCGAAATGTCAGGAGAGAATGCCTCTAGACCAGGTATCCCCAAAGTACGGCCCGCGGGCCACTTCCAGCCCACCAAGGGACCTTATCCGGCCCGCAGAGGAGCAGCGCCCCCCCCCCACAGTGCTCCCCACTTGGCAGGTTCACGCTATCCGTCAGGCCCGATGGACAGCGTGAGCCAGCCAAGGGCCGCTGCTCCATGTGGCCTACTCACGCGTAAAGCACCTTGCGAGGTGCTTTACTCACAAGTAGGCCACACGGGGCTGCTCCTCCCCTGGTAGGCTCACGCTATCCGTCAGGCCTGATGGGCAGCGTGAGCCAGCCAAGGGAGGCTGCTCTGGTGCTCCATGCAGTCATGCCGGCCACATGACCTTGGAGGTGTCTACGGACAACACCGGCTCTTCGACTTAAAAATGCAGATGAGCACCACACCCCAGAGTCAGACACGACTGGACTTAATGTCAGAGGAAAACCTTTAACCAGAAAAATTGTGGTAGAACCAGGGTGGGAGAAAGAACTCTTGTCTGTTGGAGGTCGGTATGAATGTTTCAATTGACCACCTTGATGACCATTTCATAGCCTGACAGTTTTTAGGGAGAATCCTTTGTTGAGAGGTGATTAGCTGGCCCTGATTGTTTCTTGTCTGGAGTTCCCCTGTGTTTGAGTGTTGTTCTTTATTTACCGTTATAATTTTAGAGTTTTTTTAATACTGGTAGCCAGATTTTGTTCAGACTAGAAATAGGAAGATTTCCCATTCCCTGCTCCTGGAATTACTGCCTAAAGAGGACTAGAACGAACCCCCTTCCACACAGCAAAATAAGATATGTGCCATGTACATAGGAATTTTTTTAATGGATTTTTTTTTAAAAAAACTATAGTCCGGCCCTCCAACGGTCTGAGGGACAGTGAACTGGCCCCTGGTTTAAAATGTTTGAGGACCCCTGCTCTAGAATATGGCTATATAGCCTGAAAAAACCTACAACAACCCAGTGATTCCAGCCATTAAAGCCTTTGACAATACAACGAAAATAATGTTATGGTTGGGGGTCACCACAACATGAGGAACTTTATTAAGGGGTCGTGGCATTGGGAAGGTTGAGAAACACTGGTTTAGGGCATCTCCCTGGGTCCATTTGAAGAATCCTTAGCCAATAATTAAAGACTTTTATCAAAACCTGGCATTGCTATAATATCTGTATATTGTTCTATATGTGCAGCTATAAAACCCCCCGGGATTTCAGTTCCTGTAGTCTCCAGGATTTCCAGAAGTACATGATGGACCGATCCCCAGATTGCATCATTAATATGCCATCGCCCAAGGAGATCATCGCAACCCCAGTTTGTGGGAATAACTTCGTGGAGGAGGGAGAGGAATGTGACTGCGGCTCTCCAAAGGTATCTTTGTGTTATTGTTCTTGTTCCACAAACCCAGCCAGGTGGAGGAAGTTTTTGTGTTTTGCCAGGATTTTTAGTTCTGTAGAGGTCCAGTGTTAGAAATGGGTGGGCAAACAAAAGGATTACAAATAAAGGAGTGTGGACACATCAGCAAAGCATCTAAACAGGTATCTGTGAACACGCAGGTATTCAAAGGTTAATCTGTAAAATCTTAAAAGCATCTGTTACATCCACATCTTTCCAGATACACTACACTGTTTATCTCACCTAGGGTTTTAAAAAATTTAGTCTTTGTAACTGGCCCTGCCCACCTTGATCAATTAGTGTGATTTTATATTGTATCTTGTGTCTATTTTGTATTTTTCCTTTATTATATTTATATTATATTAGTCTACGTTGTATACTTGCTTTGTTGTAACTGTTGGGCCACCCCGAGTCCCCTTGGGGAGATAGAGGGAGGGTATAAATAGTGTTGTTGTTGTTGTTATTATTATTATTATTTTCATGTTAGGAGTGACTTTAGAAACTGCAAGTCGCTTCTGGTGTGAGAGAATTGGCCGTCTGCAAGGATGTTTCCCAGGAGACGCCCAGATGTTTTTGATGTTTTACCATCCTTGTGGGAGGCTTCTCTCATGTCCCCGCATGGGGAGCTGGAGCTGACAGAGGGAGCTCATCCACGTTCTCCCCAGATTCGAACCAGCAACCTGTCGGTCTTCAATCCTGCTGGCACAAGGGTTTAACACACTGCTCCACCAAGGGTTCCATTATTATTATTATTATTATTATTATTATTATTATTATTTTCGTGTCAGGAGTGACTTTAGAAACTGCAAGTCGCTTCTGGTATGAGAGAATTGGCTGTCTGCAAGGACGTTTTTGATGTTTTACCATCCTTGGGGGAGGCTTCTCTCATGTCCCCGCATGGGGAGCTGGAGCTGACAGAGGGAGCTCATCCACGTTCTCCCCAGATTCGAACCAGCAACCTGTCGGTCTTCAGTCCTGCTGGCACAAAGGTTTAACACACTGCTCCACCAAGGGTTCGATTATTATTATTATTATTATTATTATTATTATTTTCGTGTCAGGAGTGACTTTAGAAACTGCAAGTCGCTTCTGGTATGAGAGAATTGGCTGTCTGCAAGGACGTTTTTGATGTTTTACCATCCTTGTGGGAGGCTTCTCTCATGTCCTCGCATGGGGAGCTGGAGCTGACAGAGGGAGCTCATCCACGTTCTCCCCAGATTCGAACCAACAACCTGTTGGTCTTCAATCCTGCTGGCACAAGGGTTTAACACACTGCTCCACCAAGGGTTCGATTATTATTATTATTATTATTATTATTATTATTATTTTCGTGTCAGGAGCGACTTTAGAAACTGTAAGTCGCTTCTGGTATGAGAGAATTGGCTCAAACACAAAACAATCTATGCGTAATGTCAAAGTGTATTATCAAGAAAACATAAAATATTCTATTTACTAAAATCCCCAGTACAAAGCTCAATTCAGTGGTACACAGAAATCAAAAGGAGCAACCGCTCTCAAACATAACAGTTCTGGGTTTGGATAGGGATTCCACTGTGTATAGGCTTCAGGGATATATTCAATGCAAAAAGTCATATAAACAAAATAAGTATAGAGTCATGAGGCTACATGTAAGCTGAAGACAATAATGGAGATGAAGCGTCACTCTCAAAACAATCTTCATGGAAAAGATCCAACTCAAGTCCAGTGAAAAATGGAGCACTGCTTCTCAAAATAAGTCTTCAAAGAAAAGTCCCAATGGCATTCAACAGGGGTGCCCGGGTATTTTTGTACCCTGTTTCGGGGAAAGCAATCCCCTTCCTCAGGAGTTGATAAATTCAGCAACTCTAGACTCTTATATCATGCCAAGTAGCTAATACAAAAAGTGACTCTGCTAGGAGTAAATTCACACTGCTTCATCTCCATTATTGTCTTCAGCTTACATGTAGCCTCATGACTCTATACTTATTTTGTTTATATGACTTTTTGCATTGAATATATCCCTGAAGCCTATACACAGTGGAATCCCTATCCAAACCCAGAACTGTTATGTTTGAGAGCGGTTGCTCCTTTTGATTTCTGTGTACCACTGAATTGAGCTTTGTACTGAGGATTTTAGTAAATAGAATATTTTATGTTTTCTTGATAATACACTTTGACATTACGCATAGATTGTTTTGTGTTTGTACTGATATCTTACAAGTACTCTGGGATATTGTGTATGAGAGAATTGGCTGTCTGCAAGGATGTTTTTGATGTTTTACCATCCTTGGGGGAGGCTTCTGTCATGTCCCGCATGGGGAGCTGGAGCTGACAGAGGGAGCTCATCTGCGCTCTCCCTGGATTCGAACCTGCGACCTGTCAGTCTTCAGTCCTGCTGGCACAAGGGTTTAACACACTGCTCCACCAGGGGTTCCATTATTATTATTATTGTTGTTATTGTTATTGCTATTGATATTTATTTATTGATAGTGTTCATATCCGACTTTTCAGCGAAGAAGGTTCCCAAGGCACTTTGCAAATCTTAATGCAACTGAAAAACCTTGTTTTTGTAAACTGTTCTCTGAAAAACTTGGTTGGATTAGACAGAGCAGCAGGAATGGAAAAACT
Source organism: Anolis sagrei (assembly GCF_037176765.1). Taxonomy (NCBI): domain Eukaryota; kingdom Metazoa; phylum Chordata; class Lepidosauria; order Squamata; family Anolidae; genus Anolis; species Anolis sagrei. Next base: position 5,541,272 of record NC_090027.1, read on the forward strand.
AATCAACACTATTCTTGGCTTTAAGGAATGCAATAACGAATGCTGTGATGCCGCAACTTGTAAACTGAAGCCGGGTGCAAAATGTGGATATGGGGAATGTTGTGAAAAGTGCCAGGTAAGGCTTGTGTTCTTTGCTAGAAGGTGCAATGTACAAATGCTCAAAGATATTGGGTTGATGTGAGTTTTCTGGGTTGTATAGCCATGTTCCAGAAGCATTCTCTCCTGACATTTCACCCACATCTATGGCAGGCATCCTCAAAGGTTTTGAGATATATTGGAAACTAGTCAAGGGATGTTTATGTATCTGTGGAAGGTCTAGGGTGGGAGAATGAACTCTTGTCTGCTGGAGGCAAGTGTGAATGTTGCAATTAATCACCTTGATTAGCATTACAAAGCCTTCTGGTTCAAGGCCTGGCTGATTCAACAGTGACAAATGCAAGATACTCCACTTTGGCAGGAAAAACAAAATGCAAAGATACAGAATGGGGAATGCCTGGCTTGAAAGCAGTACGTGTGAAAAAGATCTTGGAGTCCTCGTGGACAACAAGTTAAACATGAGCCAGGAATGTGATGTGGCGGCAAAAAAAGCCAATGGGATTTTGGTCTGCATCAATAGGAGCATAGTGTCTAGGTCGAGGGAAGTCATGCTCCCCATGCTCTATTCCGCTTTGGTTAGACCACACCTGGAATATTGTGTCCAATTCTGGGCACCACAATTGAAGAGAGATATTGACAAGCTGGAATGTGTCCAGAGGAAGGCGACTAAAATGATCAAGGGTCTGGAGAACAAGCCCTATGAGGAGCGGCTTAAGGAGCTGGGCATATTTAGCCTGAAGAAGAGAAGGCTGAGAGGGGACATGATAGCCATGTATAAATATGTGAGAGGAAGCCACAGCGAGGAGGGAGCAAGCTTGTTTTCTGCTTCCTTGGAGACTAGGACGCAATGGAACAATGGCTTCAAACTACAAGAGAGGAGATTCCATCTGAACATTAGGAAGAACTCCCTGGCTGTGAGAGCCATTAAGCAGTGGAACTCTCTGCTCTGGAGTGTGGTGGAGGCTCCTTCTTTGGAAGCTTTTAAACAGAGGCTGGATGGCCATCTGTCAGGGGTGATTTGAATGCAATATTCCTGCTTCTTGGCAGAATGGGGTTGGACTGGATGGCCCATGAGGTCTCTTCCAACTCTTTGATTCTAGGATTCTATGATTCCTGCCTGGGGAAATCCTTTGTTGGGAGGTGATTGTTTCATGTCTGGAACAACACAGAGAAGCCATTGAAATCTACAAGCTTGTGGACAATTTCAACAGAAAGGAGGAATTATTTATAATAATAATAATAATTATTATTATTATTATTATTATTATTATTATTTACTTATTATTATAATTTTAATAATACTATGATACTATTATTTTGAACAAAATTTGGCTATCAGTATTTAAAAATACCCTAAAATCAGGACAGTAAATGAAGGACAATATTCTGAAAATAGGGGACTGTAATAAAGTTTTGTATTGTATTGTGTAACAGGGGAATTCCGAAAGAATTAGTTACACGACCAGTGAGGTGGAAATTGCAAATGGTGCGATGAAGTCTGTCTGATGCATATGATAAATAGTGACAGAATGGATGACCTCTCATTTTTCTCAACAGCTTAGGCGAGCAGGAGCAGTATGCCGGCCAGTGAAGCATGACTGCGACTTGCCAGAAATGTGCACCGGCCGGTCTCATCAATGTCCCGCTGATCGCTTCCGACAAAATGGTCATCCCTGCAGGAACAAACAGGGTTACTGCTACATGGGGCAATGTCCCACCTACCAGAGCCAGTGTCATTCTCTTTGGGGACCAGGTGAGGCAATTGCATAATCCAAACCAGTGATTCTCAAACTGGGCTCCATGGGAACCCCATGGCTCTCCTCCATTCCCCTCTGCCTAGGAAGCGCACAGTCTGTGAAGCCCCACTGCCACCACTGTGGCCTATGGGGACTCCCCACCACCACTTTGACTGAGCTGGATTGACTAGATGGCCCATGGGTTCCTTCCCTTCCTATTATTACTATTACTATTACTATTAATGGATCACATGTCGGACACTTCCCAAGTGTCTAGGACTGTGTGAGGTATCGGTGAATAATGCGTACAGATCCGAGTCGGGTGGCCTTTTGCAGCTGACATTGCTGTTGTTTTTGAGTGCAGGCCAAGATCTTTAGGCATGGCACCCAGTGTCTCAGTCATCACTGGGACTCCCTTGACTGGCTTGTGCCAGAGTCTTTGCCCTTGCGCTATGCTACTCTGCTGCTGAGTATGCATGCCCAGTGTGGAACACATCTCACCACACTAAAACAGTGGATGTGGCTCTTAATGAGACATGCCACATTATCACGGGGTATCTGCATCCTACATCGCCGGAGAAATTATACTGCTTATCTGGTATTGCACCACCTGACATCCGCCAGGAAGTAACAGCCAATAGTGAAAGACCAAGGCAGAGACATCTCCAGCTCATCCCTTGTTTGGGTATCAGCCAGCACGTCGACGACTTAAATCAAGAAATAGTTTTCTTAGATCTGCAGAGACACTCGCTGGAACACCCCAGCAAGCAAGAGTTCAAAAGTGGCAGGCTCAAACCCAGCACCTCAATCCGTGAGTGATACCAGATGAGAGACTCCCCCCTGGGCACTCAGAAGACTGGGTGACTTGGAAGGCACTGAACAGACTGCGCTCTGGCACCACGAGATGCAGAGCCAATCTTAAGAAATGGGGCTACAAAGCTGAATCCACGACATGCGAGTGTGGAGAAGAGCCAACCTCTGACCACCTGCTGCAATGCACCCTGAGCCCTGCCACATGCACGATGGAGGACCTTCTTGCAGCAACACCAGAGGCACTCCAAGGGGCCAGAGACTGGTCAAAGGACATTTAATCAGCTACCGAGTTTGCAAAATTTGCGGGTTTTTTGATCTGTTTGTTTGTTCTGTTCTGTTAGAAATGTAATAAATGGTATGGTTGCGGATGACACGATAAATAAATAAATAAAATCCATGGATTCTGGTACTCAGCGGAGAATCCCCGGTTGGTAACAAGCACCTATTGTATTAGCAATTGAATATGAACTGAACTAAGGAGCCCCAGTGGGTTAAAGCACTGAGCTGCTGAGCTTGTTGATCGAAAGGTCGCAGGTTCGATTCCGGGGAGCAGCGTGAGCTTCCGCTGTCAGCCCTAGCTTCTGCCAACCTAGCAGTTCGAAAACATGCAAATGTGAGTAGATCAATAGGTACCGCTCCGGCGGGAAGGTAACGGCACTGCATGCAGTCATGCCGGCCACATGACCTTGGAGGTGTCTACGGACAACGCCGGCTCTTCGGCTTAGAAATGGAGATGAACACCACACCCCAGAGTCAGACATGACTGGACTTAATGTCAGGGGACTACCTTTACCTTTACCTTATGAACTGAACTAGCAGATATTCCAGATATTTAAAACCATCATAAATAAATATATATATTTTGGGGTGTTTTTTCTTGCAGAAGCGATTGTGGGCACAGATTCTTGTTACCGCGTCAACCAGAAAGGGGTTTATTATGGCCATTGCAGAAAAGCGAACGGCACATACCTTCCATGTGGAAAACTGTAAGTAATACCGATCAGTTCTAAATGAAGTAAAACACAGTGTCAGTTCTAAATGAAGTAAAACACAGATTTTATTTATTTTCTAATACTTTGTACTTTATTTAAAAAAAATAATTGGATGTTTCATTCCCAGAGATCAAAAGTGTGGCAAGTTATATTGCTCCGGTGGTTCCAAGATGCCTTCAAAGGGAAGCCTAGTGTCCTTCGAACACTGCAAAGCGACTTTCCCAGACAAAGATGAAGAAGATGGAGGAATGGTTGCTCCTGGAACAAAATGTGGAGATGGAATGGTTAGTGGATTAATAGCTTTCCATCCCTGATTCCTACGCTCTGATCCTCCTGGCATTTTGGGCTTCAGCTCCCTCTAACTATTGGTTCAATGGGTCTCTTCTAGTTGGCATTTGGATTTGCATCTTTCAGGATCATGTTGTGTATATCAGTTGGGCTGGGGTAAATCTAGGCTATAGGCTCCAGAATAAAACATATGTCTTTTGCACTGAGAATTCAGTGTCCTTTGCTTCCTATGTCATTGAGCAACTTAACTCTCAAGTCTGCCCTTAGGTCTGATATGACAGCTTTCTATGGGTAAATCAGCATTGTAGAAGTAATGCAGTGTAACATTGAAGTCGAGTATGTCCCCCCCCCCCCCATAAGGGATGGTAACTTATAGTTCTGCAAAGGGCAAGGGTACCAGACTGCACAAAGGGGTTACGTTTTGGTCAATTTGCCAAGACACTAGCAACAACAAGGACCCCATGAGGCTTTCAGGGAAGAGCCTGGCCTTGGGGCCCCAGTCCTTGGAGGAGGTTATAGTTTCCCAAGGACTAAGGACCAGCTTGATTTTGGCGCTGCAAGAATCCATTCCTTGGCTCAGTGGAGATCATCAAGCACCCTTTTGTGACGGTTGGATTTTTTTCAATTTCTTTTTGGCTCTAAAGAACTCATTTTCACACCTGAACTTCCCCAGTATGAACTATGGACACATGTTTTATTAAAATTATTATTTTAATCAATTTCTCTGGCAGGCAGGGGGTGGGAAGGGATGCTTGATATGAATTTCTTTGGATTCCTATATTTCCCCATGTATTTTTCCTTATTTTTGCCCTTGCACCCAACCCCTCTCCCCTTCCCCTCCCTTTTGGGGGAACGCGGTCAGGAAGCGGCCAGCTGTTGAAAGGGCAATCAGTAGGCCTGGGTAACAACGGAAAAATTTGTTTCTAAAATCGATTTGTATTTGGGGTTTTCTTTTTGTTTCGATATTTAAAATAATTACAAAATTTTCCTTTTAAAAAGTTCGATATTTACGAAATTTCGTAAATGGTAAAAAATTAACGAATCGATTTCCGAAACAATAACGAATCGATTCGTTAATGGCGGACGCGACCGCGAAATACGCTAAAAAACCTCCCAAAACTTCTGAAGCTTCCCTCTCCCTCTGTTGTTGACTGTTGGTGTGATATTATAATTTTTTTTCACTAATTAAACCATAAAACTGGCCCAGACATGCGGAAATAATAACGAAACGACCTCAGAACAATAACGAAACGAATACAATAACGAAATACGAAGCATTTGCAAAACGTGTTTAAAAATTCGTTTTTTTAAATAATTGCTCCAGAATGGTTTGTTATCGTTTTGTAATTGGAAAAATTAACGAATTATTAACGAATTACGAATTAACGAAACGAAACCGCCCAGGCCTAGCAATCAGCAATCACAATAAGAACCCTTATCATGATATTAGTGCATGGGAAATATGACCTGAAGGTCTTCTGTTCAGTTTCGGAGTTGGGCCACTGAACAAAGGATCTCATTTGGCATCTTTGCTCACATCACACTGTGGGGCAGGAAGACTCCTGTAAGGTTTTTCCCCCGAAACTGTTTTCCTTTCAAAACTTGACACAACAAACATTCACCCCAGCCTTCTCATTGTGTCATATCTGATGGTGACAGGAAGACTCGGATGAGGCAATCAACGCTTATCACAGATCCATTTAAAGACAATAGGCTGGACATCCATCGCAGACCGGATTTTTCAGGCTCCGGGCCCTAAGACATGAAATCCATTAATCCATTCACAAGCCCATTGTTCCTTCCTCGTCCCGCCTCCTCTCTCCTGATTCGCCAGAGTGCTGAGGCAGTAGGAGCTCTCCCACTGGCTCCTGCGCAGCGGAGAAGCTCTGTGATTGGTCCTGACGCAGGGCGGGCAACCAAGCCTCCTCCCAGCTGTTATTGTGTCAGCCAATCACCATCGAGCCGGGCGGAGGGCGGGAATTTTGAAACTTCTAAGCCTTTAAACCCTATAAAAATGTCTCTGATCTTTGTAATGGCGTGCTCTGTAGGCGAATGATTGCTACATTGCATCCTTTTCAGCTGATTCACTAATAAAAAACACCTTGGTGCCGCTTCTTCAACTTTGGTGAGGTTTATTTTGAATATTGAATTTAATAAAATTGCTGAAATCAGGCTTCTCTAGAGCTCGCCACAGTAGCGATCCCTCTTTGGTGGGGTCCCAGGGTCCCTCCTCCTGGGGAAGACCCTCCTAAAGTTCCTATTGGCTTCAACCTCATTTTAGGGACCCCTGGTGGTGTAGTAGGTTAAACTGCTGAGCTGCTGAACTTGCTGACGGAAAATTTGGCAGTTCGAAACTAGGAAGTGGGGTGAGCTTCTGCTGTTAGCCCCAACTTCTGCCAACCTAGCAGTTCAAAAACATGCAAATGTAAGTAGATCAATAGGTACCGCCTTGGCAGGACGGTAATGGCGCTCCATGCAGTCATGCCAGCCACATGACCTTGAGGGTGTCTATGGACAACGCCGGCTCTCCAGCTTAGAAATAGAGATGAGCTCTAACCCCCATAGTCGGACATGACTAGATTTAATGTCAAGGGGAAACCTTTACCTTTACTTTTAACATCACTTTACATTTGATTCCTTGGAGGTTCCAGCATTCTTTGGCAAAGAAGGCTAAAGGCCCAGTAAAACTAAAATATTGTATTTTTTTCTTGTTGATCAACTTAAGCATTTGACTTTCAGGTCTGCAACAATGGGCGATGTGTGGATATTGAGAGAGCCTACAGATCTACCAACTGTTCTGACCAGTGCCCAGGACATGCTGTGAGTCAAAAGTTTTATGGAAGAATAATAGTCAGTGTATTTTCACTTTCTGCTTTGAGATGTTTCTGAATACCTGTTTCTCTGCTGCTGAGCATGCACACACCTGTATTTTTGCCGGCAAGATCTAAATGCCTGTGTATTTAAGCAGAGTGCTGCTGCTTTGCAGTTAAATGTCCACTTGCCCATTGTGGAATGGCCAACTGGCTTTCTCTCTTCAACAGGTTGCTAGACAGGTTTTGGAATTGGTTTTTGCATCATGGTTTTCTATGGCAATTTATCTGTGAAACGTATTTTGAGAGTGCCTAAACTAAACTTTAAGTGGGACAACTGAGTTTAGATCTAACTTGGTAATTTAGGAACTATGATTCATGATTTATGGTTAGGCGCTGGAAAAAAAAAGGCAGGATAGGGAAAAAAATCAACACAGAGAGAAGAAAAAATGTTTACTCATTCATGAGTTGGATAGAAGAGCCAGCTCTTACATTACAAGGAAGGAAGGAAGGAAGGAAGGAAGGAAGGAAGGAAGGAAGGAAGGAAGGAAGGAAGGAAGGAAGGAAGGAAGGAAGGAAGGGGAAGGGAGGAAGGAAGGAAAAAAGGAAAGAAAGGAAAGGAAAGAAAGGGAAGAAAAATGGAAAGAAAGTAAGGAGGGAGGGAAGGAGGGAGGGAAGGAAGAGATGGAAGGGAGGAACAAAAGGAAGGAAGGAATTAAATGAAGGAAGGAAGGAAGGAAGGGAGGGAGGGGAAGGGAAGGGAAGGGAAGGGAAGGGAAGGGAAGGGAAGGAAGGAAGGAAGGAAGGAAGGAAGGAAGGAAGGAGGGAAGGAAGGAAGAGAAAGGAAGGAAGGAAGGAAGGAAGGAAGGAAGGAAGGGAAGGAAAAGAAAGGGAAGAAAGGAAGGAAGGGAAGGAAGGGAGGAACAAAAAGAAGGAAGGAATTAAAGGAAGAAAGGGAGGGAGGGAGGGAGGGAGGGAGGGAGGAACAAAAGGAAGGAAGGAACTAAAGGAAGGAAGCAAAGAAGGGAAGGGAAGGGAAGGAAGGAAAGGAAAGGAAGGAAAGAAAGAAAGGGAAGGAAGGGGAAGGGGAAGGGGAAGGGAAGGGAAGGGGAAGGGAAGGGAAGGGAAGGGAAGGGAAGGGAAGGGAAGGGAAGGGAAGGAAAGGAAAGGAAAGGAAAGGAAAGGAAAGGAAAGGAAAGGAAAGGAAAGGAAAGGAAAGGAAAGGAAAGGAAAGTCAGTGTTATGTGTTCCTTATGCATATTCATGTTCTGGAAACTAATGCTAGCTTCATGCTGTCATAGGTATGCGACCATGAACTGAAATGCCAGTGTGAAGAAGGGTGGGCACCACCAAATTGTGAGGATTCTACTGGAAACACGTGTGAGTTAAAGCAGCGTATTAAGTGTGTAGTGTTGTGCATGTGATTCCGCACATGTGCACACATAAACACCCTCTCAAACGAATATGGAAATGTTGTGTATGATTCATATTCTCTTCTGATAATGCACATTAAGTGCATGTAAAGTAATCTTAGTTGGCAGATGGCAGAAAATCCTTGAAACCAAGAATGGGGAACTTGTGGGAGCTGTAATTTTAAGTAGTCTTTATCTATCTTTTCTGCCTCATTAAAATATGAATCCCAGTATTCCATAGCATTGAGTCTTGACAGTTAAAGTGGGGTTAAATTGCATTAATTCTACACTGTAAATGCACTCCCAGGTTTTTGCCTTTCGTGAAGAATCCAAAGGCCACCTGAGACAATGAAGTTTCTTTGTTTTTGCAGATATCATCATCATTGTGACCGTGCTGGTGGCCCTTACCGTCACAGGGATCATTGCGGCAGTCTTTTTCCGTTACTATATTCTCAATAAGAAACCAAAACAAAGGTATGCCTTTTACACTTCTTTTGAACACATCTTCTTAGCTCAACGCTCAGAAAGTGTCTAAAGAGACCCCCCCCCCCCCGGGAGATAGGGCGGGCTATAAATAAAGTATTAGTATTAGTATTAGTAGTAGTAGTAGTATTTGATACACAACAAGATTAGTACACAGCAAACAAGATAACTATGCAGACGTTTGTATTGGATCACATGTCGCACACTTCCCAAGTGTGATGTTTCGGCGAATAATGTGTGCAGATCCCAGTAAGGTGGCCTTCTGCAGCTGGCAGATGGTAATTTTGTCAGTGCTGATTGTGTTTAAGTGTAGGCCAAGGTCTTGAGGCACTGCACCCAGTGTGTTGATCACCACTGGCACCCCCTTGACTGGTTTGTGCCAGAGTCTTTGCAGTTCTGTCTTTAAATCCTCATATCATGTAAGCTTTTCCAGTTGCTTCTCGTCAATTCTGCAACATCAAAAATCCATACTTTTATTTTTATTTATTTACTTACAATATTTGTATACCGCATTTCTCACCCCGAGGGGGACTCAAAGCGGTTTACACATAAGTCATGGCAAAATTCAATGCATTTGATTGCCTGGGGGTGCCTGGAGCAATCTTTTGTTGAGAGGTGAGATGTCCTTGTTTGTTGATAATATATTACATTAATAATATAGATAATATTAGTAGTCAGTTGAAACATTCACACCTAGCTCCAACAGACAAGAGTCCTTTGTCCCACTTTGGTCATTATTCCACAGATATATAACCCCCTTTTTCCTAGTTCCAACAGAACTCTACCTCTGAGGATGCTTGCCATAGATGCAGGCGAAACTTCAGGAGAAAATGCCTCTAGAACATGGTCATATAGCCCGAAAAAACCTACAACAACCCAGTGATTCCGGCCATGAAAGGCTTCAACAATATATTATTAATATTTATAATAATATTTATTATTATTATTATTATTATTATTATTATTATTAAGTTGCAGCATTTCCTGCCTGCTCTAGAGTTGGAAAATGTCCTCAGAGCAGCTTCTGTTTCCATATACAACATGGTGAGACTCGCAATCTAAAGGAATCATGAAGGTGAAAATAAAGGAGAGCTTTAAGAAGGGGAAAAGAAAGCAAGGCATGAGGTCTCGGTATTCCTAAATCCTAAAGTAGAGACAAGGGACAGTAGAAGTGAATTCTCAGGAGGCCTTCTGGTGGCCTTGTTTCCGATTTCTCTTTCTTCCATAGCCTGCAACTGCCCAGATTTGGCAAGGATGGTCCTATTTAGCCCTCTGTAAACATTTCCTGTATACCTTCTGACTACTCCAATTTGGCAGGACCCGTCCTGATTCATCCTCTGTTGTCTCCCTTTTTTTATTGCTTTTCTGTGGTCAAGACTTAAACATTCGTAACATAGAAGACTACCTTCATGCTAATGCTTAATTCTTTCCTGGCAGCATCCACAAAAGTGCACCTGGAGCTTCAAATTTGGGCTTCTCTGGTCAAGAACAGAAGAGAAGGCAGCCTACCGCTCCTGTTCCTGGACCTCCAGAGGTAACAACCACCATGAACCTATGAGCAATAGACACCAAACACAAGAACCTGATAATAGGGCTGGGCGGTTTCGTTCGTTAATTTCGTAATTCGTTAATAATTCGTATTTAAAGTAGCTTACGATCCGATATTGAACCATTCAGGAGCAACTAAAAATCGAAACGAATTTTTAAACTCATTTCGTAATTGTTTCGTAATTGTTTCGAAATCGTTTCGAAATTGTTTCGTAATTATTTCCGTATGTCTGGTGCAAGTTTTATAGTTGTTGTGTGTTTTATCACACCAACAGTCAACAACAGAGGGAGAGGGAAGCTTCAGAAGTTCCCCCTGTCCCATTTGGAGGTTTTTTTTAGCGTATTGCGCAATCACGTCCGCCATTAATGAATCGATTCGTTATTGTTTCAAAATTGTTTAGTAATTTCCGAAATTTTGTAAATTTCGGACTTTTTTAAAGAAAAATTTCGGAATTCTTTTAAAAAACAAAACACAAAAACCCCCTAAAAATGAATCGAGTTTAGAAACAAATTTTTCCGTGGTTGCCCAGCCCTAACATGTGTCATTTATTCACTAGGAATAAAATGAATGTGCAATTAATTTGGGTTGCACCTACACAAGCTCCAAAAACAACACTGCAACCTATTGGAAATATACATCTCTCTCTCTCTATATATATATACACACACACACACACACACATGTAGTTGTTCATTCGTTCAGTTCCTTCTGACTCTTTGTGACCTCACGGACCATCCCATGGCAGAGCTCCCTGTCGACGGTGGCCACCCACAGCTCCTTCAGAGTCAAACCAGTCACTTCAAGGATACCATCCATCCATCTTGCCCTTGGTTGGTCCCTCTTCCTTTTTCCTTCCATTTCCCCCAGCATTATTGTCTTCTCCAAGCTTTCCTGTCTTCTCATGATGTGGCCAAAGGACTTCATCTTGGCCTCTACTATTCTTCCCTTCAATGAGCAGTCGGGCTTTATTTAATTTATTTAATTTAATTTATTTAATTCTGAGAGTGCCTTGGACAGCGAGAAGATCCAACCAGTCCATCCTCCAGAAAAGAAAGCCCGGCTGCTCATTGGAAGGAAGGAGAGTAGAGACAAAGTGGAAGTCCTTTGGCCACATCATGAGGAGACAGGAAAGCCTAGAGAAGGGAATTATGCTGGGGAAAGTGGAAGGAAAAAGGAAGAGGGGCCAGTCAAGGGCAAGGTGCATGGATGGCATCCTTGAAGTGACTGGATTGACTTTGAAGGAGCTGGGGGTGGTGACGGCCAACAGGGAGCTCTGGCGTGGGCTGGTCCATGAAGTCACGAAGAGTCAAAAGCGACTGAATCAATAAACAACAACACAACACCATCATGTGATAGACTGTCATCAAAAGTAATGTTCCAGGTGCAATGCCAGTTTGCCTATCTCATGTGATAAAGTCCTAACTAGCAATCTGTTGCAGATGAGTGAATCTAAATAATTATTTTGTATGAATGACAGCAAATTATTCACATTTTGATCATTTTGCCCTGATTGTCACTGCCCCCTTCCCTGGCTATTTCACTGGGCATTGGCTGCATGAGGAGAAACAGATCCATTTTGCTGGAGATTCGAGTATGGTTGAATGATGTTTCCATCAGGTTTGGGATGTAGTATTTCAGCGATTGTTTTTAAACTAATATCTGGGAATGTTCTCATGGATTTGTGTTTTCTGTTTTTCAGGTCAGCTCTTCTAGATCTCTTCTCCCACCACCTCCACCCCAAGCAAACAAACCACCAGTTTGCATTGTAAGTAGTATTTATTTAATTAATTAATTATCATTATTATTATTATTAAACTTTACTAGCCGTCCCCTGCCACGCGTTGCTGTGGCCCACATGGGGGTTCTGTGTGGGAGGTTTGGCCCAATTCTATCGTTGGCGGGGTTCAGAATGCTCTGTGATTGTAGGTGAACTACAAATCCCAGCAACTACAACTCCCAAATGTCAAGATTCAATTTTCCCCAAACTTCACCACATTTGGGCATATTGAGTATTCATGTAGAGTTTGGTCCAGATCCATTACTGTTTGAGTCCATAGTGCTGCCTGGATGTAGGTGAACTACAACTCCGAAACTAAAGGACACTGCCCACCAAACCCTTCCAGTATTTTCTGTTAGTCATGGGAGAACTGTCTGCCAAGTTGGGTTCAATTCTGTCATTGGTGGGGTTCAGAATGCTCTTTGAGTGTAGGTGAACTATAAATCCCAGCAACTACAACTCCCAAATGACAAAATGTTTGTTTGTGGGATTAACAGAACACAAAAACCACTGGACGAATTGACACCAAATTTGGACACAAGACAACTAACAACCCAATGTATGTCCTTCACTCAAAAAATGATTTTGACATTTGGGAGTTGTACTTGCTGGGATTTATAGTTCACCTATAATCAAAGAGCATTCTGAACCCCACCAACGATGGAACTGAAGCAAGCTTGACACGCAGTTCTCCCATGACCAACAGAAAATACTGGAAGGGTTTGATGGGCAGTGTCCTTTAGTTTTGGAGTTGTAGTTCACCTACATCCAGAGATCACTGTGAACACAAACAATGATGGATCGGGATCAAACTTGGCACAAATACTCAATATGCCCAAGTTTGAACACTGGTAGAGTTTGGGGAAAATAGAATCTTGACATTTGGGAGTTGTAGTTGCTGGGATTTATAGTTCACTTACAATCACAGAGCATTCTAAACCCCACCAACGATGGAATTGAACCAAACCTCCCACACAGAACCCCCATGTTGGCCACAGCAACGCGTGGCAGGGGACGGCTAGTATATTATGAAAATTATGTTTGCATTTAAGATGTATCTGTATCTGTCAATTCAGGTGAATGTTCCATTAATTATATAATGAACTGCTTTAAAAATCTCTCTCATATACACAAACACACAGACACAAGACCTGCATAGGGAAAACTAGAAAATCCCAAAGAGGAGATTTTATTTATTTATTTATTTGTCGTGTCAGAACAACCAGTCAAATTATATTACATTTCTAACAGAACAAAGCAAACAAGCAGTTTACAAAGTTTGTGAGTATGAGAGTTGATTAAATGTCCTTTGACCAGTATCTGGCCCCTTGGAGTGCTTCTGGTGTTGCTGCAAGAAGGTCCTCCCTTGTGCATGTGGCAGGGCTCAGGGTGCATTGCAGCAGGTGGTCAGTGGTTGGCTCTTCTCCACACTCGCATGTCAAGGATTCCACTTTGTAGCCCCATTTCTGAAGGTTGGCTCTGCATCTCGTGGTGCCAGAGCGCAGTCTGTTCAGTGCCTTCCAGGTCGCCCAGTCCTCTGTGTGCCCAGGAGGGAGTCTCTCGTTTGGTATCAGCCATTGGTTGAGGTTCTGGGTTTGAGCCTGCCACTTTTGGACTCTCGCTTGCTGAGGTGTTCCAGCGAGTGTCTCTGTAGATCTTAGAAAACTATTTCTAGATTTAAGTCGTTGACGTGCTGGCTGATACCCAAACAGGGGATGAGCTGGAGATGTCTCTGCCTTGGTCCTTTCACTATTAGCTGCTACTTCCCGGCGGATGTCAGGTGGTGCAATACCGGCTAGACAGTGTAATTTTTCCAGTGGTGTAGGGCGCAGGCACCCCGTGATAATGCAGCATGTCTCATTAAGAGCCACATCCACTGCTTTAGTGTGGTGAGATGTGTTCCACACTGGGCATGCATACTCAGCAGCAGAGTAGCATAGCGCAAGGGCAGATGTCTTCACTGTATCTGGTTGTGATCCCCAGGTTGTGCCAGTCAGCTTTCGTATGATGTTGTTTCTAGCGCCCACTTTTTGCTTGATGTTCAGGCAGTGCTTCTTGTAGGTCAGAGCACAGTCCAGAGTGACTCCCAGGTATTTGGGTGCGCTGCAATGCTCCAGTGGGATTCCTTCCCAGGTGATCTTCAGAGATCGGGAAGAAGAGGAGATAAACCATTATCTGTAATATATAGCATTTCAATTTTTAGCCTGTGTCAAGGGTTTAGATAAAATCACCTACCAAAAAAGATGTGATGTTATGAAATAGAGATTATAGTACCTTCGATGATATGAGATTGTATGGAAATAATCACCCTTGGAAGTAATGTTAATCCAATGCTCCTCTTTGTTTCATTTTTTTTCTCAGAACATGCCAAGTGAACAATCCAGCCATACCCCAACTTTTTATCAAAATGCAAAAACGGTGAGTCTGATAACGTGTTTGAAGAACTTTTGGGTAAAACTGGGTTGTTGTAAGGTTTTCGGGCTGTATGGACATGCTCTAGAACAGTGGTCCTCAACCTTCCTAATGCCACGACCCCTTAATACAGTTCCTCAGGTTGTGGTGACCCCCCAACCATAACATTGTTTACGTTGCTACTTCCTAACTGTAATTTTGCTACTGTTACGAATCGTAATGTAAATATCTGATATGCAGGGTGCATTTTCATTCACTGGACCACATTTGTCACAAATACCTGATACACCCAAATTTGAATACTGGTGAGGTTGTGGGGGAGATTGATTTTTGTCATTTGGGAGTTGTAGTTGCTGGGATTTATAGTTCACCTACAATAAATGAGCATTTTGGACTCCACCAATGATGGAATTGAACCAATCTTGGCACATAGAACTCCTAAAACCAACAGAAAATACTGGAAGGGTTTGCTGGACATTGACCTTGAGTTTTGGAGTTGTAGTTCACCTACATCCAGAGAGCACTGTGGACTCAAACAATGATGGATCTGGACCAAACGTGCCATGAATACTCAATATGCCCCAATGTGAACACTGGTGGAGTTTGGGGAAAATAGACCTTGACATTTGGGAGTTGTAGTTGCTGGGATTTATTGTTCGCCTATAATCAAAGAGCATTTTGAACCCTGCCAATGATAGAACTGGGCCAAACTTCTTACACATGGCCAACAGGAAATACTGTGTTTTCTGATAGTCTTTGGCGACCCCTCTGACACCCCCTCACGACCCCCCCAGGGGTCCCGACCCCCAGGTTGAGAAACACTGCTCTAGAAGCATTCTCTCCTGATGTTTCACCTCCATCTATGGCAAGCATCCTCAGAGGTTGTGAGGTCATTTGGGTAAAAGTTCCACTTTGTTTAGAATTATTTTTTCTAGGGAAAGCCATCCGACCATTTCGGTGAGGCTTGGATTAGGAAATTCAAAGACTGTAGGAATAATACTTATTTCAATACAGCTACTCAGCTGGCAGAGTTATATAAGTGTAGTCCCAAAACTGTAATCTTAAAACTTGTCAGTATTAAACGCAAACAGGCTGGATCTACACTGCCCTTTTATCCCAGGATCCAAACTTGACAATACTTCTCAATTGTCAGCTTTGTTTGTCTTAAATTTTTAATATCTCTTCCTTTGAAAACCTGGGAGCACTATGTTCTTGCCTTGCTTGATATCTCTCGAAAAGGGGCTTCTCTGGTCTTCACTTTCCACACCAAAATGTGTTGTGATCACCATGTGCAAATGCATCTCGATAAGCTCCTCTCTCCTTTCGTTCCAGCCCATCGTAAAGCCAAATATTCCTCCGCCTCCAGTTCCAACTGCCAAGCCAGCTTCATCTCATGTCTCTGGCAATACGGTAAGTCCGCTTCTTAACTTGGCTCTTTTCTAGCTGAATGCTCTGCAGATATAACCAATAATGTGATGTGGTGGCAAAAAAAGCCAATGGGATTTTGGCCTGCATCAATAGGAGCCTAGTGTCTAGATCTAGGGAAGTCATGCTCCCCATGCTCTATTCCGCTCTGGAATATTGTGTCCAATTCTGGGCACCACAATTCAAGAGAGATATTGACAAGCTGGAATGTGTCCAGAGGAGAGTGACTAAAATGATCACAGGTCTGGAGAACAAGCCCTATGAGGAGCAGCTTAAGGAGCTGGGCATGTTTAGCCTGAAGAAGAGAAGGCTGAGAGGAGTTATGATAGTCATGTATAAATATGTGAGGAAGCCACAGGGAGGAGGAGGGAGCAAGCTTGTTTTCTGCTTCCTTGGAGACTAGGACGCAATGGAACAATGGCTTCAAACTACAAGAGAGGAGATTCCATCTGAACATTAGGAAGAAGTTCCTGACTGTGAGAGCCATTCAGCAGTGGAACTCTCTGCCCTGGAGTGTGGTGGAGGCTCCTTCTTTGGAAACTTTTAAGCAGAGGCTGGATGGCCATCTGTCAGGGGTGATTTGAATGCAATATTCCTACTTCTTGGCAGAATGGGGTTGGACTGGATGGCCCAGGAGGTCTCTTCCAACTCTTTGATTATATGAGTAGATGCAAAGCTTTCCAGCTAGTGTCCTGACTTTCCAAGAACAAAAAGAGTTGAACAATGGTACAATAGGGTTCAAGGTGTGTGTACCCAACAATCTGACTCAAGTAGGGAAACTGTATTCAATTTGAGGGATGTTTGAAATGAGCCGTGAACCCACAGAATTGTCTGGGCAGTTCCTTTCACTGCTTTCTGTATTCTCCTGTGTCTGATAGTTGTTTATTCGTTCAGTCGTTTCCGACTTTTTGTGACCTCATGGACCAGCCCACACAAGAGCTCCCTGTTGGCCATCACCATCCCCAGCTCTTTCAAGGTCAATCCAATCACTTCAAGGATGCCATCCATCTTGCCCTTGGTCGGCCCCTCTTCCTTTTTCCTTCCATTTTCACCAGCATCATTGTCTTCTCCAAGCTTTCCTGTCTCCTCATGATGTGGCCAAAGGACTTCATCTTTGCTTTTAATATCCTTCCCTCCAGTGAGCACTCGGGCTTTATTTCCTGGAGGATGGACTGGTTGGATCTTCTCGCAGTCCAAGGCACTCTCAGAACTTTCCTCCAGCACCCAAGTTCAAAAGCATCTCTCTTCCTTCGCTCAGCCTTCCCTAAGGTCCAGCTCTCACATCCATAGGTGACTATGGGGAATACCATGGCTTTAACTATGTGGATCTTCATTGCCAGTGTGATGTCTCTAGTCTTCACTATCTTACTGAGATTGGACATTGCTCTCCTCCCAAGAAGGAAATGTCTCCTGATTTCCTGGCCACAGTCTGCATCTGCAGTCATCTTTGCGCCTAGAAATACAAAGTCTGTCATGGCCTCCACATTTTCTCCCTCTATTTCCCAGTTGTCAATCATTCTTGTTGCCATAATCTTGGTTTTTTTTAATATTTAACTGCAACCCAGATTTTGCGTTTTCTTCTTTCACCTTGGTTAGAAGGCTCCTCAGCTCCTCCTCGCTTTCAGCCATCAAAGTGGTGTCATCTGCATATCTAAGGTGTCATCTGCATATCTAAGGGTCTGATAGTAATTCAGTCTTTTTCCTATTGCTAAGACATGGCCCTAGTGGCGCAGTGGGTTAAACCGCTGAGCTGCTGAACTCGCTGACCAAAAGGTTGGCAGATCAAATCCAGGGAGCAGAGTGAGCTCCTGCTGTTAGGCCCAGCTTCTGCCTGCCTAGCAGTCAGAAAACATGCAAATGTGAGTAGATCAATAGGTACCACTCTGGCAGGAAGTTAACGGTGCTCCATGCAGTCAGGCTTGCCATATGACCTTGGAGGTGTCTATGGACAATGCCTGCTCTTTGGCTTAGAAATGGAGATGAGCACACACACACCCCCAGACTTGGACACAAATAGACTTAATGCCAAGGGGAATCCTTTATCTAAGACAGTTGGATTTTTTCTATTTGATTGAGTGTGTTGTGGTAAAGTGCAAAAATGAAATTGAATTCACCCAATCCTCTTGTACATCCCTCTATGTCCCACCTCAAAGTTTAAGATCTTCTGGGGAGGCCCTGCTCTTGGCCCTTCCTTTGGCGCAAACACACTTGGCGGGAACGAGGGACAGGGCCTTCTCGGTGGTGCCCTCCCTGCCTGTGGAACTCGCCCCCCAGCTAAATCAGCTCAACAACATCCCTTCTCTCCTTCAGGAGGAAATTGAAAATGTGGTTATGGGACCATGCCTTTGGGTAGCTTGCAGATAATTGAAAATGACAATGATGATAAGGCTATGGAAAATGGACTATGGATAGGCGTCCAATTGTGTTTTTTTCACTAAATTCGTTTCTAGATAAAGCTAGACAGCCAGTATTATTGTACTTTTATCATTGTGTTTTCTATTTTTAAACAAATTTTAAACTAATTTAGTGTATTATTCATAGGTAATTGTTGTATGTATTATTTGTTATGTAGTGGCATCGAATTGTGCCAGCTGTAAGCCGCCCTGAGTCCCCCCTTTTTATTTATTTATGCTTGAAATAAATAAATAAATAAATACATCTTCAATATGGACTATTTATTCATGACAACAAAAGCAATATAATCCTCATTTGAAGATGCTACCACCTCGGTTTTTCATAAAATAATAATAATAATAATAATAATAATAATAATAATTATTATTATTATTATTATTATTATTGTAGACCGCCCTATCTCCCCGAAGGAATTTGGGGCGGTTTCCAGCATATACAGCAAACATTCAGTGCCAATGAGAAGACATACACAAAACACAACACACCAAATAATATAAAACAGCCTAACTTCAAACTAATAACAAGCAAAAATTAAACAAAAAATAAAAACTTAAGTAACCCAAACAGACACAATTACATAGTATAATATTAGCACAGGATAAAACATCTAAAACTAACAGATAAAACCTTATAGAGAGGTGGGGTGGTTTTCAACAACCAACAGGCTAATTCCAGTATCTAGATGAGATTGAACGTATCTAGACAATGATGTATGTCAAGATGTGTTAGTCTTCCTCCTCTCCATACGCCAGAGTGCATAGGTGGGTTTTTAGCAAAAAATTTAAAGGCGAGGAGGCGGTTTTTAGTTCTTTTGGGAGGGAGTTCCAGAGGCGGGGAGCGACCACAGAGAAGGCCCCCTCTCTTGCTCCCACCAGCCATGCTTGAGATGGGGATGGGACTGAGTTGCAGATCACAACAGTGAAGATGGTTTGTATATGGAGATATGGTTCCTCAAATAGTCTGGGCCCGAACATAAGTAATGTTGTTTTTTTTGTTTCAGTGTTTCACGTGAAAATGGTATCTTATGTGAAAAATTTACCCCATGTCGTAGAGACCTGACATTTCCAAAGCTTTTCTTCCAACATAATTCTTTTCTGTGTAACCAGTGTTATTTTCACTCAGTTTTTTGATGAATGCCTTTCATGACTTAGTTGAAATCTAAGGGGGTACAGTCTTGGCATTTCATTATGAATGGACTTTTGTGGGTTGTTTATAATCCAGTGGTCCTCAACCTGTGGGCTCCTAGATCTTTTGGCCTTCAACTGGCTGGGATTTCTGGGAGTTGTAGGCCAAAACACCTGGGGGCACACAGGTTGAGAACCACTGTTGTAATCTATGAATGAGCTGGCTGATGTGATCCGTTAAATACATCTCTTACAGGCCACAGCACAGAAGACAGTTCCAACTCTTCAATTCAAGTCCAAAGCGGCACCTCCACCTCCACCACAGGTAAGGAGCAAAGTTGATGGTTGAGCAGGACAAGAAACCTTTGATGGCTCCCATTGCAGCTGTTTTTCAGTTGTAAACATGGGAGTAAAGTAAGATAAGAGGTAGAAGCTCTGAACACGCTTGCTGGCTCATGTTCAAAGTTCCTTCCTTTCAGGTCATTTCTGTCTCTTTTCCTGACCCCCGAGTTAAGAAACACTAATTTAAGTCTAATTGAAGTCTAATGCATTGTCATGCTACCAGTTGTTTAAGCTTGGCCTCTCTCTTCCCTTTTGTCTTAGGCACTGAAACCCCCAAGCAACCCGAAGGTATGAAGCAACAGGAAGGACCACATTCGTTCCTCCTATTTTTTGCTTTCAATGAAGCATTTGCATTTTCCTGCCTGCTCCAAAGAAACAGACTGGCTGATTTCTTTCAATAGGTTGGATGGCATATCCGTAAACAGACTCACCGTGTTTGCATTGAGTATTGTAACCTGGACCTGATAAGGAACCATCATCTTGCTTCCATCACATCCATGGGAGATGTGATCAGAGAGTTCCTGCTGGAACAACACATGTTTTATAAACTGAGCAATTGTAAACCTATTATTCCACAAGCTTGGTTTGCATTGTCTGCAACTACCACGAGATCTGAGGTTTTACGAGATTGCTCAAAATGGAACCTGATTGGGAGCAGGGCATTTCTGACCACTGTATTTTTAATCTTTTTTTTTTCATGGTGTGAGAGGGTGACCGAGCCATGTATGAAAAAAGGTGACAATGGATCCCTTTGATCTTCACCTTTGACCCTTTTCACTTTTCGAAACCACTGCTTTATGCCACTTGTGCCATTTCCAATACGAAATGTCTCGCACCTTATTATTTACAGCAAAGCAACTGCCACGATGTGCAATATCAACGGGTTGCCTTCTTCCTTCCTGCTTCTGAGCCTTTAATAACAAGTTGATCTGCGTGTGTACTTAAATCAAAGCTTGTGCTTCTCTGCAAACTGCCAAATCTGTCTAATTATGGCAGATCAGGTTTGAACTTGAAGCTTGAGGTATATAAATTAATAGTTGACATTTCTGACAAACTGATAGGACTTGAAAGGGAGGTCAGGTGGTCAGTTGGCAACCTTACGTGGTAGGGAATGTCCTTGCTAGCACTTGAATAGCCCGGGTTGTCCTTGGATTTCATATATTTGTGTTAGAGTATATACTTTTAGAATGTATCTGGAATATATATATATTGAACAGGTTGTATAGGTTGGGGTATGTTATCTGAATGTAAGTGACTCTATGATAGTGACTCCCAACTTTGATACTCCAGGAGATTTTAATTTTAATTCTCAGACCCCATCTGCACTGCCATGCAGTGTAATGCAGTTTATCTGAACTGAACTGCATCATAATGGCAGCATAGATTCTAGGCATGGTTAGGTTCGGTCAGAATCTTCGTAATTTGGAATAAATTCAGAAAGATATTCTTTTTGTAGTGATTTTTAAGTTTTTAGGGAAACCGGAAGTCTCTTTGCCCTTCCAAAGCTTTTTCTGCCATTTCTGTTACGAATCAGTAAGTGAGTTAGATCCCCCAGAGAACTCGTTTTAAACCATAGTGGATGAATTCCCTCCCATTCCTTTCCCCCGTCTCTGTCTTGAGCCAGAGAAGCATTTTAAAGCAGAGTGGATGAATTCCCCCTTTCCTTTCTCCCGGCTTCTGTCTTGAGGTAGAGAAGCATTTCAAAGCAGAGTGGATGATTTCCCCCCTTCATTTCCCCAGCTTCTGTCTTGAGCCAGAGAAGTGTTTTAAAGCAGAGTGGATGAATCCCCCTTCCTTTCCCCCAGCTTCTGTCTTGAGCCAGAGAAGCATTTTAAAGCAGAGTGGATGAATTCCCCAGCTTCTGTCTTGAGCCAGAGAAGCATTTTAAAGCAGAGTGGAATTCCCCCTTCCTTTCCCCTGGCTTCTGTCTTGAGTCAGAGAAGTGTTTTAAAGCAGAGTGGATGAATCCCCCCTTCCTTTCCCCCAGCTTTTGTCTTGAGCCAGAGAAGCATTTTAAAGCAGAGTGGATGAATTCCCCAGCTTCTGTCTTGAGCCAGAGAAGCATTTCAAAGCAGAGTGGATGATTTCCCCCCTTCATTTCCCCAGCTTCTGTCTTGAGCCAGAGAAGTGTTTTAAAGCAGAGTGGATGAATCCCCCCTTCCTTTCCCCCAGCTTCTGTCTTGAGCCAGAGAAGCATTTTAAAGCAGAGTGGAATTCCCCCTTCCTTTCCCCTGGCTTCTTTCTTGAGTCAGAGAAGCGTTTTAAAGCAGAGTGGATGAATTCCTCCCTTCCTTTCCCCTGGCTTCTGTCTTGAGCCAGAGAAGCATTTTTAAAGCAGAGTGGATGAGTTCCCCCTACCTTTCCCCTGGCTTCTGTCTTGAGCTAGAGAAGCGTTTTAAAGCAGAGTGGATGAATCCCTCTTCCTTTCCCTCCTGCTTCTGTCTTAAACCAGAGAAGCATTTTAAAGCAGAGTGGATGAATCTCCCTTCCCTTCCCTACTGCTTCTGTCTTAAACCAGAGAAGCATTTTAAAGCAGAGTGGATGAATCTCCCTTCCCTTCCCTACTGCTTCTGTCTTAAACCAGAGAAGCATTTTAAAGCAGAGTGGATGAATCTCCCTTCCCTTCCCTACTGCTTCTGTCTTAAACCAGAGAAGCATTTTAAAGTAGAGTGGATGAATCTCCCTTCCCTTCCCTACTGCTTCTGTCTTAAACCAGAGAAGCATTTTAAAGTAGAGTGGATGAATCTCCCTTCCCTTCCCTACTGCTTCTGTCTTAAACCAGAGAAGCATTTTAAAGCAGAGTGGATGAATCTCCCTTCCCTTCCCTACTGCTTCTGTCTTAAACCAGAGAAGCATTTTAAAGTAGAGTGGATGAATTCCCCCTTCCTTTCCCCCAGCTTCTGTCTTGAGCTAGAGAAGTGTTTTAAAGCAGAGTGGATGAATTCCTCCCCCTTCCTTTCCCCAGCCTTCTTTCTTGAGCTAGAGAAGCGTTTTAAAGCAGAGTGGATGAATCTCCCTTCCTTTCCCTCCTGCTTCTGTCTTAAACCAGAGAAGCATTTTAAAGCAGAGTGGATGAATCTCCCTTCCCTTCCCTCCTGCTTCTGTCTTAAACCAGAGAAGCATTTTAAAGCAGAGTGGATGAATCTCCCTTCCCTTCCCTACTGCTTCTGTCTTAAACCAGAGAAGCATTTTAAAGTAGAGTGGATGAATTCCCCCTTCCTTTCCCCCAGCTTCTGTCTTGAGCTAGAGAAGTGTTTTAAAGCAGAGTGGATGAATTCCTCCCCCTTCCTTTCCCCAGCCTTCTTTCTTGAGTTAGAGAAGCGTTTTAAAGCAGAGTGGATGAATCCCCCTTCCTTTCCTTCCTACTTCTGTCTTAAACCAGAGAAGCATTTCAAAACAGAGTGGATGAATTCCCTCCCTTTGCTCCCCCCTCCCCCTTTCTGGAGTATAACTACTTTCAAAGTAAAGACCACCCAATGAAACAGGAAGCAACATTTTCAAACCCTGAAGGATTTGGAAGTCTCGGAAGTTTCAAAAAGTTTTGAACATTTTTTAAAGAAAAAAATCAGAACTGACTTTAGAATCGAACCACCAGCGCCCTCTACAATTGAAATGAGTTTTGAACCATTTTTTAAATCAAACAAGCCCATTCATATAATGCAGCTCAGCTAAGTTTAATTGCATTGTGAAACTGCATTATATGTCAGTGTAGATGGGATCCTAAGGCCCTAGCTGATTTGGGCAACAGTTAGGACTTCTGAGTAGGGCTGGGCAACCACGGAAAAATTTGTTTCTAAACTCGATTCGTTTTTAGGGGTTTTTTGCGTTTTGTTTTTTAAAAGAATTCCGAAATTTTTCTCTAAAAAAGTTTGATATTTACGATATTTCAGAAATTACGAAACAAATACGAAACAATTACGATTCGTTAATGGCGGACGCGATTGCGCAATACGCTAAAAAAACCTCCAAATGGGACAGGGGGAACTTCTGAAGCTTCCCTCTCCCTCTGTTGTTGACTGCTGGTGTGATAATTTATTTTTTTATCACTGATAAAACAAATAACAGCTATAAAACTTGCACCAGACATATGGAAATAATAACGAAACAATTACGAAACGATTTCGAAACAATTACGAAACGATTACGAAACAATTACGAAACGAATTGAAAAATTCGTTTCGATTTTTAGTTGCTCCAGAATGGTTCAATATGGCTTCGTTATAAAAAAAAATAACGAATTAATAACGGATTATGAAATTAACGAACGAAACCGCCCAGCCCTACTTCTGAGAGCTCAAGTCTAAAACACCTGGAGGTCCAGATTTTAGGAACTACTGCTGTTTGAAAAGGACAATAGTGAAAGGGTTGACATATATTTATAGAGCAACGAGCTGTGAAAAAACAGCTCGACAAACATTATCAGAGGTCAAAAAAAAATCAAGGTCATGAAATGGTACTTCCGTGTTGGGTTAAGTTAAAGATACTATCCTTATGGAGCTGTGTCCCTTTGATTTTCCCACCTGATGGATTTTGGAGTTCCAACAGCCTGCACTTATTTTCTGTTTAAACCAGTGGTTCACAACCTGTGGTCCGCAAACCACCAGTGGTCCGCAAAAATGAAAATATGGTCACTATTTATATATATATGTCACTTTGCATTTGATAAGCAGAGACTCAAAATGTGTTATTTTGTTATCTATTGAGAATGTGTATTTACAATGACATCTGTATTTAAAATATTCTTATATAAAGTGAAGACTTTTCCTGAAAAAAGATTATTTGTGTCTTTTTTGATTGTATACTGAGCCATCTGAAGGCATCTAAGAACAATCATGACTTACCAAAGATTAGTAACTCAAGAGCTTGGTATTAATTCCTGTTCAAAAGAGGAAACTGGGGGTGCTAGCTCCCACCTGGTCATATGGCCCTTGCACAGAGACATATAACTCAGAACATTTATTTATTTACAGTATTTATATTCTGCCCTTCTCACCCCGCAGAGGACTCAGGGCGGATCACAATGCACATATACATGGCAAAAATTCAGTGCCATAGACACACAACATATGTAGACAGACACACAGAGGCTATTTAACTTTCCAGCTTCATGAGGGTATGCTTTTTGAATTCCGGCCACCAGGGGAGCTGTCGCTTCACCATCCCCTTGTGACACCGATGGAGTACTTCCTCATTCTTTTGCATGCTGCTGGAGAGTTTTATGGCATTGTAAATTAGTTAAATTAACCTCCCTGCATAAGTGGTATCTAAATTTCCTACTTGACAGATGCAACAGTCTTTCGGGCTGCAAAGGACAACTGCAAGCTAGACAAATGGTTGGGAACTTACTCCAACCCAGGCTGGCTTTGAACTCATGACCTTTTGGTCAGTAGTGATTTTAATGCAGTGGACTCCCCAACCAGCTGCGCCACAACCCTTTGAACTGGGTTATCTGAGTCCACACTGTCATATAATCTAGTTCAATGTAGATTTTATACAGCTGTGTGGGTTGGGCCAAAATACCTCTAAAGTCCATTTAAAAGTAACTAAAACGCTACCTTCTGCACTAAGATTGGGTAATTGTGGAGGGTTTGGCAGTTTTTGCCCCTTCATCCACTTTAAAAGGTAAAGGTAAAGGTTGTCCCCTGACATTAAGTCCAGTCGCGTCTGACTCTAGAGGTGGTGCTTATCTCTATTTCTAAGCTGAAGAGCTGGCATTGTCTGTAGACACCTCCAAGGTCATGTGGCCAGCATGACTGCATATAACGCCATTACCTTCCTGCCAGAGTGGTACCTACTGATCTACTCACATTTGCATGTTTTCAAACAGCCTGTGTTAGATGGGGTTACACTCCCCCTGAAGACGCAGGTTCACAGCTTGGGAGTGATCCTGGACTCATCGCTGAGCCTGGAAGCCCAGGTCTCGGCGGTGGCCGGGAGAGCTTTTGCACAATTAAAACTTGTGTGCCAGCTGCGTCCGTACCTTGGGAAGTCGGATCTGGCCACAGTGGTCCACGCTCTTGTTACATCCCGATTAGATTACTGCAACGCACTCTACGTGGGGTTGCCTTTGAAGACTGTTCGGAAACTTCAATTAGCCCAGCGGGAGGCAGCCAGAGTACTCACCAGAGCGTCATACAGGGAGCATACCACCCCTCTGCTATGTCAGCTCCACTGGCTGCCAATCCAGTTCCGAGCACAATTCAAAGTGCTGGTTTTGACCTACAAAACCCTATACAGCTCCGGCCCAGCGTATCTGTCTGAACGCATCTCCCTCTACATCCCACCTTGGAGTTTAAGATCTTCTGGGGAGGCCCTGCTCTCAGCCCCACCTTTATCACAAGTGAGATTGGCGGGGACGAGGAGCAGGGCCTTCTCAGTGGTGGCCCCTCACCTATGGAATTCACTCCTCAGGGAAATTAGATCAGCAACATCCCTCCTTTCCTTTAGAAGGAAATTAAAAACATGGATTTGAGACCAGACGTTTGGGCAATCTGGCAGATAAATAAAGGACTACGACGACGGATAGGAATAGACAATGTGGAATGAAGTATGGACTCTGAGTTGGCGAACGCTGAGCATGAGATTGGTTTATTGATTGTGATATATATTGATTGCTTTTACTTGTTTTAATTGTTATAACTGTTTAACTGCTGTTTTTATATGTTTTTGTATTATTGTGTAGGCATCGAATTGTGCCTGTTTGTAAGCCGCCCTGAGTCCCCCCTCGGGGATTGAGAAGGGCAGGGTAGAAGTACACGAAATAAATAAATAAATAAATAAATAATGGGTTGGCAGAAGCTGGGGCTGACAGCGGAAGCTCACGCTGCTCCCCAGATTCGAACCTGCAACCTTTCGGTCACCAAGTTTGGCAGCTCAGTGGTTTAACCCACTGTGCTATCGGGGACTCCATTAACCCAATAATAATTCTAAAAAGACATTTTATTCCAGAGAGTATGGAGAAAAATTCCCATTGATGCTCCATCTTTCCTTATGTTGCTTGGAAATGCCAAAAAGAAACTGCAATTGTACTGGGTAGAACACAATTCCAGAATTTCACAAAGTTGGAAATTGTGATGGACCAAGGTTCTGAGAGGCACTTATGGAGAGACTTTTCTTTTTTGGTAATAACTCAAGAATGAGTGAAATGCAGTTTCAGAAAAGTGAATCCCTGATGCAAACCTGACATCTACTGTTCAAGGACCATAAGTGCATCTCAAAAGCAAATGTTGATGTTCCCCTTTTCACTTAATAACTTTCAGACTTTGTGAAGTTACTATATGGAAGAATGGATGGAGAAAGCTATCCATACCTGGAATAGTGCTGCGGGATCCTGAGTACCATCCTATTATAACTCAGTTTTCGATCACTTTAACGTTTTGTTTTACTCACTCCATTTCACAGTAAGTTCTCAAAGTAACATCAGAGCCAAGAGTTAGCAAACCCTGCTCTCATGTTTGTGCTAGAAGAACAGAATCATAGACTCACAGAGTTGGAAGAGACCTCCTGGGCCATCCAGTCCAACCCCATTCTGCCAAGAAGCAGGAATATTCCATTTAAAGCACTCCCGACAGATGGCCATCCAACCTCTGTTTAAAAGCTTCCAAAGAAGGAGCCTCCGCCACACTCTGCGGCAGAGAGTTCCACTGCTGAAAAGCTCTCACAGTCAGGAAGTTATTCCTAATGTTCAGACGGAATTTCCTTTCTTGTAGCTTGAAGCCATGGCTCCATTGTGTCCTAGTCGCCAAGGAAGCAGAAAACAAGCTTGCTCCCTCCTCCCTGTGACTTCCTCTCACATATTTATACATGGCTATCATATCTCCTCTCAGGCTTTTCTTCTTCAGGCTAAACATGTCCAGCTCTTTAAGCCGCTCCTCATAGGGAGGAGCGGCTTGATCATTTTAGTCCCCCTCCTCTGGACACATTCCACATTCTCTTCAATTGTGGTGCCCAGAATTGGACACAATATTCCAGGTGTGGTCTAACCAAGGCAGAATAGAGCATGGGTAGCATCACTTCCCTAGATCTAGACACTAGGCTCCTCTTGATGCAGGCCAACGTGCAATTGGCTTTTTTGCCACCGCATCACATTGTTGGCTCATGTTTAACTTGTTGTCCATGAGGACTCCAAGATCTTTTTCACACGTCCTGCTCTCGAGCCACTCGTCCCTCATTCTGTATCATTGCATTTAGTCCAAAAGGGGCACCAGTTATATAGATTCCTCTTCCAAAGAAGTTTCAGTATTGTTCTTTCTCTTTCAAATGGGGACAATTGGGGGCATTGTATTGTCGAAGGCTTTCATGGCCAGAATCACTGGGTTGTTGTAGGTTTTTTTGGGCTGTATGGCCATGGTTTAGAGGCATTCTCTCCTGACGTTTCGCCTGCATCTATGGCAAGCATCCTCAGAGGTAGTGAGGTCTGTTGGAACTAGGACAATGGGTTTATATATCTGTGGAATGACCAGGGTGAGACAGAGGACTCTTGTCTGCTAGAGCTAGGTGTGAATGTTTCAACTGACCACCTTGATTAGCATATAATGGCTTGGCAGTGCATAGAGCAAACCTTTATTGAGAGGTGATTAGATGTCCTTGTTTGTTTCCTCTCTGTTGTTGTGCTGTTGTAATATAAGAGTTTTTTAATACTGGTAGCCAGATTTTGTTCATTTTCATGGTTTCCTCCTTTCTGTTGAAATTGTCCACATGCTTGTGGATTTCAATGGCTTCTCTGTGTAGTCTGACATGGTGGTTGTGAGAGTGGTCCAGCATTTCTGTGTTCTCAAATTATCTGCTGTGTCCAGGTTGGTTCATCAGGTGCTCTGCTATGGCTGATTTCTCTGGTTGAAGGAGTCTGCAGTGCCTTCCATGTTCCTTGATTCGTGTTTGGGCAATGCGACTGCGTTTGGTGGTCCCTATGTAGACTTGTCCACACCTGCATGGTATACGGTAGACTCCTGCAGAAGTGAGAAGGTCCCTCTTGTCCTTTGCTGTACGTAGCATTTGTTGGATTTTCTTGGTCTGTAGATAGTTTGTATGTTGTGTTTCCTCCTCAGCTTCCCTCTGCGGTCAGTGGTTCCCTTGATGTATGGCAGGAACACTTTCCCTCTGGGTGGGTCTTCGTCTTGACTCTCGTGGCTTCTTCTCGGTGGTCTTGCAGCTCTTCTGATGTCTGAGGTGGAGTCTCCCTTGGCCTGGAGAGCCCAGTTGAGGTGGTTCAGTTCATCTTGGAGGAGGTGGGCTTTGCAGATTCTTTTTGCACGGTCTGCCAAGGCTTTAATGGTGCTTCTTTGTTGACTTGGGTGATGGTTGGAGTTTTGATGTAGATATCTATCCGTGTGTGTGGGTTTTCTGTAAACGGTGTGACCCAATTGTTGATCTGGTTTGCGGATGACTAGGACATCTATGAAAGGCCGTCTTCCTTCATTTTCTTTTTCCATTGTGAATTGGATGTTTGGGTGGATGCTGTTAAGATGGTCCAGGAACCTGTTGAGTTCTTCTTCTCCATGGCCTCAAATGGTGAAGGTGTCATCCACATATCTGAACCATGTCGTGGGCTTTTTGGTTGCTGTCTCCAGGGCTTGTTTTTCAAAGTGTTCCATGTAGAAATTAGCTATGACCGGGCTGAGAGGGCTCCCCATAGCTACTCCATCTTTCTGTTTGTAGAACTCATTGTCCCACTGAAAGTAGCTGGTGGTGAGGCAATGGTGAAACAGAGCCGTGATGTCTTCTGGGAACCTCTGGTTGATGAGTCCCATGGTGTCTGCTATGGTTCTTTCTCTTTCAAATGGGGACAATTGGGGGTATGTTTTAACCTGGTATCCTTTAGCAGAATTCATATCCACACCCCTCCACAAGTTTAACCTAATTCTAGAAAACCTTTAATGAGATTTTAAGGATTTAATATGTTTGTAATTATGTGTTTTGTGTCACATTTTGGTTTACTTGAGTTGTTTTGTAATTTATTTAATTTTTTTCTATTTGTTTGCATATTATTGTTTGGCATGGAATGTTTGCCACTGTGCATTCATTGTAAGCCACCCTGAGTCCCCTGAGGACGTATACACAGTGGCAAACATCCAATGCCAAACAATAATATGCAAACAAATAGAAATATTAAAGGGTGGGCTATAAATAAAGTTCCATTCATTCATATAGGTTTTAACATTTACTCTATCAAGGTTAGAGATGCCACCAAAATTTGCTGCTAGCAGATATTTCCAGTTCCAAAGTGATAGTGTCATTCTTGCAACGCCAGACATCCTTGTCTCAGCAAAATCTGTGGCCAGACAGGATGGATGCACTGCCTTCAAAACTGATGGATAAATGTCAGCATATGGAAAATATTGCAGTACTTTTGAAAGTGACAGACAGTGATCAAAGGGGTGTACAGTCAGCTCTCCACATTCTCCTAGTGAGGGGTGCAGGACCCCCGCAAAAGTGGAAAAACTGCAAATAAAAACACTATATTTTTAGGTTCTTGTGGTTTTTTTCGGGCTATAGGGCCATGTTCTAGAGGCATTTCTCCTGACGTTTCGCCTGCATCTATGGCAAGCATCCTCAGAGGTAGTGAGGTCTGTTGGAATTAGGACAATAGGTTTATATATCTGTGGAATGGCTGGGGTGGGGCAAAGAGCTCTTCTCTGCTGGAGCTAGGTGTGAATGTTTCAACTGACCACCTTCATTAGCATTTGAAGGCCTGCCTGAGCCTGGGAAAATCTTTTGTTGAGAGGTGTTAAGATGTGCCTGGTTGTTTCCTCTCTGCTGTTTTGCTGTTGTAATTTTAGAGTTTTTTAAATACTGGTAGCCAGATTTTGTTCATTTTCATTGTTTTCTCCTTTCTGTTGAAATTGTCCACATGCTTCTTGTGGATTTCAATGGCTTCTCTGTGTAGTCTGACATGGTGGTTGTTGGAGTGGTCCAGCATTTCTGTGTTCTCAAATAATATGCTCTGTCCAGTTTGGTTCATCAGGTGCTCTGCTATGGCTGACTTCTCTGGTTGGATTAGTCTGCAGTGCCTTTCATGTTCCTATATTTTTAATCTGAGAGAACACTTCTCTTATTCTTCAATCACAGATCTTAATGAAATCTTTTAGTGTCCCTCCAGTTTATCTTTTCTCCCATTGTTGATGGAACATGCCACCAGGGGGAGAAAGGCAGTACTAAGTTCGCTTGCAAAAAGACAAATCCAACCTGAAAATTGCAGGAGTTTCACTGTTACCCTGAATTAATTATGAATTTCGGTACATTTCCTGTTGCAGACACATACATTAACCACGTCAGCTTTAACCTACTAATGCAAGACTATCAGACTGTCTGGCACCAAAAGCGATCGATCGGTAAAGGCCATTTCTTCTAATAGGGCATCATCTATAGAAATGATATGTTCAGGCAAACTGAAGCCTGGGAAGCGTTCTCATTTGGTAATTTACATTATCCTTAAACTTAAACTGAAAGATCACAAAAGCTCTCCGAAGCTCTAGGTGCTCTTACTGCCTATTACAGGGAAAACCAACTGATCCCCAACCCATCTAAAACACAGACATGTGCCTTTCATCTCAAGAACAGACAAGCATCCTGAGCTCTGAGGATCACCTGGGAAGGAATCCCACTGGAGCATTGCAGCACACCCAAATACCTGGGAGTCTCTCTGGACCGTGCTCTGACCTACAAGAAGCACTGCCTGAACATCAAGCAAAAAGTGGGCGCTAGAAACAATATCACACGAAAGCTGACTGGCACAACCTGGGGATCACAACCAGACACAGTTGCGCTATGCTACACTGCTGCTGAGTACGCATGCCCGGTATGGAACACATCTCACCATGCTAAAACAGTGGATGTGGCTCTTAATGAGACATGCCGCATTATCATGGGGTGTATGCGCCGTACACCACTGGAGAAATTACACTGCTTAGCCGGGATTGCACCACCTGACATCCGCTGGGAAGTAGCAGC
Source organism: Anolis sagrei (assembly GCF_037176765.1). Classification (NCBI taxonomy): domain Eukaryota; kingdom Metazoa; phylum Chordata; class Lepidosauria; order Squamata; family Anolidae; genus Anolis; species Anolis sagrei. The sequence continues at coordinate 5,572,895 of NC_090027.1, forward strand.
CAAAAGTGAAAGGACCAAGGCAGTGACATCTCCAGCTCATCCCCTGTTTGGGTATTAGCCAGCAGGACAACGACTTAAATCATGAAGTAGTTCTCTTAGATCTGCAGAGACACTCGCTGGAACACCTCAGCAAGCAAGAGTCCAAAAGTGGCAGGCTCAAACCCGGCACCTCAATCTGTGGGTGATACCAAATGAGAGACTCCCCCTGGGCACACAGAAGACTGGGCGACTTGGAAGGCACTGAACAGACTGTGCTCTGGCACCACGAGATACAGAGCCAACCTTAAGAAATGGGGCCACAAAGTGGAACCCATGACATGTGAGTGTGGAGGAGAGCAAACCACTGACCACCTGCTGCAATGCAACCTGAGCCCTGCCACATGCACAAGGGAGGACCTCCTTGCGGCAACACCAGAGGCACTCCAAGGGCCAGATACTGGTCAAAGTACTTTTAATCAACTACCAAGCTTGCAAATTCTGTGTTTTTTAATCTGTTTGTTTTGTTCTGTTAGAAATGTAACACAATGGTATGGTTGCTGATGACACGATAAATAAATAAATAACTGAAAGGTAGTAGGATAACCCTCCAGCAAAGGATCACCGCCTTGTCGGGGCGCTGGAGCTTGAGCACCTCAATGATGTCATGAGCGAAACCGTGAAGGGACACCCAAGACGGGACGGTTGTGGCAGAGAGGTCAGACCAAGCGTGATCCCTGAGGAAGGCAATGGCAAACCACTCCAGTATCCTTGCCAAGAAAACTAAATGGACCAGTACAACCAGAGATATGTCGGTATGCCATTGGAAGATGGGACTCCCAGGTCGGAAGATGGCCAAAATGCTACTGGGGAGGAGCAGAGGATAAGTTCAACTAGCCCCAGATGTGATGACGCAGCTAGCTCAAAGCCGAAAGGAAGGCTAGCGGCCGACGGTACTGGAGGTGAACGACGAATCCGATGCTCTAAAGATCAACACACCATAGGAACCTGGAATGTAATATCTATGAGCCAGGGCAAATTGGATGTTGTTATTGGTGAGATGTCAAGACTAAAGATAGACATTCTGGGGGTCAGCGAACTGAAATGGACTGGAATGGGCCACTTCACATCAGATGACCACCAGATCTACTACTGCGGACAAGAGGAACATCGAAGAAATGGAGTAGCCTTCATAATTAATAAGAAATTCGCTAAGGCGGTGCTTGGATACAACCCAAAAAATGACAGAATGATCTCAATTCGAGTGCAAGGAAAGCCTTTCAACATTACAGTGATCCAAATATATGCCCCAACCACAGCTGCTGAAGAAGCAGAAGTAGATCAGTTCTATGAGGATCTGCAGGAACTACTGGATAATACACCAAAAAGAGACATTATTTTCATTACAGGAGACTGGAATGCCAAGGTGGGAAGTCAAATGACAACAGGGATCACAGGCAAGCATGGTCTGGGAGAACAAAATGAAGCGGGACGCAGGCTGATAGAATTTTGCCAGGAAAACTCGCTGTGTATAACGAATACTCTCTTCCAACAACCTAAAAGACGGCTTTACACATGGACCTCACCAGACGGTCAACACCGAAATCAGATTGACTACATCCTTTGCAGCCAAAGGTGGCGGACATCCATCCAGTCGGTGAAAACAAGACCTGGGGCTGACTGTAGCTCAGATCACGAACTTCTTATTGCCCAATTTAGAATAAAACTAAAGAGATCAGGGAAAATACACAGACCAGTTAGATATGATCTCACTAACATTCCTAGCGAATATACAGTGGAAGTGAAGAACAGATTTGAAGGACTAGATTTAGTAAACAGAGTCCCAGAAGAACTATGGACAGAAGTCCGAGACATTGTTCAGGAGGCGGCAACAAAGTACGTCCCAAAGAAAAAGAAAACCAAGAAGGCAAAATGGTTGTCTACTGAGACACTGGAAGTAGCCCAAGAAAGGAGGAAAGCAAAAGAAAACAGGGATAAGGGGAGATATGCCCAGTTAAATGCGCAATTCCAGAGGTTAGCCAGAAGAGATAAGGAACTATTTTTAAATAAGCAATGCATGGAAGTGGAAGAAGACAACAGAATAGGAAGGACAAGAGACCTCTTCCAGAAAATTAGAAACATTGGAGGTAAATTTCAGGCAAAAATTGGTATGATAAGAAACAAAGATGGCAGGGACCTAACAGAAGCTGAAGAGATCAAGAGAAGGTGGCGAGACTATACGGAAGATCTGTATAGGAAGGATAATAATATTGAGGATAGTTTTGACGGTGTGGTGAATGAATTAGAACCAGACATCCTGAGGAGTGAGGTTGAATGGGCCTTAAGAAGCATTGCTAACAACAAGGCAGCAGGAGACGACGGAATCCCAGCTGAACTGTTTAAAATCTTAAAAGATGATGCTGTCAAGGTGATGCATGCCATATGCCAGCAAATATGGAAAACACAAGAATGGCCATCAGACTGGAAAAAATCAACTTATATCCCCATACCAAAAAAGGGAAATGCGAAAGACTGCTCAAACTTCCGTACAGTGGCCCTTATTTCTCATGCCAGTAAGGTAATGCTCAAGATCCTGCAAGGAAGACTCCAGCAATACATGGAGCGAGAGTTGCCAGATGTTCAAGCTGGGTTTAGAAAAGGCAGAGGAACGAGAGACCAAATTGCCAATATCCGCTGGATAATGGAGAAAGGCAGGGAGTTTCAGAAAAACATCTACTTCTGCTTCATTGACTATTCTAAAGCCTTTGACTGTGTGGATCATAATAAATTGTGGCAAGTTCTTAGTGGGATGGGCATCCCAAGCCACCTTGTCTCTCTCCTGAGGAATCTGTACAAGGACCAAGTAGCAACAGTCAGAACTGACCACGGAGGAACAGACTGGTTCAAGATTGGGAAAGGCGTCCGGCAAGGCTGCATCCTCTCACCCAACCTTTTTAACTTGTATGCAGAACACATCATGCGATGTGCGGGGCTGGATGAATGCAAAGCTGGGGTGAAAATTGCTGGAAGAAACATTAACAACCTCAGATATGCAGATGACACCACTCTGATGGCCGAAAGCGAGGAGGAGCTGAGAAGCCTTCTAATCAAGGTGAAAGAAGAAAGCGCAAAAGCCGGGTTGCAGCTAAACGTCAAAAAAACCAAGATTATGGCAACAAGAATGATTGACAACTGGAAAATAGAGGGAGAAACCGTGGAGGCCGTAACAGACTTTGTATGTCTAGGTGCAAAGATTACTGCAGATGCAGACTGTGGCCAGGAAATCAGGAGACGCTTCCTTCTTGGGAGGAGAGCAATGTCCAGTCTCGATAGAATAGTAAAGAGTAGAGACATCAGACTGGCAACAAAGATCCGCCTAGTCAAAGCCATGGTATTCCCTGTAGTAACCTACGGATGTGAGAGCTGGACCTTAGGGAAGGCTGAGCGAAGGAAGATAGATGCTTTTGAACTGTGGTGTTGGAGGAAAGTTCTGAGAGTGCCTTGGACTGCGAGAAGATCCAACCAGTCCATCCTCCAGGAAATAAAGCCCGACTGCTCACTGGAGGGAAAGATACTAGAGACAAAGTTGAAGTACTTTGGTCACATCATGAGGAGACAGGAAAGCCTAGAGAAGACAATAATGCTGGGGAAAGTGGAAGGCAAAAGGAAGAGGGGCCGACCAAGGGCAAGATGGATGGATGGCATCCTTGAAGTGACTGGACTGACCTTGAGGGAGCTGGGGGTGGTAACGGCCGACAGGGAGCTCTGGCGTAGGCTGGTCCATGAGGTCACGAAGAGTCGGAGACGACTGAACGAATGAACAACAACAAAGTAGGATAACCAGAAATGAAGTAAGATTAGCAAGATTGGCATTTCAAGGAAGGAAAAGTAGATGGAGGCTCCAAAGAATAGTTTACCCCAAGGCAATGTTTTTGCATCAATCTTGTTTAACGTATTTATGACCAACCACAGCCACCACTCACAAATAGCCTTATATATGCTGATGACCTTGGCCTCACACCACAAGCAAAAGATTCTGAAACAGTCGAAAACCAACTTACTAATACCCTGAAAGATCTCTCCAGCCATTTCAAAGATAACCACCTAAAGCCTAACCCTGCCAAGACACAAGTGTGTGCTTTCCATCTATGTAACCATGAAGCCAACAGGAAATTGAAAATTACCTAGGAAGGCCAAGAGTTCGAACGCTATTCCCATCCTAAATATCTGAACATCACCTTAGATCAAACACTAATATTCAGGAAACACTGTATGAACACCAAGCACAAAGTACCTGCATGCAATAACACCGGGACTGTGGCACAGTTGGTTGGGAGTCAGCTGCATTAAGATCACTACTGACCGAAAGGCGATGAGTTCGAAGCCAGCCCAGGTCAGAGTGAGCTTCTGACCAAAATTGTGTAGCTTGTTGTCAACATATGCAGCCCAAAAGACAGTTGCATCTGTCAAGTAGGAAATTTAGGTACCACTTATATGGGGATTCTAATTTAACTGGTTTATGAGGCCATAAAAATCTCCAGGAAGTATGCCAAGAATGAGGAAGTACTTCAGCAGTGACACAAATGGATGATGAAACGACAGCTCCCCTGGTGGCCAGAAGCTGGAATGTTAAATAGCCTCTGAGTGTCTGTCTATTTATGTTGTGTTTACTCTGAAGAAGAGAAGGCTGATAGGAGATATGATAGCCATACATAAATATGTGAGAGGAAGCCACAGGGAGGAGGGAGCAAGTTTTTTTCTGCTTCCCTGGAGACTAGGACGCAAGGGAACAATGGCTTCAAACTACAAGAAAGGAGATTCCATCTGAACATGAGGAAGAACTTCCTGACTGTGAGAGTCGTTCAGCAGTGGAACTCTCTGCCCCGGAGTGTGGTGGAGGCTCCTTCTTTGGAAGCTTTTAAACAGAGGCTGGATGGCCATCTGTCAGGGGTGATTTGAATGCAATATTCCTGCTTCTTGGCAGAATGGGGTTGGACTGGATGGCCCAGGAGGTCTCTTCCAACTCTATGATTCTAGGATTCTATGTAGTAAATAAATAAATAAGAAATAAATTGAACAATGTATCGTCGAAGGCTTTCATGGCCAGAATCACTGGATTGTTGTAGGTTTATTCGGGCTACATGGCCATGGTCTAGAGGCATTCTCTCCTGACGTTTCGCCTGCATCTATGGCAAGCTTCCTCAGAGTCACTATCTCCTGAGAGCCTGAGAGCATTTGACTCATTCCTGCTTCTGGAAAGGTGCGAGCAGTAGTGGGACTTAGCAAGTGGATACCTTATGCATGTGAAGATGGGCTTGGGTGATTTTTTCCACAGACCCCACACTCATCTTGGCATTTTGTGCTAGATGGTAAATGGTTATGTGGTGATTTGAATGCAATTTTCCTGCTTCTTGGCAGGGGGTTGGACTGGGTTAGGGTTAGGGTTAGGACCCATGAGTTCTTTTCCAACACTATGAGTTTATGGGTTGTTGTAAGTTTTTTCGGGCTATATGGCCATGGTCTAGAGGCATTCTCTCCTGACATTTCGCCTGCATCTATGGCAAGCATCCTCACCTCACTACCTCTGAGGATGCTTGCCATAGATGCAGGCGAAACGTCAGGAGAGAATGCCTCTAGACCATGGCCATATAGCCCGAAAAAACCTACAGCAACCCAATAAATTGAACATTTTCAGTTCCATCTACAATTGGCTACTTTGAGATAAATACTTAAATAGTTTCTTTTTCATACCACAACTCCCAGAATCCACCAGTTAGCATGGTCATACTGGTTTAGGGTTAAGGACGTTTTTCTCTTATGAACAGTTGGTTTGAGATGGAGGGCAAATGGTGTTTTCCCCCTTAGACTCAAAATCACAGAGATAATTTATGGTTATGTGATGCTATGGACATCTCAAGGACATGGACTCCCAGGAAGCTAAATTACCTTTTCGCCCATCTTGAAGAGATTTCCAAATGCACCATCATTTTGTAATTTGGAATACTTACCCAGCACAATCCTCAACCCTTTATTGGTAAATAAAGAGCCTCAGTGATTAATTGTTGATTTATTGACCACATTCTATGCTGCTTATAAACCTAAAGGCCAAGGCAATGGGAAAACCAGCAAGGACTATTGTTTTTATACCAATCTTCCAAAGAATGGGCAGGATATTGACAAGCTGTAACTGACACAAAATCCATCGGTAATTCCCTGTGTACACATGACCTCAGCTTTCCAAGGTCTAAGGGGAAGGAAGCAAAGGTTGGGGTATTGATCAATACATCCACAGAGGTCACTGTGGAATAGAAGGAAATGTTTCAGTGGCATTCTCTCCTTCTTTTTCTCTCTCTGCTTCTGAAGAGCCAATACAATTGTTTGACCTTCCTTGGTACAACAGGGAAGGAGAAGACCACAACAGGAAACTGTCAAATTGGTGCAATCCATCTTGGATCCACCAGGGAATGCTTCCGAAAGACACGTTTTGAACCCAAATCAATTAAAATCCACTCAAGTCATTTAAAGCTCTCATGTACCCACTCAGACTTTTCTGGAACTGGTGAACTCTCTATTCAGAGCAGGGGAAATTGACATTTTAATATAGCTTCCAGAATTGCCCAGATAGACTTGCCATATCCCGAGCTGGTGAAATGATTCTTGGAGTTGGTTACTACTTACCTCTCCGAACGCATCTCCACCTATGAACCGACTAGGACATTAAGATCGTCTAGGGAGGCCCTGCTCTCGGTCCCGCCTGCATCGCAGGCGCGGTTGGCGGGGACAAGGGACAGGGCCTTCTCGGTGGTGGCCCCTCGGCTGTGGAATGCCCTACCTGTGGACATCAGACAGGCCCCTTCACTGCTGGCATTCTGGAGGAAGGTCAAGACTTGGCTTTACAAACAAGCGTTTGGCTAAATAGTGCAATGAATACATGAAGATGGTACAACCGAACATAGGAATTGGTATAGGATTATGTTTACGGATTCTGATTCTGATTTGTTTGCTGAGGCTTATGATAATGATTGTTTTTGATCTGTATATCTTGTATCATGTGTTTTTAATTGTCTTCTTTGATATTGTTGTGATAACCTTTACTATGTAAACCGCCTTGAGTCGCCATTACGGCTGAGAAAGGCGGTATAGAAGTAAAGCAAATAAATAAATAAATAAAGTTTGACCTACAAAACCCTGTATGGTTCCGGTCCAGTGTATCTGTCCAAACGTATCTCCCTCTACGTCCCACCCCGGAGTCTGAGATCATCTGGGGGAGGGGGCTGCTCTCGACCCCACCACTGTCACAAGTGAGGTTGGTGGGGACGAGGAGCAGAGCCTTCTCGGTGGTGGCCCTTCACCTGTGGAACTCACTCCTGGGAGAGATTAGGGCATCAACATCCCTCCTCTCCTTCAGGAGGAAAGTAAAGATGTGGTTGTGGGACCAGGCCTTTGGAAATTGCATCAAAAGGTGAGAGACTTCCACCTTGGTCCATATATCAAACGGACATTGGGATCCTCACATCAGAACAACATATTTTATGTGTGGCCAAGACCCAAAAATAACGTATAAAACAGCTCTGTACTTAAGCAAAACAATACGTCTGAGAACCACATATGTAGGGCTGATTGGGGTAAATTGTAGGGGTGATAATGAAATATGATGTATATACTCAGCTTGATCAGTTTATCAGTTTTATCATGTCTTATCATATGTATTTACTGTATTATTATAAGTGTCTTATTTTAACTTTCTACGTGGAGTGTGATCAGGTCTTGTCAGGCCTTGTTGTTCTGTTTCTTATTGTGATATGGCCTAAGGGCTAATCAATAAAATTACTACTACTAGCTTTGCCAAAGTTGCTTAATGGTGGTGAAAATTACAATAACCTTGGGAGACATCCAAACATTATGGAATATTTTTAAATAATGGTATTTCAAATTTGGATCTGCCCCCTCACCTTTCCTGCATGGTTCAAAAATGCTTCAAAAGTCAAAATTTGGAAGTTTTTTTCCGACTTTCAGGCTCTTCCAAATGAACATTAGCCAGAATGGCTGACGGACCCAAAAGTACTATAGCTGTCTGTAGCAGTCTTTATCTAAATATAAAATAAACTGATTGAATCTAGTGGTTAGACATTCACACTAACAATTTTGCAGGGTATTTAATAGGCTTGGGTGATCCAGTTCGTTAATTTAGTAATTCGTTATTGATTCGTATTTAAATTAGCTTACGATCCAATATCGAGCCATGCAGGAATAGTGTGAGGTGTATTTAAGAATCAAAACAATTTTTTCCAATTTTCGTAATTATTTCGTAATTATTTCGTAATTAACCCAAAATTTCTCATTACTTTATTTTTCATACCCTCACTCTATGCCACTTAATGCGTTGCCAGGTACAGCTAGTATATAATATAATATAATATAATATAATATAATATAATATACAATTATAATATAATAATAATAATTATTATTATTATTAACTTTATTTGTACCCCGCTAGCATCTCCCAGAGGACTCGATGCGGCTTACACAGGCCGAAGCCTCAAAACACAATACAATAAGAACGTAACATCACAATAACAAAGCAAATCAGACAATGAACAAAATAACATAACTCCACAATAACTAAGCAAATCAACAAAAGCAAAAATAACGACAATGGCAGAACATCAAGACATTATTATAGTATTGTATATTATATTATATTATTATATATTATATTACTATATTATTATTATATTATATTATAATTGTATATTATAATATAATATATTATATTATAATATAATAATATATAATATATAATATAATATATAATAGTAATATAATATACAACAATATAATATAATAATATTATAATAATATAGGTAAAGGTAAAGGTAGTCCCCTGACATTAAGTCCAGTCATGTCTGACTCTGGGGTGTGGTGCTCATCTCCATTTCTAAGCCGAAGAGCCAGCGTTGTCCGTAGACACCTCCAAGGTCATGTGGCCGGCATGACTGCATGGAGCGCCGTTACCTTCCCGCCGGAGCAGTACCTATTGATCTACTCACATTTGCATGTTTTCGAACTGCTAGGTTGGCAGAAGCTAGGGCTGATAGCGGAAGCTCACGCCGCTCCCTGGAATCGAACCTGCGACCTTTCGATCAACAGCTCAGCAGCTCAGTGCTTTAACCCACTGCGCCACCGGGGGCTCCTTTATAATAATATAATATATATAATATATATAATATAATATAATAAATTATTATATTATATTATATTATATTATATTATATATATTATATTATATTATATTATAATAATAATATATAATAATAATATATAATAATATAATATAATATAATATAATATACAATAATATAATATAATATACAACAATATAATATAATAATATTATAATCTAATATAATATAATATAGTTGTTGTGTGTTTTATCACACCAACAGTCAACAACAGAGGGAGAGGGAAGCTTCAGAAGTTCCCCCGTCCCATTTGGAGGGTTTTTTTTTAGCATATTGCGCAATCACGTCCGCCATTAATGAATCGATTCGTAATTTACAAAATTTCAGAAATTTCAAAATTTTGAAATCTTAAATTTCGGAAGTCCTCAGAATTTCGAAACGCTAGAGCACCCAAGAAACGAAACGAGTTTAGAACCAATTTTTTTCTTGATCGCCCAAGCCTAGTATTTAGAATTTTAGAATGCAGCAATCAAGAAGCTGCCTCAATTTCCTTCTTCATTCTAACCTTGGTAAACTATCCTCCAACTCTGGAGGGAGCTGGGACACCGCACTCTTCTCTTCAATGTGAGCAGGTTTTTAAAAACCTTCTGTCCTCAGCTGAGCCCTTCTGTCTGATTCATCTAGTGATCACCTGATCCTTGAGATGCTTCTGCAATTTGCTAAAAATTATCATGCCAGCATCAGGCGGGCCCTGTAGAACGGAGCAGAGGGGAAAACAGAGATGAAATATTAATGATACAGAGTGCATCCCAGGCAGAATATATATATATATATATAAGAAAAGCTTCTAAGAAAAGCACAAGCAGAATAAAAAGTGGAAGGGGAAGACTCACCGATTTTCATTCAGACCCACTGCAAGGCTGTACTCTCTTGGTTACTGTTATAAAAAGTTCGAATCAGAACAATCAGAACAATTGAGGCATTGTTATGCCTTCTTTCTGTTATGGAAAAAAGGAACTACTGATCCAAAACCTCATGGGGCCCAATGTATATCCAGAGAAGTCATTTGGAAACAGAGAGTTGAAGCTGAAACATTCAGAAAGTTTCCATGAATATTTTCACTAATTCTCCCAACTTTTCCACCAGAAAACAATGTGTTTGTTTGTTTGTTTCCAGTATTTCTGAAGTCGAACATGACACCCCCCCCCCCCCCCATAAGAGATAGTAACTTATAGTTTTGCTAAGGGCAAGGACGCCAGGCTGGATAATAAGGTTTAAGCTTTGATCAGTTTGGTGCGTATCATTTAATCAAGGCTTTATGCCCTATTTTCATATTGATAAACTATCTATTAGGCCTGGGTAACAACGGAAAAATTTGTTTCTAAAATCGATTCGTTTTTTGGGGGGTTTTGCGTTTCGTTATTTAAAATAATTACAAAATTTTCCTTTTAAAAAGTTCGATATTTACGAAATTTCGTAAATGTGAAAAAAATTACAAAACATTAACGAATCGATTCGTTAATGGCGGACGCGACCGCGAAATATGCTAAAAAACCTCCAAAAACTTCTGAAGCTTCCCTCTCTCTCTGTTGTTGACTGTTGGTGTGATATTATAATTTTTTTTCCACTAATTAAACCATAAAACTGGCCCAGACATGCGGAAATAATAACGAAACGACCTCAAAACAATAACGAAACGAATACAATAACGAAATACGAAGCATTTACAAAACTATTTAAAAATTCGTTTTTTTAAAAAAATTGCTCCAGAATGGTTCGTTATCGTTTTGTAATTAAAAAAATTAACGAATTATTAACGAATTACGAATTAACAAAACGAAACCGCCCAGCCCTACTATCTATCTATTACATTGATAAACTAACTATTGATAAACAGCAGAAAGTAACCAATTTATTACTGGAAATCATGCCACAAAAGTATTTGAATTTTCCCATCTGAGGCACACATGGGCTCCTGATGGTTCCCCATCTCACAAACAACGGACTCTCTTTCCCCCTCATGGATATATATTTCCCTTTATGGACCTTCCTATGAATAATATGAACTATGGACACTGGGGGAAAGTAGTTGGGTTTACTCTCTGTATTATGATTTCTATATTTTCATAGTTTCTGTATTTCTATATTTCCCTTCATGTATTTGACCTTGCCCTGACCCTTTTGCTCCCTTCCCCTCTCCTTGGGGGGGAAAGCTACAAGGAAGCTGCCCTGCTTCTGGAAAAGCAATCAGCGATCATTGGAAAAGCAATCAGCGAAAAGACCCTTATCTTTGGACATTCTTTGCATGGACAATAGTAAAGGAAATCCTTTTGACTTTGGAGTTGGGCCACCATTAGGATTTCTGTTTGGCAGACTTTTTAATCATACAGGGTTAGTCAAAATGAATAGGCCCATTCGGCTACAATTATTATTATTATTGGCCTATTCATTTTGACTAACCCTGTATAACAATGGGGGGAATATGACCTTAGGAAAGTCCTCGTTTCTTCCAAGCTGTTTTTCTTTCAAATCTTTCCACTAAGCACATTCACAAAAGTTTCCCCTTTGTGCCCTATCTGATTGTAAGAGGAAAACCCAGATTAAGCCATCAATGCTTATCACAGACCCATCTCAGGACAATAAAGTGGCTTCTCTGGCAGGCCGACCCCCAGCCTCGATAAGCCTAAGGACATTAAAACTCCATAATCCACTCCAGAATGCATTGTCTCCCTTCATCTCGCCTCCCTTCCTTCTGATTCGCTGGAGCGTCAAGGCAGCAGGAGCCCCCTGATAGGCTCTGGTGTCCTGCGAAAGCCCTGTGATTGGCTCTGATGCATTGGGAATGGCCAAGCCTCCGCCCAGCTGTTTCCACGTCAGCCAATCCCCTTCGAGCTGGGCGGGGGGGGGGGGGGGAGAGATTTTGAAACTCACAACTCTGTATTTTCTATAAAATTGCCTTTATTTTTGTAACCACATGCTCTGCTTGGCGAATGATTGCAGCATTGCATCCTTTTCAGCTGAATTGCAAATAAAACATCTCGGTGGTGCTTCCTTCAACTTGGTGAGACCTTTTATTGGGAAAAAATCAGGGATTGGGTGCTTCTCTCTGTCTCGTCAGGGTAACGAACTCTTTAAAGAGTCCGATTAGTCTCTGCCTCCTGGCAAAGACCCCTAAATTCCAGCTCTATAACATTTCTATCCCGTCCTTCTCAAACCCCGAAGGGCGACTCAGGATGGCTTACATTTGGCAAACAATTCAATGCCACTACATATAACAAAGCAATATAACAACAATAAAAACAATAAATAGAACATTAATCAGAACAATAAAACAGTATTAACAGCCGTATCACCATGCCAGTCGAATTCCATATCCAAAGTGCTATTTACGCCTGCTGTCCAAAAGCCTGGTCCCAGAACCACAATTTCAATTTCTTCCTAAACAACAGGAGGGATGAAGCTGATCTTACCTCGTTGGGAAGCGAGTTCCACAGGTGGGGGCCCACAGCCGAGAAGGCCCTGTCTCTCATCCCCACCAGATGCATTTGTGACGCTGGCGGGAGCGAGAGCAGGGCCTCCCTGGATGATCTTAAGTTGCGAGGTGGGACGTAGAGGGAGATGCGTTTGGACAAGTAAGATGGCCCAGAACCGTAGAGGGCTTTATAGGTCAACACCAGCACTTTGAATTGAGTTCAGAAGTGGACCAGCAGCCTGTGGAGCTGCCATAACAAGGGGGTGGTATGCTCCCTGTATGTTGCTCCAGTTAGTAATCTGGATGCAACCCATTGGACTAGTGGGAGTTTCCGAACAGTCTTCAAAGGCAGCCCCACGTAGAGTGCGTTGCAGTAATCTATTCGGGATGTAACAAGAGCATGCCTCATTTCTTGGCATCTTTTCCTTGTAAAAATAGTTACGTCTTCATTTGTATTGCTATGGATAGTGTTGTCCTATTCATTGTCATTAAGTCACCTTAGACTATTTATTTATTTATTTATTTATTTATTTATTATATTTATATTCCGCCCTTCTCACCCCAAAGGGGACTCAGGGAGGAGCACAGCATATACATGGCAAACATTCAATGCCAGGACACAAATTCACATACACATACATAAACATTAAAAAACATTTATCAAAATATTAAAATACACCATTTAAAACCGTCCTAGTTATCCGCGTCAAATCTAATTGGCGTGGTCATGTTTCCTATTGCTGCTTTATTGCTCTGTCCCAAAAGCTTGGTCCCACAGCCAAGTTTTGACCCTCCTTCTAAAGGACAGGAGGGAGGGGGCCGACCGATCTCACCAGGAAGGGAGTTCCATAGCCGGGGAGCAATCACCGAGAAGGCCCTGTCTCTTGTCCCCACTAATCGTCCTGTGACAATGGCTGGACGAAAAGCAGGATCTTAATCTCCACAATGGTTCATAGGGAGAGATGCATTCAGACAGGTAATTTGGGCCAGGGCCATTTAGAGCTTTATAGGCCAAAGCCAGCACTTTAACTGGCAGCCAGTGGAGCTGGCGTAACATGGGAGTTGTATGCTCCCTGGATGCCGCCACAGTTATTAACCTGGCTGCCTCCTGTTGGACTACTTGAAGCTTCCAAGCAGTCTTCAAAGGCAACCCCACATAGAGTGCATTGTGGTAGTCTATCCTAGACGTAACGAGAGTGTGGACCACCGTGGCCAAGTCTGACTTCCCAAGATACGGACGCAGCTGGCGCACAAGTTTTAATTGTGCAAATGCTCCCCTGGCCACCGCTGCAACCTGAGATTCCAGACTCAGTGATGAATCCAAGCTGCGAACCTGTGCATTCAAGGGGAGTGTAACTCCATCCAGCACAGGTTGTGACCCTATACCCTGTTCGGCCTTGCGACTGACCAGGAGGACCTCTGTCTTGTCTGAATTCAACTTCAATTTGCTTGCACTCATCCAGACCGTCACAACAGCCAAGCACCTCTTCAGGACTTGGATAGCCTCCTTAGCATCTGGTGGAAAGGAGTGATAGAGTTGGATGTTGTGTTGATATGGTGATCCTATGAATGAGACTGAAGTTGATAGGAACTTTAGGAGGGTCTTCCCCAGGAGGAGGGACTCTGAGACCCCACCAAAGAGGGATTGCTACTTTGGCGAGCTAGGAGAAGCCTGATTTCAGCAACTTTTACTTCTTTAAAAATTCCAATAAATCTCACCAAAGTTGAAGAAGCGGCACCGAGGTGTTTTATTAGCAATTCAGCTGAAAAGGATGCAATGTAGCAATCATTCGCCTACAGAGCATGTGGTTACAGAAATCAGAGGCATTTTTATAGGAAAAACAGGCTCAGAAGTTTCAAAATTCCCACTCTCCGCCCTCCTCCCTGATCGAAGGGGATTGGCTGACGCGATAACAGGTGGGAGGAGGCTTGGCTGTCTGCCCTGCACCAAAGCCAATTACAGAGCTCCTCCGCTGTGCAGGAGCCAATCAGAAAGCTCCTACTGCCTCAGCGCTCTGGCGAATCAGGAGAAGGGGAGGCGGGACGAAGAAGAAACAATGGGTTTGTGAGCGGATTAATGAATTTCATGATCCTGAGTCCAAGAAATCCGGCCTGCAAAGGATGCCCAGTCTATTGTGTTTTGATGGGTCTGTTGATTGCTTTATCCAGTCTTTCCTGTCGCCATCAGATATGACACAATGAAGACACTGGGGTGGATGTTTGCTATGTAGAACCTTGAATGAAAACAGTTTTGGAGGGGAAGAGACTTTCCTAGTGTCCTTGCACCCCCCCCCCCCAGTGTGATGTGATTAAAGATGCCAAGAGAAATGCTTTCATCAGGTGGGCCGACTCCGAGACGCAACAAAAGGCTTTCTTCTTTCCATGCACGAGTATCATGACAAAAGTTCTTTGTGACTGCTAATTGTCCTTTCCGTACAGCTGGCAGTTTCTTGATTGATTTCCCCCAAGGGGGGGGGGGGGAGGGAGCAAGGAGTTCAGAGTCAGGTCAGAAAATACGAGGGAAGAATACATGGGGAAATATAGGAATCACAAGAAATTCATATCAAGCCTCCCCTCCCTCCCCCCACCCGCCAGAGAAATTGATTAAAATAATAATTTTAATAAAGCATGTGTCCATAGTTCAAACTGGGGAAATTCATATGTAAAAATGAGTTCATTAGAGCCAAAAATTATGTGTAACAACGGAAAAAATGGGTAACAACGGAAAAAAATTGTTTCTAAAATCGATTCGTTTTGGGGGGGTTTTTGCGTTTCGATTTTAAAAAGAATTCCGAAATTTTTCTTTTAAAAAGTTCGATATTTACAAAATTTCGTAAATGTAAAAAAAATTATGAAACAATAACGAATCGATTTCGAAACAATAACGAATCAATTCGTTAATGGCGGACGCGACCGCGAAATATGCTAAAAAACCTCCAAATGGGACAGGGGGAACTTCTGAAGCTTCCCTCTCCCTCTGTTGTTGACTGTTGGTGTGATATTATAATTTTTTTCACTAATTAAACAAAAAACACCTATAAAACTTGCCCCAGACATGCGGAAATAATAACGAAACGACTTCAAAACGATAACGAAACGAATACATAACGAATCCGAAACAATTACGAAACGAATTGAAAAATTTCTTTCGTTTTTAAGTTGCTCCAGAATGGTTCGTTATCGCTTCGTTATCAAAAAATAACGAATTTTTAACGAATTACGAATTAACAAAACGAAACCGCCCAGCCCTAGTAGAAAGTTCAATGGTCATAAAAGGAGCCTGGTGATTTCCACTGAGCCAAGGAATGGATTCCTGCAGTGCCAAGATTGAGCTGGTCCTTGGTCCTTGGGAAACTATAACTTCCTCCAAGGACTGGGACCCCAAGGCCAGGCTCTTCCCTGAAAGCCTCATTGGGTCCTTGTTGTTGTTAGTGTCTTGGCAAATTGACCAAGACTTAACCCCTTTGTGCAATCTGGTACCCTTGCCCTTTGCAGAACTATAAGCTACCATCCCTTATTGAGGCGGGGGGGGGGGGGGAGCATGCTCGACTTCCAAGTGTCCCCATTACAAGGTTCTTGTGGGTTTTTTCGGGCTATAGAGCCATGTTCTAGAGGCATTTCTCCTGACGTTTCGCCTGCATCTATGGCAAGCATCCTCAGAGGTTGTGAGGTCTGTTGGAAGTAGGAAAAATGGGTTTATATATCTGTGGAATGGCTGGGGTGGGGCAAGGAGCTCTTCCCTGCTGCAGTTAGGTGTGAATGTTTAGCTGATCACCTTCATTAGCATTTGAAGGCCTGCCTGAGCCTGGGAAAATCTGTTGCTGGGAGGTGTTAATCTGTGCCTTGTTTTTTCCTCTCTGTTGTTTTGCTGTTATAATTTTAGAGTTTTTTAATACTGGTAGCCAGATTTTGTTCATTTTCATGGTCTCTTCCTTTCTGTTGAAATTGTCCACATGCTTGTGGATTTCAATGGCTTCTCTGTGTAGTCTGACGTGGTGGTTGTTGGTGTGGTCCAGCATTTCTGTGTTCTCCAATAAAATGCTGTGTCCAGGCTGGTTCATCAGGTGCTCTGCTATGGCTGACTTCTCTGGTTGAAGTAGTCTGCAGTGCCTTTCATGTTCCTTGATTCGTGTCTCGGCAATGCTGCTGCTGCGTTTGGGGATCCCTATGGAGACTTCTTGTCCACAGCTGCATGGAATACAATGGTAGACTCCTGCAGAGGGGAGAGGATCCCTCTTGTCCTTTGCTGAACGGAGCATTTGTTGGATTTTCTTGGTGGGTTTGTAGATTGTTTGTATGTTGTGTTTCCTCATCAGCTTCCCTATGCAGTCAGTGGTTCCCTTGATGTATGGCAGGAACACTTTTCCTCTGGGTGGATCTTCATCTTCACTCTCGTGGCTTCTTCTCGGTGGTCTTGCAGCTCTTCTGATGTCTGAGGTGGAGTCTCCCTTGGCCTGGAGAGCCCAGTTGAGGTGGTTCAGTTCATCTTGGAGGAGATGGGCTTCGCAGATTCTTCCAGCCATGAAAGCCTTCGACAATGCATTGTCCCCATTACACTTTGTTGTTTATTCATTCAGTCGCTTCTGACTCTTTGTGACCTCGTGGACCACCCATGCCAGAGCTTTCTATTGGAGGAAACACATGAAATCTAGGATGGAAGCCATTCTTCTGCTTCTGCTCCTCGTTCCATTAAAACTTGCACATCCAATTTAAAAACTCCATTTCCAGCTCATCTTCAGGTGCAGCACAAGGAACCCCTGCCCTACACAGAAGCAATGGAAGGAAGGGAATTGAAGCACCTCATTATTTATTTAAAAGATGGAAGCCAGAATGGATTTTCTTTTCCTCGAGATATATTTCAGTCTCTTTGGTGATGGCATTCACTTGGGAGGACACAAAAAGAAAGGCTACTCCAATCTTATTCCATTCTGCCTGCAAATAATCCTTCCGCTGAAGACCTCTCTCCTATTCTCACAACAGCTAAATGCTCTTTAGATGGAAGAAGAGTGCTACTAAATTTAAGCCTTTCAAAAACCCAAGAAGGAAGAGACTCTGCCTCCATCAATTATAAAAGCTGTGGCTATGATATATTTTTAGGAGGGAGGTTTCAGTCTTGGATGAGAAATAAGAGAGAAATAAGACAATGGTAGCACAGCGCGTTAAACCCATAACTGCAGAAAAGCTGCTAACCAGAAGGTTGGCAGTTCAAAGCCACAAGTCAGGTGAGCTCTTGACTGTCAGTCCTAGCGCCTGCTGACCTAGCAGTTCGAAAGAATACGATGCGAGTAAATCAATAAGTACCGCCTTGGTGGGAAGGTAAAAGGGTGCCCCATGCAGATATGCAGACATGCCAGCAACACAATTGGAGATGTCCATGGACAACAGGCTCCTCAGCATGGAAAAATTGAGCAATAGCACCTCCCCATGGCCAGAGTTGAGCATTGCCTCCAGATGCCGGAGATGGAAAAAGGAGAACCCCTTTACCTTTGTCTGTGTTGTATGTCAGCCTGTTCAGCCTGTGATTGTGCCTAATGTACATGTTGATGTTCATGATGGGAATGGGGATGATGTTCCTGATGATGGGCCTGGGGATGAGGGTTTGCTTGGGTCTGAGTTGAGTTCAGAAGAGAGGCCTGAGCTATCTCAGAAACATTCACAAGGCCACAATCTTGAGAGAGGCCCTTCGCCACTTTTCTCAGAACAACTGTGTGACGATACTTTGTCAGGGGCAGGAGTCAATGAGGATGAAGATAATGAAAGCTTTAGTAAACAGAGGCAAAGTCTTTAGTGGCTGATGTGATCCATTTGGCTACAACAAAAGAGAGATAACAAACCTTTATCTAGTCAGAAGTTCAAGAAGAATACTTTCCTTTCAGTTTTGGGATCTGGGAAAGCTTTATAATGATTCATGGGAGAGTGTTGCCTCAGTCGGGTCAACGTTGTTATTTTATCATGGTATGGCTTTCAAGTGCTCTGAGTTTCATGTACCAAGTTTTTGCCAAGCTCAAGATTTGTCTATGAGATTTTCCTGCTGTCTTGTTTCATGGATTCATATGCTTAGGTTCATGGATTTTTATGTACTCATGAATCTTGTTTTCCTTTGAAGCTTATGGACTATTTCTCATATTGGAACTGCACTGTTTTTGCCCCCCCCCCTTTTTTTACTGCTTTGCCTACGTATAATCTTCAATAAACTGTTTGCTGATTTTACCAAGCTGGTGTTTAAGGTCAGACGTGTTCCTGCCTTGGTGTTATGTCGTTGTTCACTGTGTGCATAAAAAGGCATTGAACGGTTGCAGTATATGTGTATTGTAATCCACTCTGAATCCCTCCGGGAATACAAAACTGAATATAAATAAAGTATATCATTATATTATTATTTGACAGCATATTTGCCACTGTTTAAAAAATAATACAATGCTCGTTTTGTGTGACTAAAAGGCCCAGATAGGATTGTGTCTAGTTTTCTAGATCAGAAGATAATTTAACTAAAAGATGCCTGAAAGTTGCCTCAGTCGAGTCAACGTTGTTATTTTATCACGGTCTGGCTTTCTTGTTTTGTGTGACTAAAACGCCCAGGTAGGATTGTGCCCTGCTTTCTGGATCAGAAGATAATTTAACTAAAAGATGCCTAAAAGTTGGGGTCATCATTGTTATTTTATCACAGTCTGGCTTTCAAGTGCTCTGAGTTTCATGTACCAAGTTTTTGCAAAGATTTATCTAGAAACATCCAAAACATAATCGAAACATAAATTACACAGAAGGATATATATCTCTGATCAGGCCTGTTGCCAGGATTTCAATTCGGGGGGGGGGGGGGGGCTGAGTTTGTTTCGAGGGGGGGCTGAGTCCGAGTGAAAGAGGGTCTACCCTAGCAAACCTTTTGTATCGTTACCCCAATACCCCCATGCATATGGGATATATTGAGTAGGGTGATCAGATCATGATATGAATAAACATAACAGTTTAAATAATCCACCAGAAAGGCCTTTTCGCGAACCACCATGAGAATTTCGGGGAGGGGGGGGGCTGAAGCCTCCCCCCCCCCCCCGGCTACATCCCTGACTTGGGTGATGGTTGGAGTTTTTCTGTAGATATCTATCTGTGTGTGTGGGTTTTTCTGTAAACGGTGTGACCCAATTGTTGATCTGCCGCCTGTCTCCGATCCACCAAAGCTGGGAAATGAGAAGTTTGTCTGCATGCTGAATTTCCCTTGCTCAATGGGGCAACTATGTGTATTTATTGTGAATAATGCACCGGGATTGTGGCACAGCTGGCTGAGTGTCAGCTGCATTAAGATCACTCTGACCAAAAGGTCATGAGTTCGAAGCCAGCCCGGATTGGAGTGGGTTTCCAACCAATTGTGTAGCCTGTTGTCGATCTTTGCAACCCGAAAGACAGTTGCATCTGTCAAGTAGGAAAATTAGGTACCACCTTAAAGTGTGGGGAGGCTAAATTTATGATTTATGAGGCCATAAAGAAACTCCAGCAGAGCATTCCAGCGGGGAAGCATGAGGGGAATGCGGAAGTACTTCATCAGCATCGCAGATGGACGATGAATGAGACAGCTCCCCTGGTGGCCAGAAAAACTTAAATAGCCTCTGTGTAGCCCCCGGTGGAGCAGTGGGTTAAAGCACTGAGCTGCTCAACTTGTTGATCAAAAGGTCACAGGTTCGATTCCGGGGAGCGGCATGAGCTTCCGCTGTCAGCCCTAGCTTCTGCCAACCTAGCAGTTCGAAAACATGCAAATGTGAGTAGATCAATAGGTACCGCTCCGGCGGGAAGGTAACGGCGCTCCATGCAGTCATGCCAGCCACATGACCTTGGAGGTGTCTACGGACAACGCTGGCTCTTCGGCTTAGAAATGGAGATGAGCACCACACCCCAGAGTCAGACATGACTGGACTTAATGTCAGGGGACTACCTTTACCTTTACTATGTCTGTATATGTTTGTATGTCAAAAATTGGCATTGAATGTTTGCCATATATGTGTTCACTGTAATCCGCCCTGAGTCCCCTGCGGGGTGAGAAGGGCGGAATATAAATACTGGAAATAATTAAATAATTAATAAAATAAAATAAAATAATGCAGTATTAATTGCAGATAAGACACTGCAATATGCCCTGCTTTCTTTCTTTCTTTCTTTCTTTCTTTCTTTCTTTCTTTCTTTCTTTCTAGACAGACCAATATGACAGCATCCTAAGCTCTGCATTTCTGGAGCAGTCATCTGTCTTTTGCCACTTGCAGGAAAACTATGGAGAAAGGTCAACGAGGGAAAACATAAATAATGTCAGCAAAAATGATTTTGCCAGAAGGTTCAGGGTCAATAGGATTCCTTTTTCTTCAAAAAGTGATTTATATCAGATCTTTTTCGAGATACATTGGGTTCAATAATGCGGGAAAGGTAGTTCTCTTGCTATAAACAGCATATGGCAATATCGTTTTATGTAGCCATGAAGGAATTGAGTTATAGAAGAGGATTATAGATCAATAAAGACATTGCCTTCCATATTCTATCCCATTATCATATCCCATTACTCCTTAATAAAAATAATTTTATGTAACGGAGAAGGAAGCATGGTACAAAAGTAGAGATGCTATCAATAGTATTGTCGTTGCATATTGTTGTTAATGTTTACATTCTGTTAGCCCAACAGAACACATTTTGCTTCATAAACACATATGTTTGTAAGGCTTACAATGCAAAGTGTATATGAATTTTGCAAACTTTATTAAATATTTTTTCATCTATATAAATAAAAAGGTAATGTTCATTTGTGGGATTAACAGAACTCAAAAACCACTGGACGAATTGAAACCAAATTTGGACACAAGACACCTAACAACTAGGCCTGGGTAACAACGGAAAAATTTGTTTCTAAAATCGATTCATTTTTTGGGGGGTTTTGCGTTTTGTTATTTAAAATAATTACAAAATTTTCCTTTTAAAAAGTTTGATATTTACGAAATTTCGTAAATGTGAAAAAAATTACAAAACATTAACGAATTGATTTCCGAAACAATAACGAATCGATTCGTTAATGGCGGACGCGACCGCGAAATACGCTAAAAAAACCTCCAAAAACTTCTGAAGCTTCCCTCTCCCTCTGTTGTTGACTGTTGGTGTGATATTATAATTTTTTTTCACTAATTAAACAAAAAACAACCATAAAACTTGCCCCAGACATGCGGAAATAATAACGAAACGACCTCAAAACAATAACGAAACGAATACAATAACAAAATACGAAGCATTTACAAAACTATTTAAAAATTCATTTTTTTAAAAAATTGCTCCAGAATGGTTCGTTATCGTTTTGTAATTAAAAAAAATTAACGAATTATTAACGAATTACGAATTAACGAAACGAAACCGCCCAGCCCTACTAACAACCCAAGGTATGTCCTTCACTAAAAAAAATATGATTTTGTCATTTGGGAGTTGTAGTTGCTGGGATTTATAGTTCACCAACAACCAAAGAGCGTTCTGAACCCACCAACGATGGAATTGAACCAAACTTGGTACACAGTTCTCCCGTGACCAACAGAAAATACTGGAAGGGTTTGGTGGGCAGTGTCCTTTGGTTTTGGAGTTGTAGTTCACCTACATCCAAAGATTTACCATGACAAATAGTATAGGAAAACATTGGACATGTCCCTGCTCTCTGATATACACTCCGACACCATCGTGTCGAGATCCCTCAATGGGAAGTGTTACATATGTGACACTTGGCTTTTAAGTCCTAATTCTTCCCCTCAAAAATGGCCCGTTCCCCCAGGTCTTCTCTTTTAAGATACAATACAAAAGAGGCAATTTTCACATTGTGGACTCAAACAGATGGATCTGGACTAAACTCTACACCAGTGTTTCTCAACCTGGGGGTTGGGACCTCTGTGGGGGTCGCAAGGGGGTATCAGGGGGGTCGCCAAAGAGCATCAGAAAACATAATATTTTTTGTTGGCCACGGGGGTCCTGTGTGGGAAGTTTGGTCCAATTCTATCGTTGGTGGGGTTCAGAATGTTATTTCATTGTGGGTGAACTATAAATCCAAGAAACTACAACTCCGAAATATGCAGGTCTATTTTCCCCAAACTCCTCCAGTGTTCACATTTGGGCATATTGAGTATTCATGCCAAGTTTGGTCCAGATCCATCATGGTTTGAGTCCACGGTGCTCTCTGGATATAGGTGAACGGCAACTCCAAAAACTCAAGGTCAATGCCCACCAGACCCTCCCAGTTCTGTGTGCCAAGTTTGGTTCAATTCCATCATTTGGTTGTAGGTGAACTTAAAATCCCAACAACTACAACTCCTAAATGACAAAATCAATCCCCCCAACCCCACCAGTAATCAAATTTGGGCGTATTGGGCATTTTGTGGGGTCCTTATGTGGAGGCATTTGTGCCAAATTTGGTCCAAAGAATGAAAATATATCCTGCGTATCAGATATTTACATTATTTATTTATTTATTTACGTTATTTCTATCCCGCCCATTTCAGCCCGAAGGCAACAATTCATAACAGTTGCAAAATTACAGTTATGAAGTACCAACGAAAATAATGTTATGGTTGGGGGTCACCACAACAGGAGGAACTGCACTAAGGGGTCACGGCAGGAGAAAGGTTGAGAATCACTGCTCCACACGAATATTTATTTATTTATTTATTTATTTTGGGGTTCTTTTGTCCCGCCCTTCTCACCCCGAAGGGGACTCAGGGCGGCTTACAAAAGCAAAGGCACAAAGGAGCAATCTGGCTGCCTGAATCATAAAAACAATCAAACACAGAGTTACATCAATACACAGTTAACAACAGATATACATTATAACCATAAAATCAATAAAATCAATAAAACCAAATACAAACCCAATTTCTCCTCTTACATGGTCAGCGTTCGCTACTCATAGATCTAGTTTTACGTTCCACTTCATCAATCCTGCTGGTCTTACTCGCCTGATTGTCTGATTTAGTTGCCGGACTGCCCAAAGGCCTGGTCCCATAACCAAGTCTTCACCCTTCTCCTAAAGGCGAGGAGGGATGGTGATGCCCTGATTTCCCCCGGGAGTGAGTTCCACAGGTGAGGGGCCACCACTGAGAAAGCCCTGCTCCTCGTCCCCACCAGCCTCACTTGTGACAGTGGTGGGGTCGATAGCAGGGCCTCCCCAGATGATCTCAGACTCCGGGGTGGGACGTAGAGGGAGATACGTTCGGACAGATACACTGGACCGGAACCGTACAAGGTTTTGTAGGTCAAAACCAGCACCTTGAATTGTGCTCGGAACTGAATCGGCAGCCAGTGGAGCTGGCACAGCAGGGGGGTGGTATGCTCCCTGTATGTCGCTCCGGTGAGCAATCTGGCTGCCGCTCGCTGGACTAGTTGAAGTTTCCGAACAGTCTTCAAGGGCAACCCCACATAGAGCACATTGCAGTAGTCTATTCGGAATGTAACAAGAGCGTGGACCACCGTGGCCAGATCAGACTTCCCGAGGTACGGGTGCACAAGTTTTAATTGCGCAAAAGCTCTCCCGGCCACCGCTGAGACCTGGGGTTCCAGGCTCAGCGATGAGTCCAGGATCACTCCCAAGCTGCGAACCTGCGTCTTCAGGGGGAGTGTCACCCCGTCCAGCACAGGCTGTAACCCTATACCCTGTTCGGCCTTACGACTGACCAGTAGGACCAGTAGGAATACTCAAGATGCCCAAATGTGAACACTGGTGGAAGTTTGGGGAAAATAGAATCTTGACATTCAGGAGTTGTAGTTGCTGGGATTTATAGTTCTCCTACAATCACAGAGCATTCTGAACCCCACCAATGATAGAATTGGGCCAAACCTCCCACACAGAACCCCCATGTGGGCCACAGGAACGCGTGGCAGGGGACGGCTAGTAAAAAATAAAAATGTTGGCAATTGCGTATATTATTCCACAAATTCACACAAGACACGATTTTCATTTCACAAATTGCTGTTGTTATAAATTACGCCCTGGCTTAATATTGCCTTCCCTTTTTATTGCATCCATTCGTTTATTTTATCCTTCCATTCCTTTTTTATAGGCAGGCACTTACATTCTCTCTCACAGAATCTATAGTTTAGTCACATGCAAACCGCGGCATGATTCATGAACGACCTGTTTCGTAAAACCTCTTTCAGAATGATTTGCTTACTTTCAATTAACATATATTTAATTTTCCCCTGGACAAAGAAAATGAGGAAAATAGGCAGGCAGGAAAGTAAACTCTCCTCGGATCTCTAACTTT
This sequence comes from Anolis sagrei, assembly GCF_037176765.1. NCBI lineage: Eukaryota > Metazoa > Chordata > Lepidosauria > Squamata > Anolidae > Anolis > Anolis sagrei. The sequence continues at coordinate 5,597,788 of NC_090027.1, forward strand.
GCATTTAATAATTACCAATGAAAGGCAGAGAGAATGCAAGGCATTTACAAGCTCTGTTTCAATATGTGGAAGGGCATGGACCATTGCACGGGAAAGACTCAGCTGTGTACAAGAAAGCTCACAAAAGGCTAGACCAGTGGTTCTCAACCTTCCTAATGCCACAACCCCTTAATGCAGTTCCTCATGTTGTGGTGACCCCCAACCATAACATTATTATCATTGCTACTTCATAACTGTAATTTTGCTCATGTTATGAATTGTAATGCGACGTGCGGGGCATGAGGAATGCAAAGCTGGGGTGAAAATGGCTGGAAGAAACATGAACAACCTCAGATATGCAGATGACACCACTCTAATGGCCGAAAGCGAGGAGGAGCTGAGGAGCCTTCTAATCAAGGTGAAAGAAGAAAGCGCAAAAGCCGGGTTGCAGCTAAATGTCAAAAAAACCAAGATTATGGCAACAAGAATGATTGACAACTGGAAAATAGAGGGAGAAAATGTGGAGGCCGTGACAGGGTTTGTATTTCTAGGCGCAAAGATGACTGCAGATGCAGACTGTGGCCAGGAAATCAGAAGACGCTTCCTTCTTGGGAGGAGAGCAATGTCCAGTCTCGATAAAATAGTAAAGAGTAGAGACATCACACTGGCAACAAAGATCCGCATAGTCAAAGCCATGGTATTCCCTGTAGTCACCTACGAAGGTGAGAGCTGGACCTTAGGGAAGGCTGAGCCAAGGAAGAGAGGCACTTTTGAACTGTGGAGCTGGAGGAAAGTTCTGAGAGTGCCTTGGACTGCGAGAAGATCCAACCAGTCCATCCTCCAGGAAAGAAAGCCCGGCTGCTCGTTAGAGGGAAAGATACTAGAGACAAAGTTGAAGTCCTTTGGCCACATCATGAGGAGACAGGAAAGCCTGGAGAAGGGAATGATGCTGGGGAAAGTGGAAGGCAAAAGGAAGAGGGGCCGACCAAGGGCAAGATGGATGGATGGCATCCTTGAAGTGACTGGACTGACCTTGAAGGAGCTGGGGGTGGTGACGGCCGACAGGGAGCTCTGGCGTGGGCTGGTCCATGAGGTCACGAAGAGTCAGAGACGCCTGAACGAATGAACAACATGAATTGTAATGTAAATATCTGATATGCAAGATTGTGCTGTCGCACGCTGGGCCTGTGCATAAGACTGTAGACAGGACATAACTTCTGTGTGCCCAATGGGACGCCGGGGCTGCCTCAGACTAAAGGCCCTTGGATTTCCTTAAAACGGTGTCTTTAGATTGCTTAAAGGTTCAACAAAGTTCTTTATTTATTTATTTTATTTGTCTACCGCAGTTTCTCAGCCCATAGGCTAACAACAGCAGGAGCAAAAATTCAATGCTAGCATCATACAAAGCATTTAAAAACAATTAACACAATAATATACGAAGTAATTACACATCAGTAAACAACTCATTAGCATCTCATAACTAGAATCATGATCCAGCTTGTCATCCGTAGTTCCGTTTTCCTATATTCATTGCACTGCCTATCCAAACGCCTGTTCAAATAACCAGGTTTTCACTTTTCTCCGAAATACCATTAATGAGGGGGGCCATCTAATGTCCGTAGGAAGGGCGTTCCACAGCTGAGGGCCACCACTGAGAAGGCCCTGTCCCTCGTCCCCACCAAACGTGCCTTGCAGGCGAGATCGAGAGCAGGGCCTCTCCAGAAGATCTTAAAGTCCTAGTGGGTTCGTAGGCAGAGATGCGTTCAGATAGGTAACTTGGGCCAGAACCGTTTAGGGCTTTATAGGCCAATGCCAGCACTTTGAATTGTGCCCGGTAGCAAATTGGTAGCCAGTGGAGCTGGTGCAACAGAGGAGTTGTATGCTCTTTATTAATGAAAACGAACAGGTACTTTAAGGCTTTCTTAATAGTCTGTTGGCTCTCTCTCTCAATCTTGTCCACAGGGAACAGGCACTATCTTCATAAACTGTACATTAACTAATGGGGAAATCCTTAACTTCTAATCTGGGCAGTCTGTCTTTGCCTCTGTTGGCGTGGAGCCCCTGCACCCGGTACCAACTGCTTCTGGCTTCCGCGAGTGACCCTTACCAAGCAGAGCTTTGTAGACTTCCAGGGGGAAAAGGAGTTCAGGTTTCAGAGATGGCTGGCTGAAGTGCTGTGAGATTGGATTCCCTCAGCAAAGGAGCTGTAAGGCTGTATAACCCCGGCCAAACTGTGGGCTGTATATCTCCCCGGCCAAGCCGTAGAAGACGAAGCTTTCTACAGGAGCTCTTGGTATTATGTCCTGCATAGAAAGCTTCTCTATGTGGATTCACCCAAAAAGGCTCCTATTCCCTCCAAAACCCAAAAGGGGGCAGGACCAGGGAACCTAACTATAATTGACAGGTGGCTTGCCCTATGACTGCAGCCAAAAGAAGCCACTTCTCTGCAGAGTCCTTGAAACTTAGGACTACAACAAACATTCAATGGAAAGCAAACAAAATTGGAGCTCCTGGTACAGCTGTACCTGCACAAGGATGTATTTTCATTCACTGGACTAAATTTGGCACAAATACCCAATTTGCCCAAATTGGAACACTGGTGGGGTTTGGGGGGGGGGGGGATTGATTTTGTCCTTTGGGAGTTGTAGTTGCTGGGATTGATAGTTCACGTACAATCAAATAGCATTCTGAACTCCACCAGTGATGGAACTGAACCAAACTTGGTACACAGAACTCCAATGACCAACAGAAACTACTGGAAGGCTTTGGTGGGAATTGACCTTGAGTTTTGGAGTTGTAGTTCATCTACATCCAGAGAGTACTCTGGACTCAAACAATGATAGATCTGGACCAAACTTGGCACAAATACTCTATATGCCCAAATGTGAACACTAGTGGAGTTTGGGGAAAACAGACACTGGCATTTGGGAGTTGCCGTTGCTGGGATTTATAGTTCATCTACAATCTAAGAGCATACTGAACTCCACCAACGATGGAATCGAACCAATCTTGGCACATAGAACTCCCATGACCAACAGAAAATACTGGAAGGGTTTGGTGGGCATTAACCTTGACTTTTGGAGTTGTAGTTCACTTACATCCAGAGAGGACTGTGGAATCAAACAGTGATGGATCTGGACCAACCTTGGCATTGATACTCAATATGCCCAAAAGTTAGCATTGCTGGAGTTTGGGAAAAATAGATGATATGTTATCATTTCAATTATCAATGAAGATGATTATTTTAATAATTCACAAATTCATTACCAACTTTTACAACTATTAGAGTCTAATATTTATTTACAGTATTTCTATACCACTTTTCTCACCCCTAAGGGGGACTCTAATAGGATAATTCATTGGACACAGGATATTTGAGTCTGTTAAAGTTTGAGGGAAACAGACCTTGACATTTGGGAGTTGTGGTTGCTGGGATTTATAGTTCACCTACAATCAAAGAGCATTCTGGACTCCAGCAATGATGGAATTGAACCAAACTTGGCACACAGAACTCCCATGACCAACAGAAAATACTGGAAGGTTTTGATGGGAATTGACCTTGAGTTTTGGAGTTGTAGTTCTTCTACATCCAGAGAGTACTCTGGACTCAAACAATTATAGATCTGGACCAAAAATGGCACAAATACTCCATATGCCCAAATGTGAACACTGGTAAAGTTTGGGGAAAATAGACATTGACATTTGGGAGTTATAGTTCACCTACAAAGAGCAACCAAAAAGCTTCCGAACAGTCTCCAAAGGCAACCCCACGTAGAGCGCATAGCAGTAGTCTATACAGGATGTAACCAGAGTGCAGACCATCATGGCCAATACAACATGAGAGGCACAAACAACATTTTTGCACAGTCCAAGTATGTACATATATATCTCTGTATATTCATTCCATGCCACTGTTATCAGCACCATGAATGATGGCGACTAACTAACCCTTCACTTAAGCTCCAGGCAGGACATCAAGTTTTCAACGTCATTAACCATGATTAGAAGTGACACCTCTTTTATCAACCTCCATCCTCTCATAGTCACTTTATTAAAAAAGACCATGGTGCCAAGTTTCATAATGGAATTGGCAAAGAAAGCAAGCTAATTTATTGTGACTGGAGAAGCCAGTTGGAGGAGAGGTGTCGGAAATTGCTGTCCTCTCACTCTACCCAGTGCATTACCCTCCTCTTTGGGAGAGATGCATTCTGAGTACTGCATTCTGTTGCTGCAGGTTGAACATCCCTCATCTGGAATTTTGAAATCCAGATAATTTTGGGAGTGGCACCTTCGCTTTCTGATGGTTCAACATACACAGATTTGTTTCAAGCACAAAATCATTACAACTCTATGCACATAATAAAAGTGAAAATGTGTATATATGTATGTGGCGGGTGTCCACTTACATAGACAGCCTCCCACCTCCACAAACAGCTATAACCCACAGTGCTGAAGAGCCACGAAAGGCCCTCCCTCCAAAGACATATCACGTTACAGCGGGTACCACGAACATGTAGCCCAATCAGTGGCAATGTCCTCCCCAAACAACATACTGCCCACTACCCAAGGAATGCTTTCATTTGGGAACAATTTCATTCTAGATTTTATTTATTTACTAGCTTGGGGACCCAGCGCTGCCCAGGTTATTAGAGAAAGTGGGTAACAGGGGTTCTGTATGCCAAGTTTGGTCTTTATTGGTCATTGGATGACAGTTGCATTGTTTTCAGGAAGTGAGTGAAGGTACTTGAAGTCCCATCATCCATGGTCCATCCTCCTACAAACTGCAGCAGGATGTAGAGTGGGTCATGAAGGCTCTGTGTGCCAAGTTTGGTCTTGATCAGTCATTGGATGAGGGTCGCAGTGGTTTCAGTAAGTGAGTAAAGGTACTGCAAGTCCCATCATCTATGGTCCATCCTCCTACAAACTGTAGCAGGATGTAGAGTGAGTCATGAAGGCTCTGTGTGCCAAGTTTGGTCTTGATCAGTCATTGGATGAGAGTCGCAGTGGTTTCAGTAAGTGAGTAAAGGTACTACAAGTCCCATCATCCATGGTCCATCCCCCTTAGAACTGCATCAGGATGAGCACTCTGTGTGCCAAGTTTGGGCCTGGTCTGTGATTCGTAGGGGCTACAATGTTCTGTGGGAAGTGAATTGGGTGAAGGTACTGCAAATCCCATCATTCATGGCCCATCCTGCCCTAAACCGCACCAAGTTTGGTCCTGATCCGTTATTGGTGTGGGCCACAGTGCTCTAAGGAAGTGAGTTAAACTACTGCAAGTCCCATCATACATGGTCCATCCTCGCTAAAAATGCACCAGAATGTAGAGTGGGTCTGTGTGCCAGGTTTGGTCTTGTTCTGTCATTGTTGGGGACCACAAGGTGTTTTGGACTTCAACACCAACCATTCCTAACAGCTTTAGGCCCCTTTCCTATTTCCTTTGCTACTTCAGAATGTTGAGGTTGGCCAATCAGGGACCATATGCAAATTGTACCACAGTGGCAGCCAATCAGAACGCTGCCACATACACCTCCTGTCCTCCCTCCGCATACAGACACTGACTTTTATTATATACATAGATTTACGACATTTATATACTGCCCTTCTCACCCTGAAGGGGACTCAGAGCAGCTTACAATATATATATATATATATATATATATATATATACACACACACACACACACACACACACACACACACCAGGCACAATATATTATATTATTAGCATAGTACAATATCAGTATTATACATTACTATATTGCACTACACCATTATATTGTAATATTATCAGTAATATTACATGTAATATAATATATATAATTATAATATCATATTATAATTAATAGTTTTATATTGTATTACATTATAATATTATACATATTATATGTATATACAATATATTATATTATATTATATTATATTATATTATATTATATTATATTATATTATATTATATTATTTGCATAGTACAGAAGACAAAGTGGAACTGTCTTCTGGCCCCCTCTCTCTTCACTCTGGCTCAGAGCGACGGTTGGTGCTTGGGGGAGGGGTCCCCAAGTGATGACATATGCAGGAGACAACATGGAACTCTCCCTTGGCCCCCTCTCTCTCCACTCTGGCCCAGAGTGGCGGTTGGTGCTGGGGGGAAGGGTCCCCATCTGATGACATATGCAGGAGACAACATGGGACTGTCTCCTGGCCCCCTTTCTCTTCACTCTGGCCCAGAGCGGCGGTTGGTGTTGGGGGGAGGGGTCCCCAATTGATGACATATGCAGGAGACAAGGTGGAACTGCTCCCTGGCCCCCTCTCTCTTCACTCTGGCCCACAGCAATGGTTGGTGTTGGGGGGAGGGGTCCCCAACTGATTACATATGCAGGTGACAAGATGGAACTGTCCCCTTCTCCCCTCTCTCTTCACTCTGGCTCAGAGCAGCGGTTGGTGTTGGAGGAAGGGGGTCCCCAACTGATGACATATGCAGGAGACACGGTGGAACTGTCCCCTGGCCCCCTCTCTCTTCAGTCTGGCCCACAGCGACTGTTGGGGGGAGGGGTCCCCAACTTATGACATATGCAGGAGACAACATGGAACTGTCCCCTGGCCCCTTCTTTCTTCACTCTGGTCCAGAGCAGCAGTTGGTGCGGGGGGGGGGGGGGGTCCCCAACTGATGACATATGCAAGAGACAAGATGGAACTGTCCCCTGGCCCCCTCTCTCTTCAGTCTGACTCAGAGTGGTGCTTGGTGCTGGGGGGGAAGGATCCCCAGCTGATGACATATGCAGGAGACAAGATGGAACTGTACCCTGGCAGGTTCCAATAAAAAAATTACATGTTTCCTCCACTACAGAGACATCCCAATGTTTTTTGCTCTATCCATTGATGTGGAATTTGCATGATTTCCATGTTACCACATTAGATCAAGAATGAGGATTTTTTCAGTGCATCAAAATCACCGAGTGCCTTAAGACTTCCCAGTAAAGCAGGAATGGGAATGACAAGCCTGCCAAAAATCATTGGACTATAAACTATGTCCTAACTAGCGTAGCCGACGGTCAAGAATGCGGCACAGTTCCCACTCCAGCCGTATAGCAACAAGACCTTGCAGTAAAGTTTTGAGCCAATGATGAATTACTCATTTCTTATGCTCTGCCACGAATATATAACCTGATTACAGCCACTTGGAACAGAAAGCTGGCTGGAATTTGAAGTGAATGTATGCTCCTTGATTCCTTAATGAGCAAGTTCTTGCCTCCAAAGAACACAGTGATTTGACTCCATAGTTTCTGTCTACATTTTTTTAAAACTCCCAACTCATTTAATCAGAGAGATTTGATTTGACCTTTGATTTTCTCTCAATCCTGTACACGGAATGGATGTCCTACACTTAAGGGGCATCTACTGTTGATTTAATGCTGTTTGACATCACTTGGTCTGCCATTACTCAATGCTATGGATTACAAGACCTTGAGTCCTCACTGCCAAACGATTCATCTACACCAGTGGTTCCCAACCTTCCTAATGCCGCAACCCCTTAATATAGTTCCTCGTGTTGTGGTGACCCGCAACCATGAAGTTATTTTTGTTGCTACTTCATAACTGTCATTTTGCTACTAGGTTCTTGTGGGTTTTTTCGGGCTATAGGGCCATGTTCCAGAGGCATTTCTCCTGACGTTTCGCCTGCATCTATGGCAAGCATCCTCAGAGGTAATGAGGTCTGTTGGAAATAGGACAATGGGTTTATATATCTGTGGAATAGCTGGGGTGGGGCAAAGAGCTCTTCTCTGCTGGAGCTAGGTGTGAATGTTTCAACTGACCACCTTCATTAGCATTTGAAGGCCTGGCTGAGCCTGGGAAAATCTTTTGTTAAGATGTGTTAAGATGTGCCTGGTTGTTTCCTCTCTGCTGTTTTGCTGTGGATTTCAATGGCTTCTCTGTGTAGTCTGACATGGTGGTTGTTGGTGTGGTCCAGCATTTCTGTGTTCTCAAATAATATGCTGTGAGCAACCACCATTTTCTTTTGCAAAGCAAGTCCCTCGAGACTCTGAGAAGACCCTTCTTCTGGGTCCTCCTCCTCCTCCTCGCTGCTTTGTTCTTCGGGGGCTGATCCTTCGGCAAGTCCCATCTGCACCATCAGACTTTTGCCTTCATTCGTTCAGTCGTCTCCGACTCTTCGTGACCTCATGGACCAGCCCATGCCAGAGCTCCCTGTCGGCCGTCACCACTCCTTTGCAGGCATAACATATTCTTATTCCATTCCATTCCATTCCTTATTATTATTATTATTATTATTATTATTATTATTATTTCGTGAATTATGGATAACACTCCAATATTTGCAGGCATAATATATTCTTTTTATTCCATTCCATTCCATTCCATTCCATTCCTTCTTCTTCTTCTTCTTCTTCTTCTTCTTATTATTATTATTATTATTATTATTATGTGAATTATGGATAACACTGTAATATTTGCAGGCATAACATCTTCTTATTCCATTCCATTCCATTGTCATCTACACAGGGCTTCATCACACTAGAAAAAAAATCCACTTAAAATCCGGTTTCTGCCTCCTGCAGGATTCTGGAGTTTGTAGTTTAAGAGCCCTTAACAGCCTCACTAAACTACAAACCCCAGAATTCTGCAGCAGGCAGAAACTAGATTTTAAGTGGATTTTTTTCCTCTACTTTGATGAAGTTAGCAGGAAAAAAATGTATGCAGGATGAGAAGCAAGGCATTTGATATCAGCATGGAAGAATTTTTTTCCAGCATGGCATTTTCAGATCTGTTGCTGAAAGTCCCATAGATCTTGGAGTCCTCGGGGACAACAAGTTAAACATGAGCCAACAATGTGATGTGGTGACAAAAAAAAGCCAAAGGGATTTTGGCCTGCATCAATAGGAGCATAGTGTCTCAATCTAGGGAAGTCATGCTCCCCATGCTCTATTCCGCTTAGGTTAGAACACACCTGGAATATTGTGTCCAATTCTGGGCACCACAATTCGAGAGAGATATTGACAAGCTGGAATGTGTCCAGAGGAGGGCGACTCAAATGATCAAGGGTCTTGAGAACAAGCCCTATGAGGAGCGGCTTAAGGAGTTGGGCATGTTTAGCCTGAAGAAGAGAAGGCTGAGAGGAGATATGATAGCCATGTATAAATATGTGAGAGGAAGCCACAGGGAGGAGGGAGCAAGCTTGTTTACTGCTTCCTTGGAGATTAGGATGCGGAGTAATGGCTTCAAACTATAAGAGAGGAGATTCCATCTGAACATGAGGAAGAACTTCCTGACTGTGAGATCCGTTCAGCGGTGGAATTTTCTGCCCCAGAGTGTGGTGGAGGCTCCTTCTCTGGAAGCTTTTAAACAGAGGCTGGATGGCCATCTGTCAGGGGTGATTTGAATGCAATATTCCTGCTTCTTGGCAGAATGGGGTTGGACTGGATGGCCCATGAGGTCTCTTCCAACTCTTTGATTCTATGATTCTATGAAGCCACAGGGAGGAGGGAGCAAGCTTGTTTTCTGCTTCCTTGGAGACTAGGACGCAAGGGAACAATGGCTTCAAACTACAAGAGAGGAGATTCCATCTGAACATGAGGAAGAACTTCCTGACTGTGAGAGCCGTTCAGCGGTGGAATTTTCTGCCCCGGAGTGTGGTGGAGGCTCCTTCTTTGGAAGCTTTGAAACAGAGGCTGGATGGCCATCTGTCAGGGGTGATTTGAATGTGATGTTCCTGCTTCTTGGCAGAATGGGGTTGGACTGGATGGCCCAGGAGGTATCTTCCAACTCTTTGATTCTGTGATCTGAAGGCCCTCATCCATCAGCTTCGAGGGTCTTTTTGGAACATTTGCATTCATATGAAGGGAGAGACAAAGTCATAACTGCAGTCTTTTGCTATTTTCCATTATGAATATCTGTTCTGATTACCGGCCAGAGCCTTTGCCAAGTCTCACTGTCTGAAGCTTCATGCTGGGTGCCCTTCAGTAGTGATGACAACAGCTTTCGCTTTTTTAATTATTGGTATTTTATCGTTTCGGTAGGAATCAGAAGGTTTTGGCATTCCAGCCAAGCTTTTGCCGGATGAACTGTGATGTCTGGGGTTTATGAAAGTGAGTCACTTCCTTTTTATACGCACGCCCAATCCTATGTCCAGGGCTTTTGAGAACACAGAACAATTAAGATGATTATTTTAATAATTCACAAACTCATTACCAACTTTTATAACTGGGAGAGGCTAATAGGATAATTCACTTGGCGTAGAATATTTGAGTTTGTTTCCAGATGGAATAAAGGAAGTTATGAACAGCTCCTTTCCCCTGTTACAGAAAAAAGATTTAACAGCCAGCACCAATTTGTCAGAATGAAAAGAAGAAACCCTATTTGTAATGTAACCTTTTTTCTTAACCAACAGAACATACTGGAAGGGTTTGGTGGGCACTGAACTTGAGTTTAAGAGTTATAGTTCATCTACATCTAGAGAGTACTGTGGACTCAAACAATGATAGATCTGGACCAAACTTGGCACAAATACTCAAGATACCCAAATGTGAACACTGGTGGAGTTTGGGGAGACTAGACCTTGACATTTGGGAGTTGTAGTTGCTGGGATTTATAGTTCACCTACAATCAAAGAGCATTCTGAACTCCATCTGGATGGAATTGAATTAAACTTCCCACACAGAACTCCCGTGACCAACAGAAAATACCAGAAGGGTTTGGTAGGCATTGACCTTGACTTTTGGAGTTGTAGTTCACCTACATGTAGAGAGCACTGAAGATTCAAACAATGATGGATCTGGACCAAACTTGGCACGGATACTCAAGATACCCAAATTTGACCAATGGTGGAGTTGGGGAAAACTAGATTTTGACATTTGGGAGTTGTAGTTGCTGGGATTTATAGTTCACCTACAATCAAAGAGCATTCTGAACTTCACTGATGATTGAATTGAATTAAACTTACCACGCAGAACTCCCATGACCAACAGAAAATACCAGAAGGGTTTGGTAGGCATTGACCTTGACTTTTGGAGTTGTAGTTCACCTACATGTAGAGAGCACTGTGGATTCAAACAATCATGGATCTGGACCAAACTTGGCACGGATACTCAAGATACCCAAATGTGACCACTGGTGGAGTTGGGGGAAACTAGACCTTGACATTTGGAGTTGTAGTTGCTGGGATTTATAGTTCACCTACAATCAAAGAGCATTCTGAACTTCACTGATGATTGAATTGAATTAAACTTACCACGCAGAACTCCCATGACCAGAAGGGTTTGGTAGGCATTGACCTTGACTTTTGGAGTTGTAGTTCACCTACATCCAGAGAGTACTGTGGAATCAAACATTGATGGATCTGGACCAAACTTGGCACGGATACTCAAGATACCCAAATGTGACCACTTGTGGAGTTTGGGGAGACTAGACCTTGACATTTGGGAGTTGTAGTTGCTGGGATTTATAGTTCACCCACAATCAAAGAGCATTCTGAATTCCACCAATGATGGAATTGAATTAAACTTTCCACACAGAACTCCCGTGACCAGAAAATACCAGAAGGGTTTGGTGGGCGTTGACCTTGACTTTTGGAGTTGTAGTTCACCTACATCCAGAGAGTAATGTGGAATCAAACATTGATGGATCTGGACCAAACTTGGCATGGGTACTCAATATGCCCAAATGTGAACATTGGTGGAGTTGGGGAAAATAGACAATATTTTATCATTTTGATAGGATTCAGAAGGTTTTGGCATTCTAGCCAAGCTTTTGCCAGATGAAAGTTTATGAAAGTGGTTCATTTCTTTTTATATGCATGCACAATCTTATGTCCAGGCTTTTGAGAATGCAGAATGCAGAACAATTTGGTCGTGTCAGGAGCGACTTGAGAAACTGCAAGTCGCTTCTGGTGTGAGAGAATTGGCCGTCTGCAAGGACGTTGCCCAGGGGACGCCCGGATGATTTGAAGTTTTTATCATCCTTGTGGGAGGCTTCTCTCACGTCCCCGCATGAGGAGCTGGTGCTGATAGAGGGAGCTCATCCGTCTCTCCCCAGATTCGAACCTGCGACCTTCAGTCCTGACGGCACAGGGGTTTAACCCACTGCGTCACTAGGGGCTCCTTGCAGAACAATTAAGATGATTATTTTAATAATTCATAAACTAATTACCAACTTTTATAACTGACAGAGTCTAATAGGATAATTCATTGGATGCAGAATATTTGAGTCTGTTGGAGTTAGGGGGAAATAGACCTTGACATTTGGGAGTTGTAGCTGCTGGGATTTATAGTTCACCTACAATCAAAGAGCATTCTGAACCCCACCAACGATAGTGGACCAAACTTTCCACACAGAACCTTCATGTCTTGAAGGGACTTGCTGGCACAAGCCTCCCTCCAACCTCAGACGCTCTCCCACGCCTGCACATGCACACCACACTGCCATGTGCCAAGCACGCCTGCTCTCCCTTTCCTGTTTGGAGTCTCAGAAACAGCCCTCCCCTTGGCTGAGAGATTGGCCAGTCACAACGGAGGAGGGCTTTTGGTGGAAGGATTCTCCATATGTTTCCAAAATATGGAGAAGGACAGGCAGAGGGATCGTCAGGCTTCTCTGGCAAAGGGGTCCCTAAGACCATCAGAAATATATGTTTTTGGATGGTCTTTGGTGACTCTTCTAAAAACCCCTTGCAACCCTCCCCAGGGGTCCCGACCCCCAGGTTGAGAAACGTTGTCCTAATGCAGTCCTTCCAAACCTGATGGAGACACCTGATTATCAGTAGAATGGCCCCTTATTCCTCTGCAGCAGATGCCTGTTTGTGTCTGTGTGTGTGGGTATTGTGGCAACAGTATCAAAATTCTATGTAGTGATTGTGAATACAAAACACAATCTGTAATTCACCCCTCAATCCATTCTGATGATGATGAGAGTGTGGCTGAATAATGTTCCCATCAGCCTAGGAGAAGTTACTTAGTTTAGTACTTAATTAAGTAAAAGCTGATACATGATCCCATCCTATCTTTTACTTTAATCTTGCACAAAATAATTCTAAGATATAATTGACAGTGTCAGAGAAAAATGGAACTCGGGCCCTAATTTTAATTTTTCCTCTCCAATCGATTGCCTGGGCTTGTGAAGCCAGATGACATGGCATACGAGACCTCATTTGCCTTTGGCTGAAATGTGTCTTTGATGTATCACAACTGCAGCGATACCACTTTGGCCTTGGACTGAAAAGACAGAAATCAGAAAATCTGGGTCGTGCTGGCACTGAGTTGAGAAACAATGAAATAGCAACTTTTGTGGCTGTTATATCACAGATAAGTCTGAGAATGACTGTTCTGATGGAGACCATTTCGACCTCCCATAGCTCTGTCGTTTCTGCTCCCCTGCTTTGACCTCCTTCTAAAGCACGCACGGGCAAACTTTGGCCCTCCAGGTGTTTTGGACTTCAACTCCCACAATTCCTAACAGGCTCGGGCCAAAAGACCTCAGCTGGCATTTGGAAACAATAAACATTGACAAAAGCATGATCTGTCAACTGCAAAAGGCCACCTGACTTGGATCTGTGCGCATCATTCGAAAATATATCACATAGTCGTAGACGCTTAGGAAGGGTTCAACTTGTGATTTTGTGATACGAAATCCAGCATATAGATCTCATTTGCTGTCACATACTGTGCTTTTGTGTCAATAAAATAATAATAATAACAATAGTAATAATAATGATACATCACACAGTCCTAGACGCTTGGGAAGGGTTTGACTTGTGATTTTGCGATATGAAATCCAGCATATAAATCTCATTTGCTATGATATACTATATTTTTGTGTCAGAATAATAATAATAATAATAATAATAATAATAATAATAGCATTTAAAATGGGTTGCAACTGAATTTATTCTCCAGTGCAGATACACCCAGAGAAGGGTATGGACTTGGGAAACAATAACTTCCAGGACTGCATAGTATCTTGATCCGGCACAGTCTTATCTTGATCCGGCACAGTCTGGCTTTAGGCCAGGATATGGTACTGAAACCGCCTTGGTCCCCTTAATAGATGATCTACGCCAGGAGCTAGACAGGGGGAGTGTGTCCCTGTTGGTGCTGCTGGACCTCTCAGCGGCCTTCGATAACATCGACCATGGTATCCTTCTGGGACGCCTCACGGGAATGGGTCTTGGGGGTACTGCTCTGCAGTGGCTCCAGTCCTTCCTGGAGTGTCGGTCTCAGAAGGTGTTATTTATTTATTTATTTACTTTGCTTCTATCCCGCTGTATCTCAAGCCCGAAGGCGACTCACAGCGGTTCACAAACAGTAAAAACAGTAGAAACAGCAGTGGTTCCATACAACATATAACAATTGACTTAACACATTATCCATAAATTACCAATAAGCAATTACAATGCACAATTATTACAAAAAACAACCGTACCCAATCTTCTCATCATCCAAGCGTAGTCCAGGTTCGTCGTCCATTGTTCCATTCCTATATTCCATTACCAGAATGCACTAAATTACTCAAACGCCTGCACAAACATCCAGGTCTTCACCTTTTTGCGGAATACCATTAGAGATGGTGCTAGTCTAATGTCCGTAGGAAGGGCGTTCCACAGCTGAGGAGCCACCACTGAGAAGGCCCTATCTCTCGTCCCCGCCAGCCGAGCTTGAGAAGCAGGCGGGATCGAGAGCAGGGTCTCCCTGGAAGATCTCAAAGTCCTGGTGGGTTCATAGGCAGAGATGCGGTCAGATAGGTAGCTTGGGCCAGAACCGTTTAGGGCTTTAAAGGCCAACGCCAGCACTTTGAATTCAGCCCGGTAGCAGATCGGTAGCCAGTGGAGTTGGCGCAACAGGGGGGTTGTATGCTCCCTGTGCTCCGCTCCTGTTAATGGTCTTGGGGGTACTGCTCTGCAGTGGCTCCAGTCCTTCCTGGAGTGTCGGTCTCAGAAGGTGTTACTGGGTGACACCTGTTCAACTCCACCGCCATTGTCTTGTGGAGTCCCTCAGGGCTCAGTAGTCCCTGATGTTGTTTAATATCTACATTAAGCCACTGGGGGAGATCATCCGGAGTTTCGGACTAAGGTGTTATCTGTACGCAGATGACGTCCAAATCTGTCACTCCTTCCCACCTGTCACTAAGGAGGCTGTTCAGACCTTGAACCGGTGTGTTGGCCGCTGTGTAGGACTGGATGAGGGCGAACAAATTGAAATTGAATCCAGACAAGACAGAAGTCCTCCTGGTCATTCTAAAGGCCAAACAGGGCATAGGGTTACAGCCTATGTTGGATGGTGTTTCACTCGCCCTGAAGAGGTGGATTTGCAGCTTGGGAGTGATCCTGGACTCATCGCTGAGCCTGGAACCCCAGGTTTCGGCGGTTGCCAGGGGAGCTTTTGCACAGTTAAAACTTGTGCGCCAGTTGTGCCTGTACCTTGGGAAGTCTGAGCTGGCTACTGTCACCCACGCTCTAGTTACATCCTGAATAGATTACTGCAATGTGCTCTACGTGGGGCTGCCTTTGAAGACGGCTCAGAAACTTCAGCTACTCCAACGGGAGGCAGCCAGATTACTAACTGGGGGGAACATACCACCCCCCCCCCTGCTATGTCAGCTCCACTGGCTGTTGGTCCATCTCCAAGCCCAATTCAAAGTGCTGGTTGTGACCTATAAAGCTCTATACGGTTCTGGCCCAGCTTACTTGTCCAAACACATCTGCCTCTATGTCCCATGTTGCAACCTAAGATCATCTGGGGAGGCCCTGCTCTCACTTCTGTCAAGATTGCAAATAAATTTGGCGGGGATGAGAGACAGGGCCTGCTCAGCTTTGGCCCCCTGCCTATGAAATGCACTCCCAAATGAAATAAGATTGACTCCATCCTTCCTGGCTTTCAGAAAAAAAATAAAATTATGGTTCTGGGACTAGGCCTTTGGGCAGCAGACATAATTTGCACCTTAGTGGACATTGGCTGGAATGGCATTGCGGTAGCTGACATTGTGTTTTTGTTTTATTGTTTTAATTAATGCTATATGTATTGGTTTTAATGACTGTTTATGTATTTGATTGCGATTATATTGTTGTAATTGAGATGTAGCGGTCTTACACCGTTACTGATGTAAGCCGTCCTGAGTCCCCCTTTGGGGGTTGAGAAGAGACAGGGTACAAATACCAGAAATAAATAAATAAATAAATAATAGTATGGACCTATGGTATTTACAGTGGGCTCCAAGAGCATTCATTCCATAGTGTAAATGCATGCAGAGAAGGGTGTGGACCTTGGGAAACTATAACTCGGAAAGGAAGGACCCAGAAAGCTATTAGTTAAAAATATTTGTTTCTGGCAAAGTAAAAACTTGGTGAGCAAAAGGTAATGCTTTCCCTAACAAGGGTACTTTTGGCTCCTCCCACAATTTCCTCTCCCACAAATTGGGGAAACGTTTCATTTTAAACCTGAGAGGAACAAATGTCATCACATTACAAAAATGGCTAAACATATGGATCATTACCAAAAATCCACTTCCCTAGCACCTTCTGAAATGTTTGAAAAGAATGCTGGCTCCCAAGCTTAAAATATTCAAAGAATGCTGTCTCCTAGACCTGAACAACAACAAACAAAACACTTGAACCCAACGTAATGTGACGAACACAGTTGCTTAGCACATTGTAAGTGTTGCATTCAGTGGAATTTAGTAAATGTGATGAAGTGGCAAAATAACTTTGTGGAGAGAAAAAGTGTGAAAAAGATCTTGGAGTCCTCATGGACAACAAGTTGAACATGAGCCAACAATGTGATGTGGCGGCAAAAAAAGCCAATGGGATTTTGACCTGCATCAAGAGGAGCATAGTGTCTAGATCCAGGGAAGTTGTGCTCCCCATGCTCTATTCTGTTTTGGTTAGACCACATCTGGAATATTGTGTCCAGTTCTGGGCACCACAATTCAAGAGAGATATTGACAAGCTGGAATGTGTACAGAGGAGGGCGACTAAAATGCTCAGGGGTCTGGAGAACAAGTCCTATGAGGAGCGACTTAAGGAGCTGGGCATGTTTAGCCTGAAGAAGAGAAGGATGAGAGGAGATATGATAGCCATGTATAAATATGTGAGAGCCCTGTATGAGGAAGCCACAGAGAGGAGGGAGCAAGCTTGTTTACTGCTTCCTTGGAGACTAGGACGCGAAACAATGGCTTCAAACTACAAGAGAGGAGATTCCATCTGAACATGAGGAAGAACTTCCTGACTATGAGAGCCATTCAGCAGTGGAACTCTCTGCCCCGGAGTGTGGTGGAGGCTCCTTCTTTGGAAGCTTTGAAACAGAGGCTGGATGGCCATCTGTCAGGGAAGATTTGAGTGCAATATTCCTGCTTCTTGGCAGAATGGGGTTGGACTGGATGGCCCATGAGGTCTCTTCCAACTCTTGGATTCTATGATTCTATGAGAGGGTCTTTCAAAGTTTACCTTTAGGCTTTTAGAGCCCTTTCCACCCAGTTTCCATATACATTTAGCCAGGGATGACTTTCCTGATATCTCTATTGATTTCCTGTGCTGATTACAATGCATTTTGATGCATGTGCCGGGTGGCATTTGTATGACTTATCCTCATGATCGGTGGAACTGCTTATCTTGTAAACGGGGCCCTTTCGACTTCAGCTTCGTCAGGCAAACAAGAAGGGAATTAAAGTGCTTTATCTCTAATTGAAATGGTTTAATCGGCATTATGCAGGGCTGTTTTAAATACATTGCACACTGGCAATGCACCGGTGAAAATAATCAGGAAGGGAAAGAGAAGAGTGCATCCTTAAATGCCCCTTTTCTGAGCCAGAAGAGAGCTTTGAAAAAAGGGACGAGGTAGAGCCCCACCCATATCTCTGCAGTGTCTGCAGTAGGAATTTACAAGGCTACTGGGATGTCTAGGTCATGAACAAGCCGCTCTGACATCAGCATGCAGAAGTATGTTGCAGATGTATTTTTCCCCCTTAGCTGAGCCAGTTACTGTAAGGAAACAATTCCATTTCCCCCTCATGCAAGAGAATGGTGATGATAAACCTTTTCTGAAGAACGCTGCATTGTTGTCTGAGTTATTTATTTATTTTATTTGTCGTATCAGGACAACCAGTCAAATTATATTACATTTCTAACAGAACAAAGCAGACAAACAGTCAAAATACAAAATGTGTGAGTTTGGTAGTTGATTAAATGTCCTTTGACCAGTCTCTGGCCACTTGGAGTGCCTCTGGTGTTACTATAAGAAGGTCCTCCCTTGTGCATGTGGCAGGGCTCAGGGTGCATTGCAACAGGTGGTCAGTGGCTTGCTCCTCTCCGCACTCGCATGTTGAGGATTCCACTTTGTGGCCCCATTTCTGAAGGTTGGCTCTGCATCTCATGGTGCCAGAGCGTAGTCTGTTCAGAACCTTCCAAGTCGCCCAGTCCTCTGTGTGCCCAGCGGGTAGTCTCTCATTTGGTATCAGCCATGGATTGAGGTTCTGGGTTTAAGCCTGCCACTTTTGGACTCTCGCTTGCTGGGGTATTCCAGCGAGTGTCTCTGTAGATCTTAGAAAACTATTTCTTGATTTAAGTCGTTGACGTGCTGGCTGATACCCAAACAGGGGATGAGCTGGAGATGTCTCTACCTTAGTTAGTGACTGTCCTGTCAGATTTCAGTCTGAATAGACTGGAGTTGTTCAAGGTGCTGGACTCTGTGCTCAAATTAGATTCAGGCAAGCAAAAGTCTATTGCAATTTGCTGTAAGACGCAGTTAAAAACTTGAGGAAATTATTAATCATAACACTATAGCAGTGTTTCTCAACCTGGGGGTCGGGACCCCCGGGGGGGTTCGCAAGGGGGTTTTCAGAGGGGTTGCCAAAGACCATTAGAAAACACATATTTCTGATGATCTTAGGAATTCTTTTGGCAGAGAAGGCTGAAGATCTCCCTGCCTGTCCTCTTTCCTTTTGGTGTTGGTGATCTACAGCTCCCAGAATTCAAAAACAGCCCCCCCTCCAGTATTCAATGTTGACCATGTAGGTAGTGTGTCAAGTTTGGTGTAGATCCATTGTGGGCTGGGTTCAGAGTGCTCTTTGATTGTAGGTGAACTATAAATTCCAGCAACTACAACTCCCAAATGTTATGGTCTATTTTCCCCACACTCCACCGGTGTTCACATTGGAGCATACTGAGTATTCATGCCAAGTTTGGTCCAGATCCATCATTGTATGAGTCCACAGTGCTCTCTGGATGGAGGTGAACTACAGCTCCAAAACCCAAGGTCAATGCCCACCAAACCCTTACAGGATTTTCTCTTGGTTATGGGAGTTCTGTGTGCCAAATTTGGTCCAATTCCATCTTTGGTGGTGTTTGGAAAGCTCTTTGATTGTAGGTGAACTATAAATTCCAGTAATTACAACTCCCAAATGTCAAGGTCTATTTTCCCCACACTCCACCAGTTTTCAAATTTCGGCATATTGAGTATTGATGCCAAGTTTGGTCCATATCCAATTGTATGAGTCCACTGGATGCAGCTGAACTACAACTGGATGTAGGTGAACTACAACTCCAAAACTCAAGGTCAATGCCCACCAAACCCAGTTTTCTCTCTTGGTTAGTGTGCCAAATTTGGTCCAGTTCCATCTTTGGTGGAGTTCGGAAAGCTCTTTGATTGTAGGTGAACTATAAATTCCAGCAGCGGCAACTCCCAAATGACAAAATCAATCCCCAATCCCACCAGTATTCAAATTTGGGTGTATTGGGTATTTCTGCCAAATTTAGTCCAGTGAATGAAAATACATTCTGCATATCAGATATTTACATTAAGATTCATAACAATTGCAAAATGACAATTATGAAGTAGCAATGAAAATAATGTTATGGTTGGGGGTCACCACAACATGAGGAACCATATTAAGGGCTTACAGCATTAGGAAGGTTGAGAAGCACTGCACTATAGGATTTAATATTTTTTTCCATGGTATATTTGAGAGAGAGAGTTAAAAACATAGAATATTTATATGGCAGTGACAAAAACCAAGCATAAAATGCTAATACCTTTAACACTATGACAGCATCCTGCACCAATACGCTTTTTGTGTTATTCTTTTAGTCTTTGAACAATGCCATTAAGTCTCCTGAATGAATGAACTCATTTTGTCAATCCAAAACTGCCTCTTTTCAGAAATACAAATGAAGTGTTTCTGAAAATATAGGATTATCAGGATTAAAAACTATTTGGCCGACTCATCTCATGCATTCATTCGCCACTCATTCGTCTGTCAAATAACTAAAAGAACTAGTTAGTTCACTGGCTTCACCATGAAGTGAAGCAAATCACAGGAGCTGTCTTCATAGACCTGTCAGCAGCCTATGAGACTGTGAACCACCGCCTCCTCCTGAGAAAAATGTATAATATCACAAAGGACGACCACCTCACCCGCCTCATAGGAAACCTGCTACAAAACAGGAGCTTCTTTGTTGAGTTCCAGGGCCAGAGAAGCAGATGGCGGAAACAGAAGAACGGCCTGCCTCAGGGAAGCGTGCTTGCTCCATCCATGTTCAACATCTACACAAATAACCAGCCACTGCCAAAAGGGACAGAGAGCTTCATCTGTTCAACCATCTCAAAGCAGGGAGCTTTGAGATGGTTGAACAGAAGCTCTCCGAAGCTCTAGGTGCCCTTACTACCTATTACAGGGAAAACCGGTTGATCCCTAATCCATCTAAAACACAGACATGTGCTTTTCATCTCAAGAACAGACAAGCATCCCGAGCTCTGAGGATGACCTGGGAAGAAATCCCACTGGAGCATTGCAGCACACTCAAATACCTGGGAGTCACTCTGGACCGTGCCTTGACCTACAAGAAGCACTGACTGAACATCAAGCAAAAAGTGGGTGCTAGAAACAATATCATACGAAAGCTGACTGGCACAACCTGGGGATCACAACCAGACACAGTGAAGACATCTGCCCTTGCGCTATGCTACTCTGCTGCTGAGTATGCATGCCCAGTGTGGAACACATCTCACCACACTAAAACAGTGGATGTGGCTCTTAATGAGACATGCCGCATTATCACGGGGTGTCTGCGCCCTACACCACTGGAGAAGTTACACTGCTTAGCCGGTATTGCACCACCTGACATCTGCCGAGAAGTAGCAGCCAATAGTGAAAGGACCAAGGCAGAGACATCTCCAGCTCATCCCCTGTTTGGGTATCAGCCAGCACGTCAACGACTTAAATCAAGAAATAGTTTTCTAAGAACTACAGTGACATTTGCTGGAACACCTCAGCAAGCGAGGGTCCAAAAGTGGCAGGCTCAAACTCAGAACCTCAACCAATGGCTGATGCCAAATGAGAGACTCCCTCCTGAGCACACAGAAGACTGGGCGACTTGGAAGGTGCTGAACAGACTGCGCTCTGGCACCACGAGATGCAGAGCCAACCTCAAGAAATGGGGCCACAAAGTAGAATCCACGACATGCGAGTGTGGAGAAGAGCAAACCACTGACCACTTGCTGCAAGGCAACCTGAGTCCTGCCACATGCACAAGGGAGGACCTTCTTGCGGCAACACCAGAGGCACTCCAAGTGGCCAGATACTGGTCAAAGGACATTTAATCAACTACCAAGCTTGCAAACTTTGTGTTTTGTCTGTCTGTTTGTTTGTTTGTTTTGTTCTGTTAGAAATGTAATACAATTGACTGGTTGCCGTAACATGACAAATAAACCATGAAGTGTTTTCAATCCAACATCTCAGTGCAGTATAGAGATATGTTACATATAGGTTATGCAATTCCCATGCAGAATAGCAACATTTCATAATACAAGACAATGACCAGGTGGCAAGGTGTAACACACAATACACAGTATTGTAGACTCAACCACAATGCACAACTTCAATGCAAAGTGTAGAGTACACAATCACAATATATAACCATAATGCAACATGTAGGGCATTAGTAGTCTGATCGAGGAAGGATCTTTAATCTA
Organism: Anolis sagrei; assembly: GCF_037176765.1. Classification (NCBI taxonomy): domain Eukaryota; kingdom Metazoa; phylum Chordata; class Lepidosauria; order Squamata; family Anolidae; genus Anolis; species Anolis sagrei. The sequence goes on from NC_090027.1 coordinate 5,619,729, forward strand.
GATCCAGAGAAGTCATGCTCCCCATGCTCTATTCTGCCTTGGTTAGACCACACCTGGAATACTGTGTCCAATTCTGGGCACCACAATTGACGGGAGATGTTGACAAGCTGAAATGCGTCCAAAGGAGGCAACTAAAATGATCAAGGGTCTGGAGGACAAGCCCTATGAGGAGCAACTTAAAGAGCTGGGCATGTTTAGCCTGAAGAAGAGAAGGCTGAGAGGAGATATGATAGCCATGTATAAATATGTGAGAGGAAGCCACAGGGAGGAGGAGGGAGCAAGCTTGTTTTCTGCTTCCCTGGAGACTAGGATGCGGAACAATGGCTTCAAACTACAAGAGAGGAGATTCCACCTGAACATGAGGAAGAACTTCCTGACTGTGAGAGCTGTTCAGCAGTGGAACTCTCTGCTCCAGAGTGTGGTGGAGGCTCCTTCTTTGGAGGCTTTGAAAAAGAGGCTGGATGGCCATCTGTCGGGGGCGCTCTGAATGTGATTTTCCTGCTTCTTGGCAGAATGGGGTTGGACTGGATGGCCCACAAGGTCTCTTCCAACTCAATGATTCCATGATTCTGTGATTATACTGATGTGCGGATGAATAGTTTGAAGGCAGCAAAGGAGTTTGCACTTGTAAGTTTTAGGTCAATGCCAGGTTATTCCTCATTATGAAGAACTTTCTGGGCTTGACAGCAAAGAAAATTGCAACTCAGTACATTGCTAACTTCATCCTGACTGATGTATATCAGAAGATCACAAGTTACAATTCCATCTCAGCATCAAGGGGAGGCAGATGCTTTGGGAGAAACCGGCAGAGCTGAGGTATCTTCAGCATTATATGATCATAGAATCATAGAATCAAAGAGTTGGAAGAGACCTCATGGGCCATCCAGTCCAACCCCATTCTGCCAAGAAGCAGGAATATTGCATTCAAATCACCCCTGACAAATGGCCATCCAGTCTCTGCTTAAAAGCTTCCAAAGAAGGAGCCTCCACCACACTCCAGGGCAGAGAGTTCCACTGCTGAACGGCTCTCACAGTCAGGAAGTTCTTCCTCATGTTCAGATGGAATCTCCTTTCTTGTAGTTTGAAGCCATTGTTCCGCGTCCTAGTCTCCAAGGAAGCAGAAAACAAGCTTGCTCCCTCCTCCCCGTGGCTTCCTCTCACATATTTATACATGGCTATCATATCTCCTCTCAGCCTTCTCTTCTTCAGGCTAAACATGCCCAGTTCCCTAAGCCGCTCCTCATAGGGCTTGTTCTCCAGACCTTTTATCATTTTAGTCGCCCTCCTCTGGACACATTCCAGCTTGTCAATATCTCTCTTGAATTGTGGTGCCCAGAATTGGACACAATATTCCAGATGTGGTCTAACCAAAGCAGAATAGAGGGGTAGCATTACTTCCTTAGATCTAGACACTAGGCTCCTATTGATGCAGGCCAAAATCCCATTGGCTTTTTTTGCTGCCACATCACATTGTTGGCTCATGTTTAACTTGTTGTCCACGAGGACTCCAAGATCTTTTTCACACGTACTGCTCTTGAGCCAGACGTCACCCATTCTGTATCTTTGCATTTCATTTTTTCTGCCAAAGTGGAGTATCTTACATTTGTCACTGTTGAACTTCATTTTGTTAGTTTTGGCCCATCTCTCTAATCTGTCAAGATCATTTTGAATTCTGCTCCTGTCCTCTGGACTATTGGCTATCCCTCCCAATTTGGTGTCATCTGCAAACTTGATGATCCTGCCTTCTAGCCCTCCATCTAAGTCATTAATAAAGATGTTGAACAGGACCGGGCCCAGGACGGAACCCTGCGGCACTCCACTTGTCACTTCTTTCCAAGATGAAGAGGAAGCATTAGTGAGCACTCTCTGTGTTCGTCCACTTAACCAATTATCAAGTTGTGTATACATTGATATCTGTCTGTGCACATATACTTGTTCTTCAGTGAATGGCTCATGGTTGCCACAGACAATTGGTTCAGGTCAACTAGACCTCCTGAAGGAGTACCTTAAATAACCCAGTCAAGTTGAAGGTTTCAATGGCCTTGTTCCATTTCATAGGAGCCTGATTTGCCTTACTTTATAGTTGCTTGAGGTTGCTTCCTCTTGCATTTTTTCCCAGGGCTGCTGCAGCTTTGCAAGAGTCCTAAAAGTTAATAGTATCAGAGTCTGCAGGCCTCTTTGCAACTATTGGCTTAGAGAGCAGCTCTTTGAGTTTAGGAACCGCCTTTTTTCCCAGGGAAAGATCCCCATTTTAGATTATCCCCTGCCTTTTCAGTTTAGAGGAAAGACTTCAGACGTGCTGACGGCTAGGCAGTTAGCTCTGGAAAAACCATTGCAAAAACTACACTATAGATAAGTATTAAGCTAAACTGAGTAAGATATATTAAGCTACATTAAACATTATAGGTAAACTAAGTAAGCTATATTGAGTTAATATAGATAGTATTTTGTGTATTGAGCTGTATTGAGATATTTTAGACAGATAAGCTTAGTTGAGAAGATTGAGTAATAAAGTTATAGAGAGAGAGTCGTGACTGCTTTGTCTCCAGAACTAACCTTAAGTTATAAATAGGGAAAACCCTGTTTTTTTCTAAACCACAACAGCTTAAGGTTAGGGTGTAAAGATTCCAGGATCTTATCTGCCATCTGGAGAAAGGGTTGCCTCTGTAGCTATAGGAAAGAAAGAATATTTTTGTAGCTTCATCTATTGACTGTTTGGGTTGTTGTAGGTTTTTCCGGGCTATATGGCCATGTTCTGGAGGCAAATTTTCTCCTGACGTTTTGCCTGCATCTATGGCAAGCATCCTCAGAGGTAGTGAGGTCTGTTGGAAGTAGGAAAAAGGGTTTATATATCTGTGGAATGACCAGGGTGAGACAAAGGACTTTTGTCTGCTGGGGCTAGGTGAGAATGTTTCAGCTGATCACCTTGATTAGCATTTAATGGCTTGGAAGTGCCTGGGGGGAATCTTTTGTTGAGAGTGATTTTATGTGCCTGTTTGTTTCCCCTCTGTTGTTTTGCTGTTGTAATTTTTGAGTTTTTTAATACTGGTAGCCAGAATTTGTTCATTTTCATGGTTTCTTCCTTTCTGTTGAAATTGTCCACATGCTTGTGGATTTCAATGGCTTCTCTGTGTAGCCTGACATGGTGGTGGTGAGAGTGGTCCAGCATTTCTGTGTTCTCAAATAATATGTTGCGTCCAGGTTGGTTCATCAGGTGCTCTGCTATGGCTGATTTCTCTGGTTGGAGTAGTTTGCAGTGCCTTTCATGTTCCTTGATGCGTGTCTGAGCGCTGTGTGTGGTGGTCCCTCTGTAGACTTGTCCACAGCTGCATGGTACACGGTAGACTCCTGCAGAGGTGAGAGGATCCCTCTTGTCCTTTGCTGAACGTAGCATTTGTTGGATTTTCTTGGTGGCTCTGTAAGCGGTTTGTATGTTGTGTTTCCTCATCAGTTTCCCTATGCGGTCAGTGGTACCCTTGAAAAACCTACAACAACCCAGTGATTCCGGCCATGAAAGCCTTCGACAATATATTGACTGTTTGTTTGCAACTGTGATGAACTTTGCCAAGTCTTCAAGGACTTTGAATAAATAAATATCCTTTTTTGATGTTTAAACCAGTAATTGTCTCAGTTCCTGAGTATCTCAAGCTTCTCAATATAGATACCTGCAGTTCACTCAGACATAGAGAGAAGCACATCACAGTTCTATTTTTCATATCGTCTGGGCGGACGGCACAGGCCTATTCAGTCATGTTCCTGCTTCTTGGCAGAGTGGGATTGGACTGGATGGCCCATGAGGTCTCTTCCGACTCTATGATTCTGTGATCTGGAACAGTGGGATGAAAAAGGACTAACTGGGACTATCCATGCTGAAGAGAGTCAGTAGAAGCCTTTTGTTTAAATATCTTGGGCATAAGGTCCTGCCTGATAAGTTCTAGGCCTGGGCGGTTTTGTTCGTTAATTTTGTAATTCGTTAAATATTCGTTAATTTTAGCAATTACAAAACGATTACAAAACTTATTTTTAAACCCGGAAGTGTTTTTAAATATCGAAACAGCATGCGCCAAATACTTTTGTATTTCCGCCCATTTCGGAAATACGTAAGATGGCTACTGGCTAGATGCTTGCTGTGAGCTCCGGGAGCCAATCAAGTAAGCCGTTGCGGAACACTTTATTTTGCCAGGGGCGCCGAGAGCGAGGGACGCGGGAAGCTATCAGACGCCAGAGGGACCCTGCTGCTGGTGGTATCGTCGAAGCCTGCTGCTCCTCCTCCTCCCATCCTCCTCCTTCTCCGCTTGACAGGGAGCCAGGGCCAGGGACAGCTCAGCTGGCCACCACCCCGCCAGTCTCCCTGGTCATGGGGCCTTCTGTTCCTCCCCCCCCCCAATCCTCCGACCCTTTCTCTTCCTCCTCCTCCTCAGGCCGCGCCGCTCGGAGATGCCAAGGGCGAGGGGGGAGGAAGAGGAGGAGGAGCGGCAGGCCCGGTTATCAGGGAGACTGGTGGGGTGGTGGCCAGCTGAGCTGTCCCTGCCCCCGGCTCCATCTCAAGCTTGGAGTGACTAGGCAGCGGCGGCAGGAAGGGGCAGCCATGGGGGCGGGGCAAGAGCAGCCGGGGGCGACCTCTCCCGCCGACCTCCTCCTCACTCCACTCCCAGCCACCCACTCGCCGTGAGTATATGGCAGTGCAGAGGGAGGTTTAGGGCAATCTGCACTGCACAACTACATGATCCAGAATACCAATGGCAGGGGGATGTACAAAAACAAAAAAAAAACCCCAGAGTTGATTGGATTATCACAGGGTCCTTCCAGGCAGAACTTATATCCCAGGATCTGATCCCAGGTGTTCAGTTTATCCCAGATTAAATTTAAAAAATATTGAAAAAATATTAGAAAAAAAAGGGCGCCATCTTTACAAAATGTTTTGTAAATATTAACGAAATTTCGTAAATACCAAACTTTTTAAAGGGAAAATTTTGTAATTATTTTAAATATCGAAACAAAAAAAACCCCAAATACAAATCGATTTTAGAAACAATTTTTTCCGTTGTTACCCAGGCCTAATAAGTTCCCGTTCTACAAAGGGAATGAGATCAATGCAGGGACCGGAGACAAGACTCTGGGTGTGTCTCGCTTGGCTCCTTCTTCAAGCAGAGGACTCATTCTGCAGCAGAAGGGCACATCTGGGAGGTCTGCCAGAGCTGTTTCCAGGTACAGCCACCAATCAGGGGAGCCTTTCGGCAAGATGCTCGAGCTGCACGAATCGGGGAGTGAGATGTCAAACCTCCCAGGCAGACAGGCAGAGCCTTTTTTCTTAAGGTTAGTGCTGCTGTGTTATTTTTAAATCTGCAGCAGTCCTGGGGAGGGGGGAGAGCAAGGCCTGCTTTAATTACTGCAGATGTGATAAATCAGGGCTTGTCTCGCTCCTGAGAGCCCAGACGGCCGGAATGGCACTTCCCTGAGTCACTGTGCCAAGAAAGGCAATTCATTTTCAGTGGAGGAACCAAGTCTGCATTATCCAGGGAGTGGGCTTCAAAGTGTGAACCTCTTGACCCAGAATCATCCTTTCTCACCCCAGACTCTTGGGATTGCCTTCTGCTCCTTGCCTCGTTGCTTTTAAATCTCAGTTGTAATCTTGTATTTTCTGATTATTAGCTAGCTTAAAAAATTGATTGAATTGGGTTGTTGTAGGTTTTTTGGGCTATATGGCCATGTTCTAGAGGCATTCTCACCTGACGTTTCACCTGCATCTATGGCAAACATCCTCAGAGGTAGTGAGGATGCTTGCCATAGATGCAGGTGAAACGTCAGGAGAGAATGCCTCTAGAACATGGCCATATAGCCCAAAAAATATATACAATAACCCAGTGATTCCGGCCATGAAAGCCTTTGACAATTCACTGATTAAATTGTTTTCCGATTGCATTGTATATGAGGGTTGAATGAAAAGTAATGCCTCCACCTTCGTAACTCCTCAACAGATGGCAGTACTGGTATGCAGCAGGTACTGGCTTGTTCAGTAGACTCTCCTTTACAATTCCATTTTGGCAGAAAGACTTAGCATTGTGTTGTTAAAGTTAAAGTGCCAAGTATGGAACCCTGTGCAGAGGGTCGGATAGCATGGGTAGCATGACTACCCTGGATCTAGACACTAGACTCTTATTGATGCAGACCAAAATCCCATTTGATTTTTTGCCATTGCATGTCATTGTTTGCTCATGTTTAAGTTGTTGTCCACGAGGACTCCAAGATCTTTTTCACACGTACTGCTCTCGAGCCAGGTCCCATCCCCCGTTCTGTATCTTTGCATTTTATTTTTTTCCTGCCTAAGTGGAGTCTCTTGCATTTGTCCCTGGTGAATTTCATTTTGTTGGTTTTGGCCCATCATCTCTCTCATCTGTCAAGATCGTTTTGAATTCTGCTCCCGTCTTCTGGAGTATTGGCTCTCCCTCCCAATTTGGTCCTGTCTGCAAACTTGATGATCATGCCTTCTCGCCCTCTATCTAAGTCATTAATGCTTTTAAAATGTCCTGCTTACATCTCCTGTCTCTTTCTCTCTTTGTTCGCAGCGTATTTCAACAGCTGCAAACTGCAAGTTATTTCATGCAGAGGGGATAGTGGAATAGGACCAGATTCTGGCCCTTCCAAATATGTCAGTGTTTCTCAATCTTCCTAATGCTGCAAACCTTTAATACAGTTCCTCACGTTGTTGTGACCCCCAACCATAAAATTATTTTCGTTGCTTCTTCATAACTGTAGTTTTGCTATTGTTCTGAATTACAATGTAAATATCTGATATGCAGGATGCATTTTCATTTACTGGACCAAATTTGGCACAAATACCCGATACATCCAAATTTGAATACTGGTGGGGGTGTGTGATTTTGTCATTTGGGCGTTAACCTGCTGGGATTTATAGTTCACCTACAATCAAACAGCATTCTGAACTCCACCAACAATGGAATTGAACCAGTCTTGGCATACAAAACTCCCATGACCAACAGAAAATACTGGAAGGGTTTGGGGTTGGCATTGACCTTGAGTTTTGGAGTTGTAGTTCACCTGCTTCCAGAGAGCACTGTGGACTCAAACAATGATGGATCTGGACCAAACTTGGCATGGATACTCAATATGCCCAAATGTGAACACTGGTGGAATTTGGGGAAAATAGACCTTGACATTTGGGAGTTGTGTTTGGTGGGATTTATGGTTCACTTGCAATCAAAGAGCATTCTGAACCCCACCAATGAGGGAATTGAACCAAACTTGGCACACAAAACTCTCATGACCAACAGAAAATATTGGAAGAGTTTTGGAGTTGTAGCTCACCTATATCCAGAGAGCACTGTGGACTCAATGATGAATTTGTACCAAACTTGGCACGAATATTCAATCTGCCCAAATGTGAACACTGGTGGAATTTGGGGAAAATAGACCTTGACATTTGGGAGTTGTAGTTGCTGGGATTTATGGCTCGCCTGCAATCAAGGAGCATTCTGAACCCCACCAACGATTGAATTGAACCAATCTTGGCACACAGAATTCCCATGAGCAACAGAAAATACTGGAAGAGTTTTGGAGTTGTAGTTAATCTACATCCAAAGAGCCTTGTGGACTCAAACAATGATGAATCTGGACTAAACTTGGCACGAATATTCAATATGCCCAAATGTGAACACTGGTGGAGTTTGGAGAAAATAGTCCTTGACCTTTTGGAGTTGTAGTTGCTGGGATTTATAGCTCATCCAGTCCAATCCCATCTGCTATGCAGGAATATGCCATCAAAGAACTCCTGGCATAAGACCATTCAGCTTCCACTTAAAAGCCGTACTCCAAGATAGTGTGCTCCGCTGTCAAACAGCTCTTATCAAATTCTACTGTGTAGGCATGACATTAGACATATGGCTAGAAGAATCCCCAGCACTCTGGACAGCTGCTAAACCATTTTCTCATTTCATTATGAAATGTTCATGCTGGGCATAAGCAAATCACCTTGCAATGCTACCAGTCCACTAGCTGCTCAAATTGCCAGGGCACTGAAAACTTAGAGCAGTTTGCTGGGTTTATCCCAAGGAGGCGGAAATAAAGAACCCTGCTCACAACTTCACCACAGTCTGCTCAGCATTTGAATCATTGCCATGCCTGGACTCAGAAGTGAGATAATATTTTAAATATGTGTGTTTCCAAAGGTTTCTTTATTAAGACATTACAAATAAGAGCGCTATCTTGTTCTGAAGACACAAAAGATGACTGGGAATGTAATGCTGACTATACGAGGGGTGTTTATTAAATATTTCCCTGACCCACTTCCTGTGGACTGAGAGCAATGAAATTTGGCACAGGTTTTAGTCCTTCTCTCCATAGGTGCCACCTAAGGACACACACTTCTCCCATCTTTTAAAGCAACTGTAAACACCTCACTTGTAGAAGTCGAAGGGTGGCTCCAAAAACCACGTTGTGGCTTCGAAAATCAGGGTCTCATCACCTGAAAAATCCTTGCCCTTCAAAAATAACTTCATTGTTAGAAAGAGGTGTAACTCTGATGGTGCGAGTGGATACCTTATGCATGTGAAGATGGGCGTGGGTGATTTTTTTCCACAGACCCCACACTCATCTTGGAATTTTGGGCTAGGTGGTAAATGGTTATGTGGTGATTTGAATGCAATTTTCCTGCTTCTTGGCAGGGGTTGGACTGGATGGCCCATTGAAATACACAAGAAGCATGTGGACAATTTCAGCAGAAAGGAGGAAACCATGAAAATGAACAAAATCTGGCTACCAGTATTAAAAAAAACTCTAAAATTACAACAGCAAAACAACAGAGAGGAAACAAACAAGGACATCTAATCACCTCCCAGCAAAAGTTTGCTCTAGGCACTGTCAGGCCATCAAATGCTAATCAAGGTGGTCAGTTGAAACATTCACACCTAGCTCCAGCAGACAAGAGTCCTTTGTCCCACCCAGGTCATTCCACAGATATATAAACCCATTGTCCTAATTCCAACAGACCTCACTACCTCTGAGGATGCTTGCCATAGATGCAGGCGAAACGTCAGGAGAGAATGCCTCTAGAACATGGCCATATAGCCCGAAAAAGCCTACAACAACCCAGTGATTCCAGCCATGAAAGCCTTTGACAATACATTATTATTATTATTATTATTATTATTATTATTATTAGGTGGCCTCCACTTGCTGGGTGGTGTGTTCATCAATAATGGAGTGGGGTCGCCCTGGAATTGGAGCTGTTTGCACCAAAGTCCGACCACATTGGAATGGACAATGCCAGTTCTTGACTCCATCATATGATGGGGAATCCTCACCATAACCCTTTTTCATCTCATCAAACGTCTCCTTTGGTGTGCGGCCTTTCAAGGAAAGGAACTTGAGGACTGCTCTGTCTTCCACGGGGTCCATTCTCAAACCTTACTCCACTTCAGCACATGTAAAATCAAGACCATTATCAGTTCTGAGTTGTAAATTGGCAAGTAAATTGGTTAAATGGACGAACCCAGAGGGTGCTCACCAATGCTTCCTCTTCATCCTGGAAAGAAGTGACGAGCGGAGTGCCGCAGGGTTCCGTTCTGGGCCCGGTCCTGATCAGGATCTTTATTAATGACTTAGATGAAGGGCTAGAAGGCAGGATCATCAAGTTTGCAGACGACACCAAATTGGGAGGGATAGCCAATACTCCAGAGGACAGGAGCAGGATTCAAAACGATCTTGACAGATTAGAGAGATGATGGGCCAAAACTAACACAATGAAGTTCAACAGGGACAAATGCAAGATACTCCACTTAGGCAGAAAAAACGAAATGCAAAGATACAGAATGGGGGACGAGGCCTGGCTCGAGAGCAGTACGTGTGAAAAAGATCTTGGAGTCCTTGACAAGTTAAACATGAGCCAACAATGTGATGTGGCGGCAAAAAAAGCCAATGGGATTTTGGCCTGCATCAAGAGGAGCATAGAGTCTAGATCTAGGGAAGTCATGCTACCCCTCTATTCTGTTTTGGTTAGACCACATCTGGAATATTGTGTCCAATTCTGGGCACCACAATTCAAGAGAGATATTGACAAGCTGGAATGTGTCCAGAGGAGAGGAGAGCGACTAAAATGATAAAAGGTCTGGAGAACAAGCCCTATGAGGAGCGGCTTAAGGAGCTGGGCATGTTTAGCCTGAAGAAGACAAGGCTGAGAGGGGATATGATAGCCATATATAAATATGTGAGAGGAAGCCACAGGGAGGAGGGAGCAAGCTTGTTTTCTGCTTCCTTGGAGATTAGGATGCAATGGAACAATGGCTTCAAACTACAAGAGAGGAGATTCCATCTGAACATGAGGAAGAACTTCCTGACTGTGAGAGCCGTTCAGCAGTGGAACTCTCTGCCCCGGAGTGTGGTGGAGGCTCCTTCTTTGGAAGCTTTTAAACAGAGGCTGGATGGCCATCTGTCAGGGGTGATTTGAATGCATTATTCCTGCTTCTTGGCAGGGGGTTGGACTGGATGGCCCAGGAGGTCTCTTCCAACTCTTTGATTCTATGATTCTATGATTCTATGATATGATAGCCATATATAAATATGTGAGAGGAAGCCACAGGGAGGAGGGAGCAAGCTTGTTTTCTGCTTCCTTGGAGATTAGGATGCAATGGAGCAATGGCTTCAAACTACAAGAGAGGAGATTCCATCTGAACATGAGGAAGAACTTCCTGACTGTGAGAGCCGTTCAGCAGTGGAACTCTCTGCCCCGAAGTGTGGTGGAGGCTCCTTCTTTGGAAGCTTTTAAACAGAGGCTGGATGGCCATCTGTCAGGGGTGATTTGAATGCATTATTCCTGCTTCTTGGCAGAATGGGGTTGGACTGGATGGCCCATGAGGTCTCTTCCAACTCTTTGATTCTATGATTCTATAAGTATCCTATAGAGACTGATATCATTATGCATGCACAGTTTCAGCATCCTGTGATAAATAGAAATGGGTCAGGGGAAATCTTTAATGAACACCCCTCATAGCATTGCAGAGAACATATCGTATTTTCTGTTCAGAAAAAAAGTTGCCTTTGCACAAAGCAACTATGCACAAATTAAATAAAGTGTGGGGTTTATTGCATTTGCACATAGTTGCTTTGTGCTGGTTACTAGGCCTGGGTAACAACGCAAAAATTTGTTTCTAAAATCGATTTGTATTTGGGGTTTTTTTTTGTTTTGATATTTAAAATAATTACAAAATTTTCCCTTAAAAAAGTTCGGTATTAACGAAATTTCGTTAATATTTACAAAACATTTTGTAAAGATGGCGTCCTTTTTTTTCAATATTTTTAAAATATTTTTTAAATTTAATTATTAATTTAGTAGAATAGGGAGGAGAAATTAAAATTATTATTAAGGAGGGAAGGCAGGCACTCACTCTGGCGGGCCCTCTCGCTTGCCGCTCGCTCGCCGCTCGCCCCTCTCGCTCGCCGCTCGCCCCTCTCGCTCGCCGCTCGCCCCTCTCGCTCGCCGCTCGCCCCTCTCGCTCGCCGCTCGCCCCTCTCGCTCGCCGCTCGCCCCTCTCGCTCGCCCCTCTCACTCGCCGCTCGCCCCTCTCGCTCGCCGCTCGCCCCTCTCGCTCGCCGCTCGCCCCTCTCGCTCGCCGCTCGCCCCTCTCGCTCGCCGCTCGCCCCTCTCGCTCGCCCTCTCGCTCGCTTGCTCAGCCGGCGTCGAGAGAGGAGAGCTCCCAGCAAGCATCGCCAGGCGGCCATCTTACGTATTTCCGAAATGGACGGAAATACAAATTTTTTTGGCGCCTGCCGTTTCGATATTTAAAAACACTTCCGGGTTTAAAAATAAGTTTTGTAATCGTTTTGTAATTGCTAAAATTAACGAATATTTAACGAATTACAAAATTAACGATCGAAACCGCCCAGGCCTACTGGTTACAAGAAACTAAAAAGTTTTTCTTTCAAAAAGAGCATTAAGTTCCATTGCATTGATTTACCATCTCTTGGCTGCAGATTAAGCTGTAAGCAGTATCTGTAAAGATCTCAAATATGTCACCTGGTAATGTGACAAGCAGCGAGGGGTGGATTATTATTACTGATTCCTGTGGGATAATTCCTTTGACGCAGAAGATTCGAGTCTGTTTCCAGCTGGAATAAAAGGAAGTTAAGAACAGCTCCTTCCCTTGTGTTATATAAAAAAGATTTAACAGCCAGCACCAATTCGTCAGAATGAAAAGAAGAAGCCCTATTTGCAGTGTAACCTTTTTTTGTTGCAAGGAGTGGAATAGTCTTAAAATCTGAGCAGCTTCATGAAGGGGAAAGCAGTCTTGGGTCTAAATAGGGGTCTTAATCCTGCCTTTGTTTCCTCTACACCAGTGTTTCTCAACCTGTGGGTCGGGACCCCTGTGGGGGTCGCGAGGGGGTGTTAGAGGGGTCGCCAAAGACCATCAGAAAACATAGTATTTTCTGTTGATCATGTGGATTCTGTGTGGAAAGTTTGGTCCAATTCTATCAGTGGGGTTCAGAATGCTATTTCATTGTGGATGAACTATAAATCCCAACAATTACAACTCCCAAATGGCAAGGTCTATTTTCTCCAAACTCTACCAGTGTTCACATTTGGGCATATTGAGTATTTGTGCCAAGTTTGATCCAGACCCATCATTGCTTGAGTCCACAGTGTTCTCTGGGTGTAGGTGAACTACAACTTCAAAATACTCAAGGCCAATGTCCACCAGACCTTCCCAGGTCTGACAGATGCAGCTGTCTTTCAGGCTGCATAGGTATTTTCTCTTGGTCATGGGAATTCTGTGTGCCCAGTTTGATTCAATTCCATCATTGGTGGAGTTCAGAAGGCTCTTTGATTTTAGGTGAACTATAAATCCCAGCAACTCCAGCATTACCAAATGACAAAATCAATCACCCCCAACCTCACCAGTATTCAAATTTGGTCGTATTGGGTATTCGTGCCAAATTTGGTCCAGTGACTGAAAATACATCCTGCATATCAGATATTTAGATTACGATTCATAACAGTAGCAACGAAAATAACATTATGGTTGGGGGTCACTACAACATGAGGACCTGTACTAAGGGGTCGCGGCTTTAGGAAGGTTGAGAACCACTGCTCTACACAATCACCTTCCTGCTTTACTTTAGCATGTAAAATACTCTTGTGTTTGTACTGCAAGTGGGTCTTCATACCCTGATTTGACATTTTCTGCTGTCCTGCTTTTTCAGCTGCATTTCGTATCTGTCCCAGTTTCTCTCTCCTCCTATTTCATCCTTTGTCCTGAGTTTATTTTAGTTTCTACGGAGCCCCCCCCCCCCCCGGTGGCGCACTGGGTTAAACCCCTGTGCCGGCAGGACTGAAGACTGACAGGTCGCAGGTTTGAATCCACGGAGAGACAGATGAGCTCCCTCTATCAGCTCCAGCTCCTCATGCGGGGACACGAGAGAAGCCTCCCACAAGGATGATAAAACATCAAATCATCTGGGCATCCCCTCGGCAACGTCCTTGCAGACGGCCAATTCTGTCACACCAGGAGCTAGGGCTGGGCGGTTTCGTTTCGTTAATTCGCAATTCGTTAATAATTCGTTAATTTTTTAAATTACAAAACGATAAAGAACCATTCTGGAGCAATTTTTTAAAAAAACGAATTTTTAAATAGTTTTGTAAATGCTTCGTATTTCGTTATTGTATTCGTTTCGTTATTGTTCTGAGGTCGTTTCGTTATTATTTCCGCATGTCTGGGGCAAGTTTTATGGTTGTTTTTTGTTTAATTAGTGAAAAAAAATTATACTATCACACCACCACTCAACAACAGAGGGAGAGGGAAGCTTCAGAAGTTTTTGGAGGTTTTTTAGCGTATTGCGCGGTTGCGTCCGCCATTAACGAATCGATTCGTTATTGTTTCGGAAATCGATTCGTTCATGTTTTGTAATTTTTTTCACATTTACGAAATTTCGTAAATATCGAACTTTTTAAAAGGAAAATTTTGTAATTATTTTAAATAACGAAATGCAAAAACCCCCAAAAAACGAATTGATTTTAGAAACAAATTTTTTCGTTGTTACCCAGGCCTACCAGGAGCGACTTGCAGTTTCTAAGATTGCTCCTGACACAAAAAAAATGTTGTTGTTCATTCGTTCAGTCATCTCCGACTCTTCGTGACCTCATGGACCAGCCCACGCCAGAGCTCCCTGTCAGCCGTCACCACCCCCAGCTCCTTCAAGGTCAGTCCAGTCACTTCAAGGAAAGTGAAGTTTTAGTTTCTGTAAAGTGAGTTCAGAATGTAGAAGTAGTGCACTGCAGTTAACTCGGCAGTGATTTATTTATTTATTTATTTATTTCAAAGTTTTCTATACCGACCTTCTCATCTCATTGAGGGACTCAGCCCGGTTTCCAACCATAAAAACACATACAATCAGTAAAATATCATAGTTCACAATTACAGTAACACATTTAAAATAGCAATATATTTAAAACTACGGTGGTCAGTCGTCATATTAAAATCAAATATACATCATCTTCCATCCAAAATCCTAGGGTGTTGTCTCATTCATCGAAAGCCTATCTCCACAACCACGTCTTCACCCGTTTTCTAAATGTCAGGATAGACGGGGTGGTTCTGACCTCCGGTGGGAGAGAGTTCCAGAGTCGAGGGGCCACCACCGAGAAGGCCCTGTCCCTCGTCCCCACCAGGCGCGCTTGCAAGGCCGGTGGGACTGAGAGCAGGGCCTCTCCAGACGATCTTAATAATCTTGATGGTTCGTAAGGGAGAATACGTTCAGAGAGGTAAACAGGGCCGGAGTCGTTTAGGGCTTTATAAGTTAACACCAGCACTTTGAATTGTGCTCGGAAGCTAATTGGCAGCCAGTGGAGCTGGTGTAACAGCGGAGAGGTGTGCTCCCTGTACCCAGCACCCGTTAGTAATCTGGCTGCCGCGCGTTGGACTTGCTGCAGCTTCCGGGCAGTCTTCAGAGGCAACCCCACGTAGAGAGCGTTGCAGTAATCTAAGCGGGATGTAACTAAGCGGGATGAAAGAAGGGAGGGGGCAGGATCTTTCCCTTCCTGCAGACTCAGAGAAAAGCAAACTGCTGCAAATTCTCCTAGCCTGTGTGTCCTTCTTCATTAATAACATTTGCCACCTTGACCAAACTCTGTGGTTGCTAGACCACTTGTGTCTCTAGCTATAACACATGTGTCTCGCCGGGCTTTAGCACAGCTGGTAAATTACCAGCAATGATAAGATCTACCAGTCGAATGGTTGCCAGTTTGAAACCTGGGTCGGGGTGCTTATCTGACTGTCAGCACAGCTGACTGTTTCCTAAGTTGTTCAAAAACAGGTTAGCGCTGTAAGTAGAGAAATTAGGTACCACTAAAAAGTGGGGGAGGTATTTTATGACACCATAAAAGCCATGCCTTTTGCTGGACTGGCAGGACCGAAAGTAGTCATGCCAGCCACATGACATTGGAGGTGTCTATGGACAACGCCAGTTCTTCAGCTTAATAATAATAATAATAATAATAATAATAATAATAATAATTGTACTGTCACTGCCGGGCCTGTATCTGGTTGGCTTTAAAATAGGATGTGTAACCTTTGCCCAGCAGGAAGCCAGGGGGCCCAAGGAAAAGTTCTCAGGGGCTTCCTCTACAAAAGAATATTCAGATAACTTGAGAAATACAACAAAATCTTTTATTAATGAAATCAAACAGGAACTACAAGGCTTTCTTGATAAAGTATTGGTTCTCTCAATCTTGTCCACAGGGGACAGGCACTATCTTCAATAACATTTTCTTTAAAGGAAAATTCCCCTTTTTAATTTCTCCCAGGCTGACTAAGCTCCAACTCTCGCTGATGCGTGCTCCGCTACCGGGCTGAACTACTTCTCGGACGCCGAGTGGACCTACCAGCAAGGCAGTGGATGTTCTCCAGCTGGAGTTCTTTAGTCTTTAAGGCTGTTTTCCTGGAGTTATTAAAGCTGTTCTCCCCTGGATTGCTTAAGGCTGTGGGAATGCTTCCCTGGCGTACTTTCCCTGGAGATTCTTAAAGGTTGATGCCTTTGTACAGGGGAAGTTACACACATCCTATACATTGGCTAACCTGGCTGAGACTAACTAACAAAATGGCTCACTTCCCTCCAAAGCCCAAAAAGGGGGTGGGACTAGGGAACCCAACAATAATTGACAGGTGGCTTGCCCTATGACTGCAGCCAAAAGAAGCCACCTATCTGCAGAGTCCCTGAAACATAGGACTACAAACAAACATTCAATGCAAAGCAAACAAAATTGGAGCTCCTGGTACATCTGTTCCAGAACAATAATAATGATCTGTCAGCTGCAAAAGGCCACCCTACTGGGATTCTCACACATTATTTGCTGATACATCACATAGTCCTAGACACTTGGGATGTGTCTGACATGTGATCCAATACAACAATCAGCAGAATGATCTTGTTTGCTGTGTACTAATCTTCTTGTGTTTCAAATAATGATAATAATAATAATAACTGCAAAAGGCCACCTGACTTGGATCTGCACGCATCATTCGAAAATACATCACACAGTCCTAGACGCTTGGGAAGTGTTCGACTTGTGATTTTGTGATACGAAATCCAGCATACAGATCTCATTTGCTGTGACATGCTGTGCTTTTGTGTCAATAATAATAATAATCTCCCTGAAGGGACTAGGAGTGGCTTACAAGGGGACGGGCCCAAAAATACAGATTAAAACACCCAATAAAATAAAAAGAAACAGAAACAGAAACGGAGATGGAGATGGAGATGGAGATGAGCACCAACCCCTAGAGTTGGACACAACTGGACTTAATGTCAGGGCAAAACGTTTACCTTACCTTAATGTAAAGTTAAGGTTAATGCAGATTTTATGAGACAGGGACTTGCAACTGGGATCTTGCTTCTGATTGTCACAACCTTCCTTTTTGGTGAGACAGAGGAATGGAAATGTCTTCCTCTTTGTCACCTGATCAGAAGTTATTCCTATCTATATAAATAAAAATGTAATGTTCGTTTGAAGGATTGACAGAACTCAAAAACCACTGGACAAATTGACACCAAATTTGGACACAAGACCTAACAACCCAATGTATGTTCTTCACTCAAACAAATGGATGTTGTCATTTGGGAGTTGTAGTTGCTGGGATTGATAGGACACCAACAATCAAAGACCATTCTGAACTCCACCAATGATGGAATTGAACCAAACTTGGCACACAAGTCTCCCATGACCAATAGAAAACACTAGAAGGGTATAGTGGGCATTGAACTTGAGTTTGGGAGTTGTAGTTCACCTACATCCAGAGAGCACTGTGGACTCAAACAACGATGGATCTGGACCAAACTTGGCACAATATTCCATATACCCAAATGTAAACACTGGTGAATTTAGTCATTTGGGAGTTGTGATTGCTGGGATTTATAGTTCATGTTCTGTCACCGCTGGGCCTGTAAACGAATTGCCTTTAAAACAGGACGTGCAACTTTAGCCCAGCGGGAAGCCAGGGGGCCCAAAGAGAAATTCTTAAGGATTTTCACCATAAACAGTCTCTAGAAGGCTTGTAAAATATAACAAAGTCTTTTATTGGTGAACAATCAACAGAAACTTCTTTGTCTTCAAAAGGTTAAACAAATGCTTCCAGGCTTTTGTGCAACTGGTGGCTTCTAACTGTTACTTTACTCTAAAGGAAAATCTATTTCCAAACTTTTCCCAGGCTAACTGTGAACCTAAACCTAACTGATGTGGGCGCCACTACCGGGTTGAACTGCGTCTCAAAGCACCGAGTGGACCTACCAGTAGGCCTGTAGTCACTTCAGCTGGAGTTCTTAGATGTTCAAAGCTGTTTTTCCCTCCGAAATTCCACACAGCTTTAGGGCTGTTTCCCTGGGAATTTTTGGGAATCCTTTTGCTCTTAAGACTGTTCTCCCCCGGGAAGTCTTAAGGGTTGAAGCCTTTGTACAGGAGAAAGTCTGTACATGTCCTGTACATTGACTTTTCTTGCTGAGACTGACTGAAAATGGCTCCCTTCCCTTCTCAGTTGTCCTGAACAGGGGGTGGAACCAAACTTAATGATGATGGACAGGGGGCCTGTCCTATAACTGCAAACTTTAACAGGAAGCCACCCTTCTTCAGAATCCCAAGCCTTGGGCTGCAAGCAAACACTTAATACAAGGCAAATAAAGTGGGAGCTTCTGGTACAGCTGTACCAGCACAGTTCACCTACAATCAAAGTGCACTCTGAACCTCACCAACGACAGAATTGGGGCAAACTTCCCACACAGAACCCCCATGACCAACAGAAAATACTAGGCTTGGGTTCTAAACTCGTTTTGTTTTTAGGGGGCCCTTGCGTTTCGTTTTTTTTTAATAATTCCGAAATTTTCCTTTTAAAAAATTCGAAATATACAAAATTTCGTAAAATTACGAATCGATTCGTTAATGGCGGACGCGATTACGCAATATGCTAAAAAGACCTCCAAATGGGAGAGGGGGAACTTCTGAAGCTTCCCTCTCCCTCTGTTGTTGACTGTTGGTGTGATAAAACAAACAACTATAAAACTTGCACCAGACATGCGGAAATAATTATGAAATAATTACGAAATAATTTCAAAATAATTACGAAATAATAACGAAATAATTACGAAATAAAATGAAAAAATTGTTTTAGAATCTAATTTACTCCTCACACTATTCCTGCGTGGCTCAATATTGGATCGTAAGCTAATTTAAATACGAATTAATAACGAATTACGAAATTAATGAACGAAACCGCCCAAGCCTAGAAAATACTTAAGGCTACTCCCTTCACCAGGGCAAGAAAACGTAATCAAAACCCTCCTAACAAAGAGCCATCCAGCCATAGATATAGATAGAGATATATGATTCACACACACACATATAGTATAATAGATTTGAAAGGGACCCCTAAAGAAGGACAATTTTATGTTGCATGTTCCAGAATGGGCAAACCAGACAATCTCTACATCAGCACTGACAAAGAAACAAGAAACAAACCACAAGCATAAAGAAATAACATATATTAGAAACCAGCACTTTCTCGTTACTTTATTTTCCAGATCAGCAGACTGGGCCACAGCAATGCCTGGCAGGGGACGGCTAGTGTCCAATATGGCTGGTGGAAATTCTTAGGATGGAAATAGGTCAACATAATTTTACAGTAAGATTATATAGTGTTAGAGGTCATAAATCTCAGTTAAAAATCCATCACTACACTGCTGGAAACCAGATGTTAATTTTACACACATCTGCAAAAATTCTTCTCTGCTAGTCTCTCCTTGCCTGAACTATCTTTACCTTAGTTATTCCATGGGGCAACTTGGGATGCCATCCCATTCTCTGGAGAAATGCAAGATTTGACACATCAGGAATCATCCAGCCAGCAAAGCCGATAGAAAACCTAAAAGCCATCAATTATGGATGCCTCCTCTCCCAGAAATGCTGACTTTGGAAGGTAGAAGCCCTTCCTTGCTTTGCTCTCCTGAATGAGCCTTTGGCCTCATTCATGTGGAATCTGTCAGGCAGGAAGAATCCAGAGCTGTTTGCTTGCTTTAAGCAACTTTGACGTCCCCTAAACTAACATGCTTCTGCAGCTGCAATGCATCAATATTTTAAATGCATCACCAAGTCACCCATAGCACTCTGAGAAGTTGCAGTCACGCAACGTGCCAAGACTTGGAGTTCAACCAGGTCCACGTTGCTTTAGGACGTTGTCTCATTAAAACAATACATCTCTATATATATAAATGTTCTGTGCATAATGAGTACCTTAAAAACAAAAGAACCAATGGACGAAATCACACCAAATTTGGCAACAAAAGGTCTCACAACACAAGGAGTGACCACCACTCAAAAATTATGATTTTGTCATTTGGGAGTTGTATTTGCTGGGATTTATAGTTCACCTACAATCAAAGAGCATTCTGAACTCCACCAATGATGGAATTGAACCAAACTTAGCACACAGAAAATACTGGAAGGGTTTAGTGGGCATTGACCTTGAGTTTGGGAGTTGTAGTTCACCTACATCCAGACAGCACTGTGGACTCAAACAGTGATGGATGTGGACCAAACAGCTCCCAAATGTCACGGTCTATTTCACCCAAACTTCATCTCTGTTCATATTTGGGCATATGGAATATTTGTGCCAAGTTTGGTCCAGATCCATCATTGGCAGCAATTCATCTGATGGATTTTGAGTTATGCTAATCCCACAAACAAACATTACATTTATATACTAGCCGTCCCCTGCCACGTGTTGCTGTGGCCCACTCTGGTGGTGATGGGGGTTCTGTGTGGGAGGTTTGACCCAATTCTATCATTGGTGGGGTTCAGAATGCTCTGTGATTGTAGGTGAACTATACATCCCAGCAACTACAACTCCAAAATGACAAGATTCTATTTCCCCCAAACTCCACCAGTGTTCACATTTGGTCATATTAAGTATTCGTGTAGTTTGGTCCATATCCATCATTGTTTGAGTCCACAGTGCTCTCTGGATGTAGGTGAACTACAACTCCAAAACCAAAGAACACTGCCCACCAAACCCTTCCAGAATTTTCTGTTAGTCATGGGAGAACTGTGTGCCAAGTTTAGTTCAATTCCATCGTTGGTGGGGTTCAGAATGCTCTTTGATTGTAGGTGAACTATAAATCCCAGCAACTACAAGTCCAAAATTGACAAAATTAAATTTTTATGAGAGAAGGACATACATTGGGTTGTTAGGTGTCTTGTGTCCAAATTTGGTGTCAATTCGACCAGTGGTTTTTGAGTTCTGTTAATCCCACAAACGAACATTACATTTTTATTTATATAGATAGATATATTCAGGCATCGAATTGGTGCTAATTGAAAGCCACCTTGAGCCCCCCCCCCCCCCCCCGCCCAAAAGGGGTTGAGAAGGGCGGAGTACAAATATTCAAAATAAATAAAAAAATAAACTGTATTAAGGAGTCACGACATTAGGAAGGTTGAGAAACACTGCCCTAGAATACATAGGGAGGGAAAATTCCTACCCGACCCCAGAGGCGACCCAACAAGTACACAAGGATGGGAAGGTGGGTAAGCACTGGATTGAAGAATGAGCTTTTGGGGTTGAGCTGCTTGGCAAGGTTAGCTCCAACCCTGAAATATAGTCCCAGTTGGGGCTACTTCTCTGGTCTCTGTTGCTGGAGGAAGGCAAATTGCTCTCCCCACCCAGCAAGGGGGAAGTGAAAGCTGATTAACTGTTCAGGGTGCAATTCAGTTCAGGAGTTGCAATGTAGTGTGTGAAAAATTTACAATACTGATGCAATTCAAAGTGTTGGTTTTGACCTACAAAACCCTATACGGTTCCTGCCCAGTGTATCTGTCCGAACACATTTCCCTCTACGTCCCACCTCGGAGTTTAAGATCCTCCGGGGAGGCCCTGATCTCGGCCCGCCTCTATCACAAGTGAGATTGGCGGGAACGAGGGGCAGGGCCTTCTCGGTGGTGACCCCTCACCTATGGAATTCACTCCCCGGGGAGATTAGATCATCGCCATCCCTCCTTTCCTTTGGAAGGAAATTGAAGACGTGGATTTGGGACCAGGCGTCCAGGCAATCTGGTAGATAGATTAAAAAAAAGGACAACGACGACTGATTGGGAAATTGTGGAATGAAGTTATGGACTCGGAGTTGCAAATGTTGAGCATAAGATTGGTTTTTTATTGATTGTGGTGTATATTGATTGTTTTAACTGTCTATATTTTGATCTGTATTACTGTGCAGGCATCAAATTGTGCCTTTTTGTAAACCGCCCTGAGTCCCCCCTTGGGGGTTGAGAAGGGCGGGGTAGAAGTACACGAAATAATAAATAAATAAATAACCCCCCCCCCCCCCAAAAAAAAGATGTATTGCAATGCTATTTTAAAATATTTTTAATAGTTACATCTTCTTCTCCCTTCTTCATATTCCCCGTCTTTCTTCTGTCCTTCCTCTCTCTCATCTCCTACTTTTATTTTCCTCTATTTTCTTTTCTTTTTCTTTCTCTCTCTTTCCTTTGTTTTGCTTGGTTTTTTCTATCACATGCTTTGTAATATAAAGAAACTTTCAATAAAGATTATTAAAAAAAATATTTTTAATAGTAATGCACACCACCCCCCCCCCCCCCAAAAAAAGATGTATTGCAATGCTATTTTTAAAAGATTTTTAAATAAGTAATACCAGAGTCCAGATTTGAGATTCTCATCGTGACACATGGATTTACAGGTGAATGCTCATTTTTGCAAATGGAGCGTGTATGTCATTTGAAATGAACAGGCTCTCCTTCAGCCAGGCTGCGTTCGAAAAAGATGTCACCTTGTGTAATAAGATTAGATCCACTTTGCTGGAGGACCAAATCAATTTTTCTTTGCCTTGCTTACTAAGAGCTATTTTATTAATAACACAAATGGAAAGGAAACTCAAAAGGTCCAAATCTCAAAGCCTCTCTCCTTCCATTAGGGCCATTGCTGGTTTCATTCTTGGCTGCCCCACAGGTTTGCTGGGTGACCCTGCAGATGCATTTCAGAGCGCTTATTTTGAGAGAAAGGGGAAGAGAGATGAGTAATCCACCTCACAGAAGGAAATAGACATCCAAATGTTCTGCTTCTTGCTGGCTTTGCTTGTCTGGATTACTGGCTCGCTCTATGATTTCTGGACAAGTTCATGACTGCCCTCTTGGTCCTCCCTTCATCTGAATGTGACTGCACTTGGAATCATAGAATCATAGAACAATAGAGTTGGGTGAAACTACAAGGGCCATCTAGTCCAACCCCCTGCCATGCAGAGGGAAGTCGGATCTTGGGAAGTCGGATCTGGTCACGGTGGTCCACGAGCTTGTTACATCCTGATTAGATTACTGCAACGCACTCTACGTGGGGTTGCCCTTGAAGACTGTTCAGAAACTTCAACTGGTGATCCTGGATTCATGGGAGTGATCCTGGATTCATCGCTGAGGCTGGAACCCCAGGTCTCGGCGGTGGCCGGGAGAGCTTTTGCACAATTAAAACTTGCGCACCAGTTGCGCCCGTACTTTTGGAAGTCTGATCTGGCCACAGTGATCCACGCTCTTGTCACATCCCGAATAGACTACTACAACGCACTCTACGTGGGGTTGCCCTTGAAGACTGTTCAGAAACTTCAACTGGTCCAGCGAGCAGCAGCCAGAGTACTAACAGGAGCATCATACAGGGAGCATACCACCCCCCTGTTGTGTCAGCTCCACTGGCTGCCGATCCAATTCTGAGCACAATTCAAAGTGCTGGTTTTGACCTACAAAAACCCTATACGGTTCCGGTCCAGTGTACCTATCCGAACGGATCTCTCTCTACGTCCCACCTCGGAGTCTAAGATCTTCCCGGGAGGCCCTGCTCTCGGCCCCGCCTCTATCACAAGTGAGATTGGCGGGGACGAGGAGCAGGGCCTTCTCGGTGGTGGCCCCTCACCTATGGAATTCACTCCCCGAGGAAATTAGATCAGCAACATCCCTCCTTTCCTTTAGGAGAAAATTGAAAACATTGATTTGGGACCAGGCATTCGGACAATCTGGCAGGTAAATAAAGGATTTTGCCGATTGACAAGAATGGACAAAATGGAATGAAACTATGGAACACTGAAGGACGAACGCTGAGCATGAGATTAGATTTATTGTTTGTGTTATATATTGATTGTTTTAACTGTTATAATTGTTTTAATTGCTGTTTATACGTATGTGTATTACTGTGTAGGCATCGAATTGTGCCTTTTTGTAAGCCGCCATGGGTTGAGAACGACGGGGTAGAAGTACTTGAAATAAATAAATAAAATAAAAGCACAATCAAAACACCCCTGACAGATGGCCACCCAGCTTTGATTTAAAAGTGTCCAAGGAAGGAGCTTCCACCACACTCCAGGGAAGAGAGTTCCACTGCTGAACAGCTCTTACAGTCAAGAAGTTCTTCCTAACATTCAGTTGGAATCTCATTTCCTGTAATTGGAACCTATGGCTCCATTGAGTCCTAGTCTCCAGGGCAGCAGAAAACAAGCCTGCTCACTCTTCATTATGATATCATTTCACATATTTATACATGGCTATCATGTCAACCTTCTCTCCTGCAGGCTAAACATACCCAGCTCTTTAAAACGCTTCTCATATAGATTCTTGGTCTCCAGACCTCTGATCATTTTAGTTGTCCTCCTCTGGACACCTTCTAGTTTGTCAATATCTCTTTTGGTGCCCAGAATTGGACACAGTATTCCAGTTAAAGAGGTCTGACCAAAGCAGAAGAGAGAGGCACCATGACTTCCCTCGATCCAGACACTACACTCCTTTTGATGCAGCCCAAAATTCCATTGGCTTTGTATGGAGCTGCATCACATTGTTGGCTCCATTCATGTTCTCCATGAAGACTGCAGAGTGCTTATTTTGAGATTCTAAACAGGAGACCGATCCCCTTTAGCAATGTTATCTCATCTGAAATGCCTAAAAGCAAGCCCCTTAATTTAAGCCACCCATGACATCATGCCTCACACACCTGGATCTCTGGTCCTGGATCTCTTGGTCTTATCTCAGAGTCTCTGAGAACACCCTTTAGATCAGGGGTACTCAAACTAAGGCCCAAGATCATTTACCCGGCCCTTGCTCACCGTCAAACTAAGTCTGAAATGACTTGAAAGCACACAACAACAACAACAATCCTATCTCATCAGCCAAAAGCAGGCCCACACTTAGAAATACTAATAATTTTATATTTTTAAAATTGTTCTTCATTTTAATTATTGTATTGTTTTAAGTGTGTTTTGCACTACAAATAAGATATGTGCAAAGTGCATAGGAATTCCTTCATGGTTTTTTTCTCTTCAAATCACAATCCAACCCTCTAACAGTTTGAGGGACTGTTATCTGACCCTCTGTTTAAAAAGTTTGAGGACCCCTGGTTTAGATCTTTAGTTTGCCGGCTTTTCACACCCTGTGTTCTCAGGTCTAATCTCTGTTCTCTTGAAAACTCCCCACCGTCCCAAGGCCACTTCTCAAGGGAACTGTTGCTTGGGAATGAGCTGAAGAATCCAAAACTTCAGCCTCATCTGCCTGCAATTCCCTCTAATGTCTCACAGACTCTTCACTTGGAAACCCCTCATCCCCGGCTGACTCATCCCCTGAACGGTCAGAGAAATCCTCTGCTGCTTTCCAGACTACAGCAATTATCTGCTTTGAACCAAATTGTATGGTACTATAGATCTAGTCTGAGATTATGTTCTTCCAAAAATCCCACCCTAATGACACCTAATTAAAAGATTGAAACTTGGCTTGAATCCTAGAGATGATATACTTTGGTATAACCTCCTGTTACATCTTCATATGTACTTTTAAATTGGCAAAAGAGAGGATCTAGAACAGTGGTTCTCAACCTGTGGGTCCCCAGATGATTTTGGCCTTCAACTCCCAGAAATCCTAACAACTGGTAAACTGGCTGGGATTTCTGGGAGTTGTAGGCCAAAAACATCTGGGGACCCACAGGTTGAAAACCACTGATCTAGAACCTCTTTGCATAATGCCCAACTCCAACCCTGCACAATGCCAAATCTCAAAAGACTGATATCCTACCTTATTTCTAGTGCACAAGAAGCATATTTATTTATTTGTTTGTTTATTTACAGCATTTTTACCCTGCCCTTCTCAACTCCTTGGGGGCGGGGGGGGGGGGGGGGGGCGGACTCAGAGCGGCTAACAAAGGCAGCAATTCGATGCCACAATCAATAACACAGTATAAAACCATAAATATATACAGAGTTAAAACAATAGCAGTGAATTATAGCCAATTATCGTAAGAGTCATTAAAACAATTCTCAGTCCACAAACCCACTGATAGAACTATAAAACCATATCCTCATACACATCGTCTTGCCAATCCATTTCCAGTCAAAGTGCTTCTTTATGTTTATTGTCCAAAAACCTGGTCCCAAAACCAAGATTTTAATTTCTTCCTGAATGCCAGGAGGAATGGGGTCGATCGTATTTCATTTGGAAGCGCGTTCCACAGGTGGGGGGCTACAGCCGAGAAGGTCCTGTCTCTCATCCCCACCAGCCGCGTTTGCTATGTTGGCAGGAGCAAGAGCAGGGCCTCCCCAGATGTCAGGACCCAGAAGCCTTAAACGACGCCAGACACAAATTAAAGGTTCAAACACAGCTTTATTGTAAACAAAAGGACCAACAAAGCACTTAACTACAGTGCTAAGGTCTGCTGGAGCAATTTGGCACCAAAAACAAGTCAATAGGAGAAACAAAAATATAATCCGGATTACAGCGCTGCCTAATAATCCGGATTAAACTAAAGATGAAGCAAATTGCTTAAAAATCAAAATATAGCAAAAACACAGTCTTTAAAGCTGGAAAAGCATTGTTTCAGAACTAAAAGTTGTTAAAGTCACAAAGATATTAGCAAACAAAGCCCAGAAGTCCAAAAGCGAAGTCAAACCGGTCCGTAGTCAATTCCGTAGAGAAGCAAAGCTGGAAAGCTGAAGTCACCAAGGAAACAGGAGCACAGAAACACACGAAGTTATAGCCCAGGACCCAAGGTGGAAAGTTGGCAGGTACAAAGAATTATGTCCCATGAAGACATTTTGCCTTCTGCGACTTGCAGTTCAAACTGAACCCCCTTTTATCTTACAATTCTTCTTCAGAGCTTGATGAGCTCCCCACCCTCTCGTCATCACTCCCAGCTGCTCCCAAACCTGCAGCTGAAAGCCCATCCTCCACCTCTGCCAACAATTATCAGGGTTCAGATCCTGGCAAGAGTCCCCTGGCTGCCAGTCTCCAGTGAACCCCTCAAATTCCTCACTAGAGGTGGGCTGGTTACAGATATCCCTTATGTTTTGCACACGGGTCCAATTTAACTCCTCCTCTTCTTCCATGTCACTCCAATCCCAGAACTCCTTTCAAACCCAAAGAAATCTTCATCCTCTGTTGGTGCACAAAGTATTTCCCGAATACGCTTCCTTTGTCATTCCCCTTCAGACTCTGGCTCACGAGCAGCCCTCTTTACACCTCTGCTCCCTTCCCCATCCCCCATCTCCCAATCGGAGAAACCTGGGAACGTATCAGTATCGCTTGGAGCCATAATGATTTCTCTAATGTGCTGACGCTGCTGTTCTCCCTCTGACTCTAAAGTAGACCCGTTCTCCCTGCTACTAGGAGTAGCAACTCGAGCAACACGCTGAACTACAACGCTGGATGATCTTAAGTTACGAGGTGGGACGTAGAGGCAGATGCGTTCAGACAAGTGTCTAGATCTAAGGAAGTAATGCTACCCCTCTATTCTGCTTTGGTTAGACCACATCTGGAATATTGTGTCCAATTCTGGGCACCACAATTCAAGAGAGATATTGACAAGCTGGAATGTGTCCAGAGGAGGGCGACTAAAATGATCAAGGGTCTGGAGAACAAGCCCTATGAGGAGCGGCTTAGGGAACTGGGCATGTTTAGCCTGAAGAAGAGAAGGCTGAGAGGAGATATGATAACCATGTAGAAATATGTGAGAGGAAGCCACAGGGAGGAGGAGGGAGCAAGCTTGTTTTCTCCTTCCCTGGAGACTAGGACGCAAGGGAACAATGGCTTCAAACTACAAGAGAGGAGATTCCATCTGAACACGAGGAAGAACTTCCTGACTGTGAGAGCCGTTCAGCAGTGGAACTCTCTGCCCCGGAGTGTGGTGGGGGCTCCTTCTTTGGAAGCTTTTAAGCAGAGGCTGGATGGCCATTTGTCAGGGGTGATTTGAATGCAATATTCCTGCTTCTTGGCAGGGGGTTGGACTGGATGGCCCATGAGGTCTCTTCCAACTCTTTGATTCTATGATTCTATGATTCTAAGTATGCTGGGCTAGAACCGTATATGCATGTGAGTGGCATTAAAGAATAGTGTGACATTGAAACAAAGGTCCCCATCTGGATGAGATCTCAAGAAAAACAAATATAGAGATAAAAAGGTATGGAGGTAGAATGATCTCCTTGAACCCCCTGCAGTATGTATGACCCTAGAAATAGACAGGTGGGCAGGCATTCCTAGCATCTGGTAGGAGATGATCCTATGCTGCAAAATCTTCTGGCATCTCTCAACATAATTTCTCAGCAACTTCACTTGAAAAGTCACCCATGGGGATATATGTCATTAACAAAAGAGGCACATCCACAGTCATTGTTTGTTTAGAGCAAATTGCTATCTTGCCAGGTTGGCAGAAGAAAACATAATTAATGGCTATATTGCTTCCCGGAGAAAATATACGCTGTGATAGAATACAAATTAACGGCAGGGGAGAATTGCAAATGTGCAGACAGGGGTGAAAGTCTGAGAAAAAAAATCCTCCTGGAGATTTAAAGCAATAAGAATCATCAGAAAGAATGCAAGCTTGGTCAATTCACAATCACTACCTGCTTCCTTTTGGCAAAAGATGTTCCAGGAAAGCATCTTTCAAAGCACTAATTGGTTTATGGTGGCCTGACTCAGGTAAGAAAGCTGGTCTTAGTGTCCCGGAAAATGATACGAAACTGTAGTTTTTAGTTAATAGCTTTTCTTGCCTTATGGATTTTTCAAGCTCTTAATAAAATTGAATTGCCGTGGACACATTTCTTGTGCCCTGGGGAGGGGAAAATGCTGGGCTTCAGCAAATGGCGTCTTTTTCTTCCAAGCAGAGCAAATGGAACAACTTATATTATTTTGTGTAATGGCAGCTTTAAAAACTCTTAGAGTGTTTTCCACACCTTTCGTTGCTACAGATCCATCCTACAGAATCGTGAGACTGCTGGTTTCGTGAGTTGCCATATACACGAGTTGAACTCATTGAATCAAGTCAAAGGCAAGTTTGGTTCAGTACTGATATTGACATTGATAAGTCGACCCAGGTTTTGGTGGTTGATTTTCTTGACTAAAATTTCTAGACTTATACATGAATCTACAGGATCAAATTCTTTAGTAGTCCTCTCTGAACTGTAGCATTATTGCTGTTGGGTAGAGAATTTGTGAAACTGAAAATCCAAAGATACCATAAGATAGAAACATTCTAAGAGATTAAAGAGGAATCAAAGTGCAATGTGAGGAAACGCTCAAGACAAGAGATGTTCCAAATGGTTATTGGGCCAAATGAAGGGACAAAGTAGAGTTTCCCCAGAATATTCAATTTCTGTTTCTACAACTTTGGCCAAACAAAAACCCAGAGTAGGCTTGTTTGTTGTTGTTTATTGGTTTGGTCACTTCCGATGCCTCGTGACCTCCTGGACCAGCCTATGCCAGAGCTACATGTTGGCCGTCACCACCCCCAGCTCCTTCAAGGTCAAGCCAGTTACTTCAAGGATAACATCCATCCGTCTTGATCTTCCCCAACCATAACATTATTTTTGTTGCTACTTCCTAACTGTAATTTTGCTACTGTTATGAATCTTAATATAAATATCTTATATGCAGGATGTATTTTCATTCACTGGACCAAACTGGGCACAAATACCTGATATGCCCAAATTTGAATACTGGTGGGATTTGGGGGGGGGGGGGGGCATTGCTTTTTTTCATTTGGGAGTTGTAGATGCTGGGATTTATCGTTCAGCTACAATCAAAGAGTATTCTGAACTCCACCAATGATGAAACTGAACCAAATTGGGCACACAGAACTTGCATGACCAACATAAAATACTGGAAGGGTTTGGTGGGCATTGACCTTGAGTTTTGGAGTTGTAGTTCACCTACATCCAGAGATCACTGTGGACTCAAACAATGGTGAATCTGGACCAAACTTGGCACAAGTACTCAATATGCCCAAATGTGAACACTGGTGGAGTTTGGGGAAATAGACCTTGGCCTTTGAGAGTTGTAGTCACTGGGATTTATAGTTCACCTACAATCAAAGAGTATTCTGAATTCCACCAATGATAGAATTGGGCCAAACTTTGCACACAGAACTCCCATACTAACAGAAAATGCTGTGTTTTCTGATGATCTCTGGCAACCCCTCTGACACCCCGTCACGACCACACACCCCCCCCCCAGGGTCCCGACACCCAGATTGAGAAACGCTGCTGTAGATACACCTCTAGTAATCAAAGTGGTTTACATTTTCGCTAGCCAGCGAATCCCCCTTTACATCATTTGCTGAATAAGGAAAGACATTCAAGATGGTCTGAAACCATCTGCTAGAATCAAGGCTTAAAAAATTTCCACGTCTCAAGGAGCCTTTCTGTCATTTGAAGAATAAACAAATTACAGCAGCAATTAGAATAATATATCTATTTGCAATTTAAATGACACCAGAGTCTTGCAACTCCAGCAAAATCCTGATATCCCTAATCATTAATTTTGGTTTGTGATTGATTAATGCTGATGGGATTTTCCTGACATTTTAATTTATTCCATCAACCACAAATCAAGGCTCTGGAGACTGTGAATGGTAGCTTTCATTGCATATGTATACAAATGATTCTATTCCATCAACACAAAGAACAAACAGAGCGGTTTGAACACATTTGCAATTTTGCCATATAGTTCTTATATCTAGGAAAATGCATTCTGAAATATGTGTTCTAGGAAAGTGGACATATGATATATTAATATAGATTTTGAAAGAAATGTGGACCAAAATAAAAAGGCATATAGGGTTGTGGTAGGCCATGGTCTAGAGGCATTCTCTCCTGATGTTTCGCCTGCATCTATGGCAAGCATCCTCAGAGGTTGTGAGGTCTGTTGGAACTAGGAAAAAGGGTTTATCTATCTGTGGAATGACCAGGGTGGGACAAAGGACTCTTGTCTGCTGGAGCTAGGTGTGAATGTTTCAACTGACCACCTTGATTAGCATATAATGGTGTGACAGAGCCTGGAGCAAACGTTTGTTGAGAGGTGATTAGATGTCCTTGTTTGTTTCCTCTCTGTTGTTGTGCTGTTGTAATTTTAGAGTTTTTTAATACTGGTAGCCAGATTTTGTTCATTTCCATGGTTTCCTCCTTTCTGTTGAAATTGTCCACATGCTTGTGGATTTCAATGGCTTCTCTGTGTAGTCTGACAAGGTGGTTGTGAGAGCGGTCCAGCATTTCTGTGTTCTCAAATAAAATGCTGTGTCCAGGTTGGTTCCTCAGGTGCTCTGCTATGGCTGACTTCTCTGGTTGAAGTAGTCTGAGGTGCCTTTCATGTTCCTTGATTCGTGTTTGGGCAATGCGGCTGCTTTTGGTGGTCCCTATATAGACTTGTCCACAGCTGCATGGTCTATGGTAGACTCCTGCAGAAGTGAGAGGATCCCTCTTGTCCTTTGCTGAACGAAGCATTTGTTGGATTTTCTTGGTGGGTCTGGGGATAGTTTGTAGGTTGTGTTTCCTCATCAGCTTCCCTATGCGGTCAGTGGTTCCCTTGATGTCTGGCAAGGACACTCTTCCTCTGGGTGGATCTTCGTCTTGACTCTCGTGGCTTCTTCTCGGTGGTCTTGCAGCTCTTCCGATGTCTGAGGTGGAGTCTCCATTGGCCTGGAGAGCCCAGTTGAGGTGGTTCAGTTCACCTTGGAGGAGGTGGGCTTCGCAGATTCTTGTTGCACGGTCTGCCAAGGCTTTAATGGTGCTTCTTTTGTGACTTGGGTGATGGTTGGAGTTTTTATGTAGATATCTATCTGTGTGTGTGCGTTTTCTGTAAATGGTGACCGAGAAGAAGCCATGAGAGTCAAGACGAAGATCCACCCAGAGGAAAAGTGTCCTTGCCAGACATCAAGGGAACCACTGACCGCAGAGGGAAGCTGATGAGGAAACACAACATACAAACAATCTACAGACCCACCAAAAAATCCAACAAATGCTCCGTTCAGCAAAGGACAAGAGGGATCCTTCTCACTTCTTTTTTGCCTTGGGTCAGGCCCATAGCCAGGATTTCGATTCGGCGGGGGGGGGGGGTCTGAGTGAAACAGGGTCTACCATGGTAAACCTTTTGTATCGTTGCCCCAATACCCTCATGCATATGGGATATATTGAGCATGGTGATCAGATCATGATATGAATAAACATAACAGTTTAAATAATGCACCAGTAAGGCCTTTTCGCGAATCACCATGAGAATTTCGGGGGGGGGGGGGCTGAAGCCCCTCAACCCCCCCCCCCCCAAGCTACATGCCTGACTTGGGTGATGGTTGGAGTTTTTTCTGTAGATATCTATCTGTGTGTGTGGGTTTTTCTGTAAACGGCATGACCCAATTGTTGATCTGGTTTGCGGATGACTAGGACATCTAGAAAAGGCAGTCTTCCTTCCTTTTCTTTTTCCATTGTGAACTGGATGTTTGGGTGGATGCTGTTAAGAAGGTCCAGGAACCTATTGAGTTCTTCTTCTCCATGGCTCCAAATGGTGAAAGTGTCATCCACATATCTGAACCGTAGAGTGGGCTTTTTGGTCGCTGTCTCCAGGGCTTGTTTTTCAAAGTGTTCCATGTAGAAGTTAGCTATGACCGGGCTGAGAGGGCTCCCCATAGCTACTCCATCTTTCTGTTCGTAGAACTCATTGTCCCACTGAAAGTAGCTGGTGGTGAGGCAATGGTGAAACAGAGCCGTGATGTCTACTGGGATCCTCTGGTTGATTAGTGCAATGGTGTCTGCTATCGGCATATATTTTATTAATAATAATAATAAACAACTTTCTTTATATCCCCTAGGGGATTTCAAGCAGATCACAGCATTTACATACATAGGCAAACATTCAGTGCCTTTACAATCGTATACAATGATACACACAAACATAAAAAAAGGCAGAGGTATGGGTCACATTATTGCTTTGCTTTGCTATCGGAAGATCTGTGCACGATGGGTTGTGGAAACAGTGTCGACTTCTTCCGTGACGGCTTCAGAAAACTTGTT
Source organism: Anolis sagrei (assembly GCF_037176765.1). Lineage (NCBI taxonomy): Eukaryota > Metazoa > Chordata > Lepidosauria > Squamata > Anolidae > Anolis > Anolis sagrei. Next base: position 5,652,585 of record NC_090027.1, read on the forward strand.
CATCATTGGCAGAAATGTATCCCATTGTCTGGTGATTATGTGTAAAGGTGAATAGTGGTAGTTAAAGAGCACATTCTATGGATTATTTCTGCATTTGATTTATTAAAATATTCCCATCCAAACCCAAGTAACGAAGGTGGAGGCATTACTTTTCATTCACCTCTCGTAGAACCAATTTCAGGTGCAGAAACAGGAACCAGAACTGATCCATTTATCTCTTGTCGCAATGTCCATGACCTCTTCTCCATAAAGGCTCCCTGGTCATGCAACTAGATAAGAGATTCCCATCTGCTTCCATTATGCTTTGTGTCTTCTCCATTTGCTTCATCCCCTGAAGAGGCCTTTTGCGTGGTCCTCAGTGGCTTTGCTTCCATGGCCACAGGTATCCTGGCCTGTAAAGCAAATTGATTGCATTTACTTTCTGTACACCAAACCACTTCCAAGCAGATCATTAAGACAGATGAATATGCCTTCTCCATGGAAACAGGGCTCTGGAGAGATGTAAAAGATAATCCATAATATATTTTGCTAAACTGCCAAGAGAATGTGACACGGAGGAGCAAACGTCAGCATTTTTGCTAAAATTTCCCCCTACTTGAATATCTATCTACATTTTTCTTTTATTATAGCAAATTCATCAGTTTGAATCATTGCTTTCTCTTACCTGAAGGCACAAGTTGAAAGCCCATTAGAAATCGAAACTTCCTTGATATGCTGAAACATTCTTGTTCTAATATTTTTAAATCCGAACTATATTCATAGAGTCTTGATACTTTCATTTATATTTTCTTTCTTTCCGTCTCGTTCTCCTCTTTTTCCGCAGAGGTGAATCTGTCAAGCTCAGCCTGGGGGCATAAGTAGATGTCACTAATGCCAAACATGTGATTCAAGAATTCCAGGAAAACCATGCAATTATGCATTAAAACAGGTAATAAATGTATATACGAGACGTTTTACAAGAATCTAATGTCGGAGAATAAAGAGAACCCCAAGGGGATGTCACAAAGGGGAAACTGCAATCTTTTGCTCATCTGACCATAAATCAAACTATCACTGGCATGATCTCACCAAAGGCCTTCAGATGGAGTTTTGCAAAGGAGAGAACCGTCCAAGAAATTGTGGTAACAGGGGTGTTAAACCTGGGGTTTACTATTCTGGATTCACTAAGAGAGCTCCTTCTAGATCAGGCATGGGCAAAGCTCGGCCCTCTGGGTGTTTTGGAGAGTGCGTGCGTGGCATGCAGAACCACCCACTGTGACGGCGCAAGTGGTGCCACCTATGTATAGAACTGTTAGTTGTAAGATTTAAACAGTTGTATTATGCTTAATCCTGCCCCTTTTACCGTGTTTATGTATAGTTGTATGGATTGGTTGCTTGTAGCTGTCAATCAGTACTGTTTGGCTCCATCTCTTCCTGGAAGGGGGGGGGGAGTGGTTTCCTTCTTCATTCTGCCATCAGAGTTCGTACCATATGGACGTAAGAGACTTGATTCTTAAGGACCCTGATTTAAGTTACCTCTTAGCACCAGTTCTGAGGTTTTTTACCCCTGGGACTCATGCTTTATGTCCAGAACGTCCTGGACAATTATTGAGGAGACCCAGGCGCCTTCAAGCCGGTTTTTTTTTGGCACCAAAGAAAGATCCTGAGTCTTCAAAACATAGGCAATTTGAACTGGGGTTGTGGTTTGCTCTGGCATTCACAGCCATTGAGGAAAGAGGAAACTTGGTGAGGCTTCTCAGCTTCAAACCCCTTGGACCCAGGACTAATTGTGACTGTAATGTATATTTTTCCTTCGCCCCTCTAAAGTTTTCCAGCTTGTTGCTTTAAAGAAATGACTTTGTGATCAATAAACTTATTTTGAGCTATTTACAGCGTTTTGGGTTTTGGGGAGTTCCATTTTTCTATAGGAGGGCAAGAAGCAATCCCCTGGGGGAAAGATGCCACGTCCATCCCTCCTTTATTGAGAATAATAGCCCCCAGGCGCGACGGCACACCCACACCTGCTAGGATGTTAGGGATTCCTAATCTTCGGAAGAGGAAGAGGAGTAGGGAAGTGCTCAGGAATTGGAGGGAGAAGAAGAATCAAACAATGAGGTTTTACAAGTGCACTGCTCACATTTCTAGAGAGAGGAAAGGAGACTGAGCACAGACTGCATTCAGCTAGAATAGCTGCTAGAAATGCTGAGCTAATTGGGAGATGCCCTAACACCTCTTGCGTGGAGAATTCAGGGCTATAAATCAGAAGCAGGAGCAGTCAGCTTCTGCTGGTAACAACGACTCTGATGCTGATGTTCTCACTCCAATTGAACCTGCTTTGTGTCTGCTGCTAAGGACTTAGTGATCATTGCCCATTGTCTGATGGAAGACTGCTGTTTCTTTTGGGACTTTGTAAGAGACTTTAATTTGTGTCTGCATTAAATCTTCCTTGCTTTTTTTGCATTTTTCAACGGCATTTGCTTATCCTTTGTGGTTGCTGAAGTAAAGCATTTTTCTTTTATTTTCAACATTGTATTAAGGCTGTTTTTGAAGGGCAACTCAGGACACGGGGCCTGCAGCCAGCCAAGTGCCTTTTACTCTGCAAAGAGAGTACGTGTATGGCATACAGGCGGGCCATGAGTACCCATGCCTGCCAGGGCTTGCAGATGAGTGCCTCTTACTCTAGAGTAAGAGGTGATCAGTTGGTTGCAGGTCCTGGCAGATGTGGGTGCTCCTGCATGCCATACAGGCACTCTCCTGGGAAAGAGAGTGCGTGTGTGGCATGCAGGCCCAGAGCGCACTCTCTTTCCAAGGAGAATGTGTGGTGGCATGCAGGACCGCCTGCACCTGCCAGGGCGTGCAGCGAGCCAAGCTCCTTTTACTCTAGAGTAAGAGGCACTCTGCTGGCTGCAAGGCCTGGTAGGCATGGGTACTCCTGCATATCACACATGCATTCTCCTTGGAAAGAGAGTGCGTGTATGGCGTACAGGCAGGCCGTGCCTGCCAGGGCCTGCAGCTGAGTGTCTCTACTCTAGAATAAGAGGTGCTCAGCTGGTTGGAGGTCCTGGCAGGCATGGGTGATCCTGCATGCCACACATGCACTTTCCTTGGAAAGAGAGTGCATGTATGGCATGCAGGCAGGCTCAGAGCGCCCACATCTACCAATACCTGCAGCCAAGCATCTCCTAATCTGTGATGCCAAAAAGCAGACCAGGAGTTGGAACCTGCTCCTGCTTGCTTTCATGTTGTTCTGATTTCCCTAGTGGGAGGGGCGTTCCTGTTTTGTGCTCCTGAAGAAACGAAAGAAATGGGAGAAACGAGTTTACTCTGAAGCAGAACAGAGATCAAACTAGAAGTCCATCCAGGTACTTAACGCAGGGTAATCCAGGCGAAACTGGTTTAGGTAAGATTAAGCAAAGCCAGGGCATAAAAAGTTTTGCTGAAACATTGAAGCACCCCCATATTTCAAGCCGAGTGTGGACAGCTGGACAACTCCAAAGTGAAAATGCATGCTAGCATCACCATCATCTTCCATTGCTAAGGCAGCCTACTTCTTGCTGCTGCTGGACATCTTTGCTGATATCGGCAAAGCACCGGGACTGTGGCGCAGCTGGCTGGGAGTCAGCTCCATTAAGATCACTACTGACCGAAAGGTCATGAGTTCGAAGCCAGACCAGGTCGGAGTGAGTGTCCGACCAATTTGTGTAGCTTGCTGTCGACCTTTGCAGCCTGAAAGACAGTTGCATCTGTCAAGTAGGAAATGTAGGTATTGCCTACATGGGGATGCTAATTTAACTCATTTACGGTGCCATAAAATTCTCCAGCAAGCCTGCAAAGAATGAGGAAGTATTTCACCAGTGTGACAAATAGATGGTGAAGCAACAGCTCCCCTGGTGGCCAGAATACCTTCATGAAAAGCTGGAATGTTAAATTGCCTCTGTGTCTGTCTATATATGTTGTGTGACTATGGCATTGAATGTTTGCCATGCATATGCACATTGTAATCTGCCCTGATTCTCCTGCGGGGTGAGAAGGATGGAATATAAATAAATACTGTAAATAAATAAATAATAAATAAATAAGGTGACCAGTGATGGCCAGGAGCTCTCTAGAGCTCTCCAGAGGCTGCCACAGTGATTGAAGTAATAGGTAAGGTAAGGTTGACATTCCAATGGGGTCAAACTGGTTTGAGCTCATCTGAATTATCTGGACTCCCAACACTTCTGGTTGAATAGCACTAAGGCAGCTGGAGCCAATCTGGATCATTTCCACTCTATATTGGTCTCAGATTTTTTGATAGGTACCAATAAGCCCCATATTCAAGAAATTAAGCTATCATGCCCCAGTTTTCTTCTTTGAAATATTGGGACGTATGGCGGTCCTCTATAATTGACTGCATAACCTTTTACCTAACGGCCTCAAGTTAATACCTTGACCTATAGCTAACCTCCTAGCCTCTGTTTTACCTTATCAACTCTGTTTAACCTTGTGCATTAAAACCATTACAGTGAGCAACTGCACATGCCAGAGGCGCCATTACTGCCACATAGGGCTATCACATAGCTCATAACACCTCACACTATGACAAGCTCATAGTGCCATAAGCACTATAATATTTGGTGGACACGCATGTGAATGGAAGTGCCTTTGAGTCATAACATCTGAAAAGAGTATAAATAGGATGCTAAATTGTCAGACTGGTACATTTTTCCTAGAGAGAAAAGTGCTGTGCCCCATACTAAAATAGCTCTGGGCTAGTAAGAATGGGGACACATAATAATTGATGTGTCACTGTAATAGCATTTCAGCATGGTGGCCTGAATCCTATTGGTTTGTCTTAACTAGAGTTGACTGGCTGGATCAATAGTTGGGAGTTAACACACACAGAGAGAGAGATTCCATAGATTCAATGTGTCCATTCTATTGGGGGCTATTAATAAGATATATATATTAGGCCTGGGTAACGACAGAAAAATTTGTTTCTAAAATCGATTCGTTTTTTGGGGGGTTTTGCGTTTCATTATTTAAAATAATTACAAAATTTTCCTTTTAAAAAGTTCGATATTTACGAAACTTTGTAAATGGTAAAAAATTAACGAATCGATTTCCGAAACAATAACGAATTGATTCGTTAATGGCGGACGCGACCGCGAAATACGCTAAAAAACCTCCAAAAACTTCTGAAGCTTCCCTCTCCCTCTGTTCTTGACTGTTGGTGTGATATTATAATTTTTTTTCACTAATTAAACCATAAAACTGGCCCAGACATGCGGAAATAATAACGAAACGACCTCAGAACAATAACGAAACAAATACAATAACGAAATACGAAGCATTTACAAAACGTATTTAAAAATTCGTTTTTTTAAATAATTGCTCCAGAATGGTTCGTTATCGTTTTGTAATTGGAAAAATTAACGAATTATTAACGAATTACGAATTAACGAAACGAAACCGCCCAGGCCTAATATATATCTTTGTATAACCATTCTCCTGTACTGATCTAGTCCACTACATTGAAAAGAGCCTTAACATTTGTGATGATGCATCTGTCTAACTCGACGAGATCGTCAGGGTTCTTGGAGAGGCGAGGCCTACCACATGCATCCTAGACCCCTGCCCATCCTGGCTGGTAAAGGAAGCCAGAGGGGGGTTGGCAGAGTGGGTGAAGGTGGTGGTGAATGCCTCCCTTCGGGAAGGCAATATTCCGGCCAGCTTAAAGCAAGCTGTTATAAAACCGCTGTTGAAAAAACCATCACTAGACTCCACTCAATTCGTCAACTTTCGACCAGTTTCCAATCTCCCCTATTTGGGCAAAGTCCTGGAATGTGTGGTGGCCTCGCAACTCCAGGAATTCCTGGTGGACACGGACTATCTAGATCCGGCGCAGTCTGGTTTTAGGCCGGGACATGGTACTGAGACAGCCTTGGTCACCTTAGTGGATGATCTTCGCCGGGAACTGGACAGGGGGAGTGTGTCCCTGTTCGTTCTGCTGGACCTCTCTTCGGCCTTCGATACCGTCGACCACGGTATCCTTCTGGGACGCCTCGCAGGAATGGGTCTTGGGGGTACTGCTTTGCAGTGGCTCCTGTCCTTCCTCGAGGGTCGCTCCCAGAAGGTGTCACTAGGGGACTCCTGCTCGACTCCTCGGCCGTTGTACTGCGGAGTCCTGCAGGGTTCAGTACTGTCCCCTATGTTGTTTAACATATATATGAAGCCGTTGGGAGAGATCATCCGGAGTTTTGGGGTGCAGTGTCATCTGTACGCAGATGATGTCCAACTCTGTCACTCCTTCCCACCTGCTACTAAGGAGGCTGTTGAAGTCCTGAAACGGTGCTTGGCCGCTGTGACGGACTGGATGAGGGCCAACAGATTGAAACTAAATCCAGGCAAGACAGGGGTACTCCTGGTCAGTTGAAAGGCCGAACAGGGCATAGGGTTACAGCCTGTGTTGGATGGGGTCGCACTCCCCCTGAAGACGCAGGTTCGCAGTCTGGGGGTTCTCCTTGATTCATCGCTGAGCCTGGAGCCCCAGGTTTCAGTGGCGGTCAGGGGAGCTTTTGCACAATTAAAATTTGTGCGCCAGCTGCACCCGTACCTTGGGAAGTCTGACTTGGCCACGGTGGTCCACGCTTTGGTTACATCCCGTTTAGATTACTGCAACGCTCTCTATGTGGGGCTGCCTCTGAAGACTGCCCAGAAGCTGCAGCTAGTCCAACGCTCGGCAGCCAGATTTCTAATGGGGGCTGGGTACAGGGAGCATACAATCCCTCTGTTACGCCAGCTCCACTGGCTGCCGATTAGCTTCCGAGCACAATTTGAAGTGCTGGTTTTGACCTACAAAGCCCTAAACGACTCTGGCCCTGTTTACCCGTCCGAACGGATTCTCCCCTATGAACCATCAAGGTCTTTAAGATCTTCCGGGGGGGGGGGGGCTGCTCTCGATCCCACCACTGTCACAATCGCGGTTGGTGGGGACGAGAGACAGGGCCTTCTCGATGGTGGCTCCCCGGCTTTGGAAGTCCCTCCCACAGGAGATTAGAACTGCTCCCTCCCTCCTGACGTTCAGGAAGCTAACAAAGACTTGGCTATGGAATGCGGCCTTTGACAACTGAGTCAACTTTGGTCCATATGGAAGGAGAATGAATAATTGTGAATTATGACCAGGAATGCTTTGACGACGTGGCTATGTGATTGTGATGATGACGATGTTGTATTGTAATATGTTTTTAATTGTGTAATGATGATGCATTGTGTGGTTTGTATTTTTGTATATGAACACATGTTGTGAACGGGATCTGAGTCCCTCTTGTAGGTGAGAAGATCAGTATAGAAAACTTTTAAATAAATTAATAAATCTAAGTTACTGGCGAGGGAGAGCGTCCGAGGGTAGAGGGGGGCTCGTCCAGTGAGTCCCTTAAAGACATGGGGGTCCTGCGTGGGAACATTTGGCCCAATTCTATAGCTGGTGGGGTCCAGAATGCTCTGTGATTGTAGGTAAACTATAAATCCCAGCAACTACAACTCCAAAATGTCAAGACCTATATTTCCTAAACTCCACCAGTGTTCACATTTGGGCATATTGAGTATTTGTGCCAAGTTTGGTCCAGATACATCATTGTTTGAGTCCACAATGCTTTCTGAATGTAGGTGAACCACAATTCCAAAACTCAAGGTCAATGCCCACCAAACACTTCCAGTCTTTTCTGTTGGTCATGGAAGTACTGTGTGCCAAGTTTGGTTCAATTCCATCATTGGTGGACTTCAGAATGCTCTTTGATTGTAGGTTAATTATAAATGTGCATTTGTTTTCCCTAGAAGAAAAAAACTGTTTTAATATAGAAAAAATGCTTTTTGTCAGAGAAAATATCATTTAGTTTTTCTATCTGTGGATCTTTATGTCCTTCCTTAATGTTCCGCTTTGATTATTGCAGGAAAATCAAACAATGTGCTTATCTAATAGGCCTGGGCGGTTTCGTTTCGTTAATTCGTTATTCGTTAATAATTCGTTAATTTTTCCAATTACAAAACGATAACAAACCATTCTGGAGCAATTATTTAAAAAAAACGAATTTTTAAACACGTTTTGTAAATGCTTCGTATTTTGTTATTGTATTCGTTTCGTTATTGTTCTGAGGTCATTTCGTTATTATTTCCGCATGTCTGGGCCAGTTTTATGGTTTAATTAGTGAAAAAAAATTATAATATCACACCAACAGTCAAGAACAGAGGGAGAGGGAAGCTTCAGAAGTTTTTGGAGGTTTTTTAGCGTATTTCGCGGTCGCGTCTGCCATTAACGAATCGATTTGTTATTGTTTCGGAAATCGATTCATTAATTTTTTACCATTTACGAAATTTCGTAAATATCGAACTTTTTAAAAGGAAAATTTTGTAATTATTTTAAATATCGAAACAAAAGAAAACCCAAATACAAATCGATTTTAGAAACAAATTTTTCCGTTGTTACCCAGGCCTATTATCTAAATCTCCACAAATGCATGTTAGCTATACTTTATAAGTGTATGTATTGTGGGATACCCTTGTGTCCAGGAAAATATATTATTTCATTAAACATCCAAAAAATAATTTTGCTTTTTCTTTAATCAGCCAATTTTCCCCCACGAGGGCCTTGAATCTTTAAAAAAGAAATACAACGTCATCTTTCCATTTCTGCACTCACAGCGCAGGAGAAATTACTTTCCAGATGCAATTAATGAGTGCATAAATTTAATCTTTTTCATTATTATCACTCCGGCATGTTATCTTTGTGAAATATTTACTCATGCTTATAAAACCACAGAATTACAGCCGTGCCCTTAGTGTATAAATATTAAAATTAACAGGGCATCCCTACTTTGTGAGTTTTCACTTATTGTGGGTAGTCCTGGAATGGAACACTGTACTGTGATGATTAACCAAAGATTTTACAAAGACATCTAGTGTTGCAACCCAGAGCAGGAAACTGGACCCTCAGACAACAATCCACCACACTTGACTTCAGGAAAACAATCCTTTTTTATTGATAAAAGTTGAATACAAAATAGAGGAAAAATGCAAAGGTAAAAAGTCACAGTAGAAATCAGCAACAAGAAATGTCCATAAACAAGATAATAAAACCCACAGAAAAACTGCTGAATCCTGGAACCTGTTACCAATCCACTAACCATACCTGGAACAACTAGAAAATAGGCTTGGGTAACTACGGAAAAATTTGGTTCTAAACTCATTTCATTTTTAGGGGTTTTTTGCGTTTCATTTTTTAAAAGAATTCCAATTTTTTTCTTTAAAAAGGTTCAAAAAATACGAAATTTTGTAAAATTATGAAACAATTACGAATCAATTCATTAATGGCGGACGTGATTGCGCAATATGCTAAAAAAACCTCCAAATGGGACAGGGGGAACTTCTGAAGCTTCCCTCTCCCTCTGTTGTTGACTGTTGGTGTGATAATTTATTTTTTATTACTGATAAAACAAACAACAACCCTAAAACTTGCACCAGACATACGGAAATAATTTCGAAACAATTACGAAACAATTACGAAACAATTACGAAATAAATTGAAAAAATTGTTTCGATTTTTAATTACTTCTGCATGGCTCAATATCGGATCGTAAGCTAATTTAAATACGAATTAATAACGAATTACTAAATTAACGAACGAAACCGCCCAAGCCTACTAGAAAACCTCTGAGGAACAAGGCCACTTGAATCAGGAGACCTGCAAAAGCTTGCACATGAATCTGGAGTGATGCCTGGTCTGAAGCTGCATTCAGACCAGGCATACTTAAGGCCAAGAAATCTATTGCGAGACACGCCTGACGTTTTTGTTTGCATTTCTCTCAATCTGGCTGACCTACGTAAACTTTGTGCTTCTCCCCGGCTCTGCCAAATCTGCCCCCGCCTATCCTCATTAGGCAGACCAGGTGCCAGAATCTCTGGAGAACTAAGGCTGGGAGGAAAAGGGAGTGAAACATCTCCGCTCAGCTCGGAATGCATGTTCTCATGGGAATTTTGACTTTCACTTTCCAAGACTGTAGGATTTTCACTACTCAAACCATCAACATCTAAATTGGCCTCAGAATTCACATTGACATCAATATTGGCATCAGGGAATACAATCAGAGAATCAGGTTCAGGTTCACACACAGGCTGAACCCCAACATCTAGATTGAGAAATAAAATGTAATTTCCTTGCATATACATTGAAGATAACAGCGCTCCATGCAGTCATGCTGGTCACGTGACCTTGGAGGTGTCTACAGACAACGCCAGCTCTTCGGCTTAGAAATGGAGATGAGCACCAACCTTCAGAATCAGACATGACTGAACTTAATGTCAGGGGAAAACCTTTACCTTTTACCTCAAGTTACTTTGCACATAAAAAATAATAATTTTGAGACGTTTTGTAAAAATAAATACGTAATTTCTGAAACAGGAATTTTGTAATGTTAACTTTGATAAAATTTAAATTCAGACTGAGGCAATAATCAAGGTATCTGTCAACAAAGCATCTCTCTTCTCTTCCTCCCCCACCCCCATGTTGTCTTATTATTGCTAGTGAAGATGTGCTGACCCCATACATTATTTGAAAGTCCAATCCTCCATGTATCTACTGAGCCTATATTCCAATGAGTTGAACAGGGCTTTATTCCAGGTAAAAGTGTAAGAGATCGCAGCTTTCAGGTCTTGTCAAACAACCTTCTTTGCAAAAGCTTCAGACTGTCCATTCTGCACATTCTCTGAATCCCTTACCTTAGCTGGTTAGCTTAAGCCTAAAGGAGTGGGCCTGGCAAAGCCACGGCATCCATTTTAGAAAAGGAGACCGGGAGAAGTCATTTTAGTTAGGTTTGCCTAGAGGGGCGTGTTCAAGTCTTAGAGGGAAAATAAAAAGGCTAGGATTGGCTAGAAAGATGGGGGTGAAGCCTAAGTGGTGTAAAGGAAAAAAGTGTGTTTTAAACAGAGGCTTGAAGTCCGAGTTAGTCAATTGGAGTTTGGGTGTTAGAGAGAGAAGAAGAGTTGGTGTTACTGAGAGTGAGTTTGGGTTTAGAGAAGAAGATTAGGTTAGTCTTTTGTGAAGTATTCAGAGTAGCTATTGAGTAAATAGCTAGAATACTGTGGAGGAGCAGTACCCAGTTAGTGGACTGCTCAATTCCTAAGGAAGTCTAGTTCAGGGTATTTTTGGCAAGATTCCTAAGGGGCATTTCTGGGAGTTACTTCCAGAGATTCATTTCCTGAAGTAATTTTCTGTGGTGGAAGTTTGAAGACTTGTAACCCAGAAGATTTTGACTCTAATGCAACCACAAGCTTCTTATGCCAGTATTTTACTGAAACCATTAAGCATTTGTACCTGAATATTTCAAGCCTGTTCAATAAATATTCTTGCTATTTTATTAACTTATACCAGCCTCAGTGTGAATACCTTTGTGGTCAAAATATTACTAAAGTCAACTTCACAGCGGCCTCTAAGAAACTATAGTGGCATAGTGTGGGTTACAGAACAAACTCTCAATATTACCTCAGCCTGATTAATGATTGAAATGGTGGCAGTGGAACTCATTTGAAGAATCATTTTAAGTCTCTCAGTTCTAGTGGTTCCCAGATCCTAACTTTTAAACATACAGTTTGTTCAGCAACCATATTCCCTCTTCCTTTTGATGGCTTTATATTTTTGGGGTGAATGTTCGTTCATATATATTTTTAGGTGGTGCCTGTGTGTTGCGTTGTGTGCTGATGATGTGTACATTAGAATTTTGGCTGAGCAGCATTAGGATTATTTTATATAATTCCCCGTCTATAAATTAATTAAATCTTACTGCATCATTATATTTGAAAGTCCAATCCTCCATCTTTCTACTGAGCCTATATCCCAATGAGTTGAACAGGGCTTTATTCCAGGTAAAAGTGCAAAAAGATCGCAGCTTTCAGGTCTTGTCAAACAACCTTCTTGGCAAAAGCTTCAGACTGTCCATTCTGCACATTCTCTTTTTCACTACGTTGGCAGATTTATCACCTTTCCTGCCGAAAGGATCTGCTATTTACTTTCCGCAGCAAAGTCAAGTTTCCGTTGTGGCTCCTTTTTGAATAATGAATCATGAGCATTTTTTTTTTTGTCAAGGGTAAGGATAAAAATACCAGTCAATTATTGGACTAAAAAAAGCAGCAGGAACAAAGGAGAAAGTTGGACGGTGGGCAAATATTCTGCTAATGCAGCATGACATCTGCATGCAGATAAATGCTTATCTGATCGCTAATGCGCCTAATGGACTCATTTCTATTCTGCTGCTTAACGTTTGCAGAATGCAATTAAACCAGCTCTGCAGAGGTGTTGCTCACGGAGGGCCGAGGATTCAAATGCCCATATTTCGGAACAAGAATGAGCACTTCAGAGTTTCACCTCTCACATTTTGACATTGGCACGGAAACATTATCCCAGCAAACTGGGGCTATGACTCAGAAGATGTACTACATTCCCTTTCCCTCCTCCTCCTTCGCCATCATAATAACCATTCTTGTTGCCATGAAAGTCTGACAAAAACGCTTGAGTCCTCTTGCAGTCTTGCTTATTGGGTTATTGTCCAAATCTACACAACGTTTGTGTGAGGAGAGGAACACCCATTTTGCTCAGTAAATCATAGGACATGGGATTTTGGCCTGCATCAATAGGAGTCTAGTGTCTAGATCCTCTATTCTGCTTTGGTTAGACCACATCTGGAATATTGTGTCCAATTCTGGGCACCACAATTCAAGAGAGATATTGACAAGCTGGAATGTGTCCAGAGGAGGGTGACTAAAATGATCAAGGGTCTGGAGAACAAGCCCTATGAGGAGCGGCTTAGGGAACTGGGCATGTTTAGCCTGAAGAAGAGAAGGCTGAGAGGAGATATGATGGAGAACGGGAGAAGTTCCAGCAGATTGGAGGAGGGCCAATGTGTTCCCAATCTTCAAGAAGGGAAAAAAGGATGACCCAAACAACTACCGTCCGGTCAGCCTCACGTCGATACCGGGCAAGATTCTGGAAAAGATTGTTAAGGAAGTGGTCTGCAAACACTTAGAAACAAATGCAGTCATCGCTAATAGTCAACATGGATTTCTCAAAAACAAGTCATGCCAGACTCATCTGATCTCTTTTTTCGATAGAGTTACAAGCTGGGTAGATGCAGGGAATGCCATGGATGGAGCATGTCTGGATTTCAGGAAGGCCTTCTTTGACAAGGTCCCCCATGACCTTCTGGCAAGGAAACTAGTCCAATGTGGGCTAGGCAAAACTACGGTGAGGTGGATCTGGAATTGGTTAAGTGGACGAACACAGAGAGTGCTCACTAACGCTTCCTCTTCATCTTGGAAAGAAGTGACAAGTGGAGTGCCGCAGGGTTCCGTCCTGGGCCCGGTCCTGTTCAACATCTTTATTAATGACTTAGATGAAGGGCTAGAAGGCAGGATCATCAAGTTTGCAGACGACACCAAATTGGGAGGGATAGCCAATAGTCCAGAGGACAGGAGCAGAATTCAAAACGATCTTGACAGATTAGAGAGATGGGCCAAAACTAACAAAATGAAGTTCAACAGTGACAAATGCAAGATACTCCACTTTGGCAGAAAAAATGAAATGCAAAGATACAGAATGGGTGACTCCTGGCTCGAGAGCAGTAGGTGTGAAAAAGATCTTGGAGTCCTCGTGGACAACAAGTTAAACATGAGCCAACAATGTGACGTGGCGGCAAAAAAGCCAATGGGATTTTGGCCTGCATCAATAGGAGCATAGTGTCTAGATCTAAGGAAGTAATGCTACCCCTCTATTCTGCTTTGGTTAGACCACACCTGGAATATTGTGTCCAATTCTGGGCGCCACAATTCAAGAGAGATATTGACAAGCTGGAATGTGTCCAGAGGAGGGCGACTAAAATGATCAAGGGTCTGGAGAACAAGCCCTATGAGGAGCGGCTTAGGGAACTGGGCATGTTTAGCCTGAAGAAGAGAAGGCTGAGAGGAGATATGATAGCCATGTATAAATATGTGAGAGGAAGCCACAGGGAGGAGGGAGCAAGCTTGTTTTCTGCTTCCATGGAGATTAGGACAAGGAACAATGGCTTCAAACTACAAGAGAGGAGATTCCATCTGAACATGAGGAAGAACTTGCTGACTGTGAGAGCCGTCGTTCAGCAGTGGAACTCTCTGCCCAGGAGTGTGGTGGAGGCTCCTTCTTTGGAAGCTTTTAAGCAGAGGCTGGATGGCCATTTGTCAGGGGTGATTTGAATGCAATATTCCTGCTTCTTGGCAGAATAGGGTTGGACTAGATGGTCCAAGAGGTCTCTTCCAACTCTTTGATTCTATGATTCTATGATTCTAAGTCATGGTAGCAATCTATTCTGCCTTGGTTAGACCACACCTGGAATATTGTGGCTCTCACTTTGATTCTCAGTGTCTGTGGATGCTCTGGTTCTTCAGCTGCTGATCAACTATAGCATTGTTTCTCAATCTTCCTAATGCTGCGACCTCTTAATACAGTTCCTCATGTTATGGTGACTCCCCCAACTATAAAATTATTTTAGTTGCTACTTCATAACTGTAATTTTCCTACTGTTATGATTTGCAATTTAAATATCGGATATGCAGAAAGTATTTTCATTCACTGGACCAAATTTGGCACAAATATACAATACGTCCAAATTTGAATATTGGTGAGGTTGGGGGTGTTGCATCCCAGATCAGGAAACGAGACCATAAGATTCAATCCACCACACTGGACTGTGAGAAAAACAATCCTTTTTTATTGATGAAAAATGGTTACAAAAGAAAGGTAAATGCAAAGTCAAAAAGCCACAGTAGAAACTCAGCAGTCAGGAAAAATCTTTGAACTTGAGCAAAATTCCAAAAACAACAATACAGAAACCAGGAACCTGTTAGCATCACTAACCGTACTTGAAAACTAGAAGCCCCTGGGAATGCAGGCCATGGAACACAGGAAAACTGCCAAGGTGCTGCCTCAGTCTAAAACGTTGCTTGATCTAACGAAACAACCGGGGGGAGGCCCCTTAAACCAAAGAAACTATTTCTTGTAACGCCTCCAGACTTTGAAGCCTCCCTCTCCCATAATCTATTTGACCTTCATAGAAACTGTGATTCACTCCTGTTTTTCCAAATCTGTTCCCTTTGGTCCTCATTAAAAAAAACCAGGTGTGATTCCCTCTGGAGAGCTATCACGGCTTGAATCCAAAACATTCTCATCAGGCTGTTCAGTTTCACTTTCCCCACCACTGTTCTCGGCATCAACAGTTTCAACACTATCAGGGAAAGACACATGTTCAGTGGCTTGCTCAGTTGCATCAGGAAATACACTCAGAGAATCAGGTTCACACAGAGATTGAGGCTCAGGATCACACGGAGGAGGCTGAACCCCAACGGGGGGGGGGGATTGATTTTGTCATTTGGGAGCTATGGTTGCTGGGATTTATAGTTTACCTACAATCAAAGAGCATTCTGAACTCCACCGATGATGGAATTGAAGCAAACTTGAATTTCCATGACCAACAGAAAATAGTGGAAGTGTTTGGTGGACATTGACCTTGAGTTTGGGAGTTGTAGTTCACCTACATCCAGAGAGCACTGTGGACTCAAACAATGATGGATCTGGACCAAACTTGGCATGAATCCTCAACATGACCAAATATGAACACTGATGGTGTTTGGGAAAAATTGGCCTTGACATTTGGGAGTTGTAGTTGCTGGGATTTATAGTTCACCTACAATCAAAGACCATTCTGAAACCCAGCAATGATAGAATTAGGCCAAACTATTCATAGAGATCACCCATGCCTCAAAGGGACTCACTGGTGTTGTTGTGACTCAGCTGGACTCACAGAGTGATGGTGTCACTGATTCTGATGGGGATGATGAGGTTCAGTTTCAGAGCCAGACGCAAAGCAAGGATGTTCCTGTGTTAGACGAGGACCAGGGGGCAGAAGTTCAGTTGTTTCCTACAGGAAGGGTTGACGCTGGGGAAAGTGAAACTGCTGAGAGTGAGAGCCAGGTGCCTGATGAAGGGAGGGAGGATGCAGGAAGGGAGGATAGTTCTCAGCCAGCTAATGAGGGATTTGACTTTGATGGGGCTGGTGGTTTAGATTGAGCTGATCGATTGGAATTGAAAGTGCGAAGGAGTGTCAGGATCGCCGGGAGGCGAGAGAGAGAGAGGCCCGGGGCCATAGGAATGCTTTCATGTTGTCCAAAAAGTATTAAACAGACTGGTTCTTGTGGGTTTTTTCGGGCTATATGGCCATGTTCTAGAGGCATTTTCTCCTGACGTTTCACCTGCATCTATGGCAAGCATCCTCAGAGGTAGTGAGGTCTGTTGGAACTAGGACAATGGCTTTATATATCTGTGGAATGACCAGGGGGGGCCAAGAGCTCTTCCCTGCTGGAGCTAGGTGTGGATGTTTCAACTGACCACCTTCATTAGCATTTGAAGGCCTGGCTGAGCCTGGGCAAATCTTTTGTTGAGAGGTGTTAAGCTGTGCTTGGTTGTTTCCTCTCTGCTGTTTTGCTGTTGTAATTTTAGAGTTTTTAAATACTGGTAGCCAGATTTTGTTCATTTTCATGGTTTCCTCCTTTCTGTTGAAATTGTCCACATGCTTGTGGATTTCAGTGGCTTCTCTGTGTAGTCTGACATGGTGGTTGTTGGTGTGGTCCAGCATTTCTGTGTTCTCAAATAATATGCTGTATCCAGGCTGGTTCATCAGGTGCTCTGCTATGGATGACTTCTCTGGTTGAAATCGTCTGCAGTGCCTTTCATGTTCCTTGATTCGTTTCTGGGCAACAATGCTGCTGCATTTGGTGGTCCCTCTGTAGACTTGTCCACAGCTGCACGGGACACGGTAGACTCCTGCAGAGGTGAGAGGATCCCTCTTGTCCTTTGCTGAACGTAGCATTTGTTGGATTTTCTTGGTGGGTCTGTAGATAGTTTGTATATTGTGTTTCCTCATCAGCTTCCCTCTGCGGTCAGTGGTTCCCTTGATGTATGGCAGGAACACTTTTCCTTTGGGTGGATCTTCATCTTGACTCTCGTGGCTTCTTCTCGGTTGTCTTGCAGCTCTTCTGATGTCTGAGGTGAAGTCTCCATTGGCCTGGAGAGCCCAGTTTAGGTGGTTCCGTTCATCTTGGAGGAGGTGGGGTTCGCAGATTCTTTTTGCACGGTCTGCCAAGGCTCTAATGGTGCTTCTTTTTTGACTTGGGTGATGGTTGAACAGTCTTAAACAGACTGTTTGAATGTGCTTCAGTGTCAGAGCAACTTCCCGCTTCAACCAAGAGACTTTGGATTTATCTTGCAGCTTTCATGCTCATGTTTTAGGACTTTGCCATGTTCTCATGGGACTTTGCCTTGCCTGTGTCTTCATGGATCTTGTTTGCCTATGTTACCTTGGTATGATCATTTGAAATATACTTTTGCTTTTTGAAATTTTTATCTTTTATTTTAATAAAACTATAAAGACTACTGCTGGTGTGTTATTTGGTGTCGTAAGCAAGGTGGTTCTACTCTGAGGTGCGACAGGTGTGAGTCTCCCTTTTGCCTCATGCGCTCTCCATCGCTTGCACATGCACATCATGCTGCCATGCGCCGAGCGTCGGGCACGCTTGCTCTCCCCTCCTCGCTTGGAGTCTCAGAAAGAGCCCTCCCCTTGGCTGAGAGGCTGGCCAATCACAGTGGAGTATGGCTTTTGGTGGGAAGATCCACCTCCTGTTTCCAAAAAGGAAGAGAAGGACAGGCGAAGAGATCTTCAGCCTTCTCTGCCAAAGCAGTTCCTAAGACTATCAGAAATATATATTTTCTGATGGTCTTTGGTGACCCTTCTGAAACCTTCTCCCAACTTCCAGGTTGAGAAACACTGTACTATGGGGTTCTGTATGTACAGTTTAGAATGCAATACATATTTTAAGATACATCACAGAAGAAAGAATATTTTGGAGCAGATGCATTCAGAATCCAGCAAAGACGGAGATCCTTTGGCTGGGCCGACCGGGTGGGAGGGAGATCCAGCTGCCTACCCTGGATGGCGTACGTCCGTCACCTTCTGTAAAGAGTTTTGGTGTCTTATTGAACCCACTGCTCACAGTGGAGGCCCAGGTCTCTGCTGTGAGCAGGTCTGCGTTTTTCCATCATCGTCAGGCTAGGCGACTGGCTCCCTTCCTATCTAGGAATGACATGGCTACGGTGTTCCAGGCGATGGTCATCTCGAGGCTTAACTACTGTAACACCCTCTACATTGGCCTTCCTTTGTCAGTGATCCGGAAACTGAAGCTGGTGCAAAATGCGGCAGCTCATCTTCTCGCCGGGGTGCCAGCGAGGTGTCGTATCACCCCAATTCTACAACAGCTGCACTGGCTACCAATTGAGTACTGGATCACTTTCAAGGTGTTGGTACTAACCTTTAAGGCCTTATATGGTCTGGGGCTGGCGTACCCGAGGGCCCGCTTATCCCCCTACCAACCCCAGAGATTACTCCAGTCCGAAGACCAAAATTTGCTTGCAGTCCCCAACATCCGGGCCTATCATTAGTCATCTACTAGGCACAGAGCCTTCTCGATCGTGGCCCCTTATTTATGGAATGCCTTGCCGGTTGAAACTCGAACCATCCGAGACCTACTTGCTTTTCAGAAAGCCTGTAAAACTTTTCTCTTACGGCAAGCTTTTGATGGGTGAACAACCCGGGCTATGCCTGTTTCTCGCTGCCTATTGTTATTGTTATGGTTATTTTAAAAAGCTAATTGTATTGTTTTAATCTGTTTCTGTAAACCGCTCCGAGCCAAATTGGGAGTAGCGGTATACAAGTTAAATAAATAAATAAAAATAAGAAAAAAATTGTGCAAATGTACACTTTTATTTTTTTGAAGCAATGCAAAATACCTTTCCGACCGCATCTTGGCCTACGAGCCCACAAGAACCCTGAGATCGTCTGGGGAGGCCCTTCTCTCGATCCCGCCTGCTTCACAGGCACGGCTGGCGGGGACGAGGGAGAGGGCCTTCTCGGTGGTGGCCCCCCGGCTGTGGAACATTCTCCCTGCGGACATCAGACAGGCGCCCTCCCTCATGTCCTTTCGAAAAAGCCTTAAGACATGGCTGTTCGAGAGGGCATTTAATTAAGTGCTAAGCAACAAAACAATATGGTAATGAGAACTGGAATGGAACAAGGAATATGAGACGGGCTATGATTCCACTAAGAGACGAAGCGGATTTTTAGTGTAGTCTGTAATTGTTGTATAGTTTATATGTTGTTGAAACTGGCTTTTTGTAACTGTCTTTTATGTGTACTGTACACCGCCATGAGTCGCCCTTAATGGGCTGAGAATGGCGGTTAATAAGTGCATCAAATAAATAAATAAATAAATAAATGCAGCTTGATGCGAAAATGAGCTAAATGGGCTTGTGCTGGAACCTATGTAAAACTGATAAACACAGAAAGAAGACGGAGCGATTTGTCCCTACATCACAACGTGGCCCAACTTGGCAGCCACTTGAGTGCACAAAGCTTAGTCTGAGGATAAATCTCTGTACCCGGACGCTGACAGATTGTGTATTCTATCGCGGCCACCCCGTCATTTAGAGAGGAGTCTCCAATTAAAGTGCCAATTTCACGGAGAAAACATAGCCATCTGCTACCTGTCAATAAATAATTTAATTGGGATGAGAGGCTTGAAACATCTGCTTAACTTTCAAACATAATTCCATTTTAGGCGGATACTGAAACAGCACTAATATGCTTGATTCATTTAGAGGTCCTGCCTCCCTTGAGCACAATCTATTTCATTCTGCCTTCACAGTAGAACCGAAGGAAACATGAAGGTTCCCAACCGACAAGAGAACAAAAGACGAGAGGCTGAGAACAAGTGAATTGGTAGCAATGACTATAGCTTGGAAAGGTTATTTTTTGTTCCACGAAAGTTCTCAGAATCCCCTATGCTGGGAAGAGATTTCAGCACAGGCCAAGATTTCGGGAAACCCCTTTCATTTCGGTTTTCAATATTTTATATAAGGGACCCATTTTACTTGTATATAACTAGCTGCCCCTGCCACGCGTTGTCTGTTGATGTGGAAAATAAAGTAATGAAAAAGTGTTGGTTTCTATTATATGTAATGTCTTGATGCTTGTGGGTAAACAATATTTCTTGCTGCTTCTTTGTCAGTGTTGATGTGGAGAGTGTCTGGTTTGCCCACCCTGGAACATGCAATGTATCATTGTCCTTCTCTAAAGGTCCCTTTCAAATCTATGATAGTATATCTCTGTGTGAATATATATATGGGTTTAGAAAAGGGTTTAGAAAAGGCAAAGGAACGAGAGACCAGATTGCCAATATCCGCTGGAGAATGGAGAAAGGCAGGGAGTTTCAGAAAAACATCTATTTCTGCTTCATTGACTATTCTAAAGCCTTTGACTGTGTAGATCATCATAAACTGTGGCAAGTTCTTGGTGGGATGGGCATCCCAAGCCACCTTCCCTCTCTCCTGAGGAATCTGTACAAGGACCAAGTAGCCACAGTCAGAACTGACCACGGAACAGGAGAATGGTTCAAGATTGGGAAAGGCGTCCGGCAAGTCTGCATCCTCTCACCCAACCTTCTTAACTTGTATGCAGAACACATCATGTGAGGATGTGCGGGGCTTGAGGAATGCAAAGCTGGGGTGAAAATTGCTGGAAGAAACATTAACAACCTCAGATATGCAGATGACACCACTCTGATGGCCGAGAGCGAGGAGGAGCTGAGGAGCCTTCTAATCAAGGTGAAAGAAGAAAGCGCAAAAGCCGGGTTGCAGCTAAACATCAAAAAAACCAAGATTATGGCAACAAGAATGATTGACAACTGGAAAATAGAGGGAGAAACCGTGGAGGCCGTGACAGACTTTGTATTTCTAGGTGCAAAGATTACTGCAGATGCAGACTGTGGCCAGGACATCAGAAGATGCTTACTTCTTGGGAGGAGAGCAATGTCCAGTCTCGACAAAATAGTAAAAAGTAGAGACATCAGACTGGCAACCAAGATCCATTGCCTAGTCCAAGCCATGGTCTTCCCTGTAGTAACCTACAGATGTGAGACCTGGACCTTAGGGAAGGCTGAGCGAAGGAAGATCGATGCTTTTGAGCTGTGGGGCTGGAGGAAAGTTCTGAGAGTGCCTTGGACTGCGAGAAGATCCAACCAGTCCATCCTCCAGAAAACAAAGCCCGACTGCTCACTGGAGGGAAGGAGACTAGAGACAAAGTTGAAGTCCTTTGGCCACATCATGAGGAGACAGCAAAGCCTGGAGAAGACAATGATGCTGGGGAAAGTGGAAGGCAAAAGGAAAAGGGGCCGACCAAGGGCAAGATGGATGGATGGCATCCTTGAAGTGACTGGACTGACCTTGAGGGAGCTGGGGGTGGTGACGGCCGACAGGGAGCTCTGGCGTGGGCTGGTCCATGAGGTCACGAAGAGTCGGGGACGACTGAACGAATGAACAACAACAACATATATATATATATATATATATATATTAGGGCTGGGTAACAACGGAAAAATTTGTTTCTAAACTCGTTTCGTTTTTAGGTGGCCCTTGCCTTTGGTATTTTGTAATAATTCCGAAATTTTCCCTTTTAAAAATTTCAAAATTTCCAAAATTTCGTAAATTTCGAATTGATTCGTTAATGGTGGACACGATTGCGCAATACGCTAAAAAACCCTCCAAATGGGACAGGGGGAACTTCTGAAGCTTCCCTCTCCCTCTGTTGTTGACTGTTGGTGTGATAATTTATTTTTTTATCACTGATAAAACAAACAACCACTATAAAAATTGCACCGGACATACGGAAATAATAACGAAACGATTTCGAAACGATTTCGAACCAATTACGAAACAATTACGAAACAATTACGAAATAAATTGAAAAATTCGTTTTGATTTTTAGTTGCTCCTGCATTGCTCAATATCGGATAGTAAGCTAATTTAAATACCTCATGGAGTAGACCACGCTCGATCACCACAAATACACCACAATACATAAACCACAAAGAGTGGTCATCTTGGCTTAGCAGATTTGGCCACACAGTTAGTAGGTTAGGTTTTGCCCCTCACGAGTTAACAAATTTTGGGGCAAAGGTATGCTCAATTGTATACCAAAGAGCTCTCGACATTGCTGCACAAAATGATCTAATGAACATAGCGCAAGCTAGAGCCACTCCATACCTGGCCAAATTTAAATGTAATGTGGGCATGGAACCTTACCTCTCTTTTATACTTCCACTCTATCTTAGAAAAGTTTTTACCCGGGCTAGATTTGAGCAGCTCGACATTAAGTCCAAGTTGGGACGACATCAGAATATCCCCTACACGAGGAGAAGCTGTGGGTGCCGTGAGGTAGATGCAGAAGTGGAGGACTCAGAACATTTTTTCTTAAAATGTCCCTACTACAACAGGATCCGGTCTTACTACCTAGAGCCTCTGCTGGAGAACCATACTTATTCAGAGAATAAGGAGAAATTGCACATCCTTCTTCAGGGTTCAGATAAAAACTCTATTTTAAAATTGACCCTTTTTATCCAAAAAGCGCTGGCCATCCGTGAGAAGATGGAAGCAGAGAGAGGCGACCTTGCTGCCATCAGCAAAACTCAAACTTAAAAACTTAATATGGACACGCCACTAGTTTTACCTACCCATGCCCCCCACTCTAACCCTATTTTAAGGAATTAAACAATTTTAATCTTTTAACCTTTTTATCTCGTAGTTGCTTAATTATTTAGGAGTGGGTTGACAGGCCAGTAGGCCATGATGCCTCGTATTCATATATGGTTTTACTATATGTGTATGTTTTGTATGTTTTGATATGGTCAAAATTGACTAATCAATAAAGAATTGTATTGTATTATAATTTAAATACGAATCAATAACGAATTACGAAATTAACGAACGAAACCACCCAGCCCTAATATATATATATATATGTATACACACACACACACACACACAGGCTGGATGGATCTTTGTCAGGAGGACTTTGATTCCGTTTTCTTGCCTTGGTGAAGGGAGTTGGATTGGATGACCTTAAGTATTTTCTGTTGGTCACGGGCATTCTGTGTGGGAAGTTTGTCCTGATTCTGTCGTACCTGGGGCTCAGAATGTCCTTTTATTGTTGTAGGTTTTTTCGGGCCAAATGGCCATGTTCTAGTGGCATTCTCTCCTGACGTTTCGCCTGCATCTATGGCAAGCATCCTCAGAGGTAGTGAGGTCTGTTGGAACTAGGAAAATGGGTTCATATATCTGTGGAACGATCAGGGTGAGGACAAGAGGGATCCTCTCGCTTCTGCAGGAGTCTACCATATACCATGCAGCTGTGGACAAGTCTCCATAGGGACCACCAAACGCAGCAGCATTGCCCAACACACGTATCAAGGAACATGGAAGGCACTGCAGACTACTCCAACCAGAGAAATCAGCCATAGCAGAACACCTGATGAACCAACCTGGACACAGCATTTTATTTGAGAACACAGAAATGCTGGACCACTCTCACAACCACCATGCCAGGCTACACAGAGAAGCCATGGAAATCCACAAGCATGTGGACAATTTCAACAGAAAGGAAGAAACCATGAAAATGAACAAAATCTGGCTACCAGTATTAAAAAACTCTAAAATTAGAACAGCACAACAACAGAGAGGAAACAAACAAGGACATCTAATCACCTCTCGACAAAAGATTGCTCCAGGCACTGCCAGGCCATCAAATGCTAATTAAGGTGGTCAGGTGAAACATTCACACCTAGCTCCACCAGACAAGAGTTCTTTGTCCCACCCTGGTCATTCCACAGATATATAAACCCTTTTTCCTAGTTCCAACAGACCTCACTACCTCTGAGGATGCTTGCCATAGATGCAGGTGAAACGTCAGGAGAGAATGCCTCTAGAACATGGCTATATTTATTTACTTATTTATTTATTTATTTAAAACACTTATATTCTGCCCTTCTCACCCCGAAGGGGACTCAGAGAGGAGCACAGCATATACATGGCAAACATTCAATTCCTGGGTACAATACATAAACATAAAAAAAACCATTTATCTAAATATTAAAGTACACCATTTAAAATAACACAATTTAAAACCGTCCTAGCCATCCACATCAAATCCAATTGGCCTGGTCATCTTTCCTATTGCCGCTTTATTGCCCTGTCCTGAAAGCTTGGTCCCACAGCCAAGTTTTGACCATCCTTCTCATGGACAGGAGGGAGGGGGCCGACGTGATCTCACCAGGAAGGGAGTTCCATAGCCGGGGAGCAATCACCGAGAAGGCCCTGTCTCTCGTCCCCAGCAATCGCGCCTGTGACAATGGCGGGACAGAAACAGGGCCTCCCCGAAGGATCTTAATCTCCGCGATGGTACATAGAGGGAGATGTGTTTGGACAGGTAATTTGTGCCGGGGCCGTTTAGGGCTTGATAGGCCAAAGCCAGCACTTTGAATTGTGCCCGGTAGCAAACTGGCAGCCAGTGGAGCTGTCGTAACATGGGAGTTATATGTATGCCGCCCCAGTTATTAACCTGGCTGCCTCTCGTTGGACTATTTTCAGCTTCCGAGCAGTCTTCAAAGGCAACCCCACATAGAGTGCGTTGCAGTAGTCTATTCTAGATGTAACGAGAGCGTGGACCACCGTAGCCAAGTCTGACTTCCCATATAGCCCAAAAAAACCTACAACAAAAAAAACTACATAACCTACAACAACCCTGTATCATTATTATTTTCAATTAGATTATTAGATTATTATTTAGATTATTTTCAACTTCCGAGCAGTCTTCAAAGGCAACACCACGTAGAGTGCATTGCAGTAGTCTATTCTAGATGTAATGAGAGCGTGGTCCACCGTGGCCAAGTCTGACTTCCCATATAGCCCGAAAAAACCTACAACAAAAAACTACAAAACCTACAACAACCCTGTATCATTAGTATTTTCAATTAGATTATTTTCAGCTTCTGAGCAGTCTTCAAAGGCAACCCCACGTAGAGTGCGTTGCAGTAGTCTATTCTAGATGTAACGAGAGCGTGGACCACCGTGGCCAAGTCTGACTTCCCATATAGCCCGAAAAAACCTACAACAAAAAAACTACAAAACCTACAACAACCCTGTATCATTATTATTTTCAATTAGATTATTTTCAGATTCCGAGCAGTCTTCAAAGGCAACCCCACATAGAGTGCGTTGCAGTAGTCTATTCTAGATGTAACGAGAGCGTGGACCACCGTGGCCAAGTCTGACTTCCCATAGAGCCCGAAAAAACCTACAACAAAAAACTACAAAACCTACAACAACCCTGTATCATTATTATTTTCAATTAGATTATTTTCAGCTTCTGAGCAGTCTTCAAAGGCAACCCCATGTAGATTGCATTGCAGTAGTCTATTCTAGATGTAACGAGAGCGTGGACCACCGTGGCCAAGTCTGACTTCCCATAGAGCCCGAAAAAACCTACAACAAAAAACTACAAAACCTACAACAACCCTGTATCATTATTATTTTCAATTAGATTATTTTCAGCTTCTGAGCAGTCTTCAAAGGCAACCCCATGTAGATTGCATTGCAGTAGTCTATTCTAGATGTAACGAGAGCGTGGACCACCGTGGCCAAGTCTGACTTCCCATAGAGCCCGAAAAAACCTACAACAAAAAACTACAAAACCTACAACAACCCTGTATCATTATTATTTTCAATTAGATTATTTTCAGATTCCGAGCAGTCTTCAAAGGCAACCCCACATAGAGTGCGTTGCAGTAGTCTATTCTAGATGTAACGAGAGCGTGGACCACCGTGGCCAAGTCTGACTTCCCATAGAGCCCGAAAAAACCTACAACAAAAAACTACAAAACCTACAACAACCCTGTATCATTATTATTTTCAATTAGATTATTTTCAGCTTCTGAGCAGTCTTCAAAGGCAACCCCATGTAGATTGCATTGCAGTAGTCTATTCTAGATGTAACGAGAGCGTGGACCACCGTGGCCAAGTCTGACTTCCCATAGAGCCCGAAAAAACCTACAACAAAAAACTACAAAACCTACAACAACCCTGTATCATTATTATTTTCAATTAGATTATTTTCAGATTCCGAGCAGTCTTCAAAGGCAACCCCACATAGAGTGCGTTGCAGTAGTCTATTCTAGATGTAACGAGAGCGTGGACCACCGTGGCCAAGTCTGACTTCCCATAGAGCCCGAAAAAACCTACAACAAAAAACTACAAAACCTACAACAACCCTGTATCATTATTATTTTCAATTAGATTATTTTCAGCTTCTGAGCAGTCTTCAAAGGCAACCCCATGTAGATTGCATTGCAGTAGTCTATTCTAGATGTAACGAGAGCGTGGACCACCGTGGCCAAGTCTGACTTCCCATAGAGCCCGAAAAAACCTACAACAAAAAACTACAAAACCTACAACAACCCTGTATCATTATTATTTTCAATTAGATTATTTTCAGATTCCGAGCAGTCTTCAAAGGCAACCCCACATAGAGTGCGTTGCAGTAGTCTATTCTAGATGTAACGAGAGCGTGGACCACCGTGGCCAAGTCTGACTTCCCATAGAGCCCAAAAAAACCTACAACAAAAAACTACAAAACCTACAACAACCCTGTATCATTATTATTTTCAATTATTTTTTCAAATTAGATTATTTTCAATTTGACTTTCCTTCACTTCAAGGTCATGAATTCTTTGTCTTGTCTTTTTGCAAACGAGCTGTGTGTCCTTAGGAAGAATGTGCAATATCTCACACCAGATGGCTCTGAAACCCCTTTGTCTCCACTTCTAACACCACCTTCTCTCCTCCTTGCCTCCCGTCACTCCAGGGATTGCACAGAAATAAATCCACTCTTAAACATATGGCCAAATCATCACTGTCCTCTTCAGCTCACATGGGAATATCCATTTTATTGGTAATTTTCAAGTCACTGTAGGGAACGCCACTTCTAATTTGAAGTTCCAAATCATGCATACTCTTTTGACTCTGCTGCCAACTTTTCTCTTGTTTTAGAAGGGGAAAAGTTGGAGGCATAAAGGTAAATATTAGGCTTGGGTAACAACAGAAAAATTTGTTTCTAAACTCGTTTCGTTTTTAGGGGTCCATTGCATTTCGTTTTTTTAAAGAATTCCAAATTTTTTCTTTAAAAAATTTCAAAATTTACAAAATTTTGTAAATTTCGAATTGATTTGTTAATGGCGGACGCAATTGCGCAATATGCTAAAAAAAAACCTCCAAATGGGACAGGGGGAACTTCTGAAGCTTCCCTCTGCCTCTGTTGTTGACTGTTGGTGTGATAAAACAAACAACAACTATATTATATTTTATTATATTATTATATATTATATTATATTATTATAATATTATTATGTTATATATATTATATTATATATATTATATCATATTATTATATATTATTATATTATATTATTATTATATTATTGTATATTATATTATATATTATTATATTATATTATTATAATATTATTATATTATATTATTATAATATTATTATATTATATTATTGTATATTATATTTTTATAATATATTGTATTATATATTATTATATTATATTATGAAAATAATTACGAAATAATTACGAAAATTGGAAAAATTGTTTCGATTCTTAATTACTCCTCACACTATTCCTGCATGGCTCGATATTGAATCATAAGCTAATTTAAATACGAATTAATAACGAATTACGAAATTAACGAACGAAACTGCCCAAGCCTAGTAAATATGGGAGCTCTATCTTTCTGCATTTACAATATTTAGTTATAGACGTATGATGCCACTTCAACTCCCATGACTTTGTTCTGAAGAATTTTGGGATTTGTAGTTTGATGTGACTTAGAATTCTCACCTATGGAGTGTATTTTAAAACTTTATGTACATTATGCATTTATGCAGTTTGATGCTCCTTGAACCTTTGTGGATTAATTTTATGAGCCTGGGTTTCTCAACCTTCCTAATGCTGCGACCCTTTAATACAGTTCCTCATGTTATGGTGACCCCGCAACCATAAAATTATTTTCGTTGCTACTTCAGAACTGTCATTTTGCTCCTGTTATGAATTGTAATGTAAATATCTGATATGCAGGATGTATTTTCATTCACTGGACCACATTTCGCACAAATACCCAATACGCCCAAGTTTGAATACTGGTGGGATTGGGGTGGGGATTGATGTTGTCATTTGTAATGTTCGTTAGTGGGATTAACAGAACTCAAAAACCACTGGACGAATTGACACAAATTTGGACACAAGACACCTAACAACCCAATGTATGTCCTTCACTCAAAAAAATGGATTTTGTCATTTGGGAGTTGTAGTTGCTGGGATTTATAGTTCTCCTACAATCAAAGAGCATTCTGAACCCCACTAACGATGGAATTGAACCAAACCTGGCACACAGAACTCCCATGACGAACAGAAAATGCTGGAAGGGTTTGGTTGACCTTGAGTTTTGGAGTTGTAGTTCACCTACATCCAGAGAGCACTGTGGACTCAAACAATGATGGATCTGGACCAAATTTGGCACAAATAGTTAATATGCCCAAATGTGAACACTGCGGGGAGTTTGGGGAAAATAGACCTTGACATTTGGGAGTTGTAGTTACTGGGATTTATAGTTCACCTACAATCAAAGAGCATTCTGAACCCCACCAACAATAAAATTGGGCCAAACTGCCCACACAGAACTCCCATGACCAACAGAAAATACTGTATTGTCGAAGGCTTTCATGGCCAGAATCCATGGGTTGCTGTAGGTTTTTCTGAGCTATATGGCCATGTTCTGGAGGCAATTTTTCTCCTGACGTTTCGCCTGCATCTATGGCAAGCATCCTCAGAGGTAGTGAGGTCTGTAGGAAGTAGGAAAAATGGGTTTATATATCTGTGGAATGACCAGGGTGAGACAAAGGACTTTTGTCTGCTGGAGCGAGGTGTGAATGTTTCAGCTGATCACCTTGATTTGCATTCAATGGCTTGGCAGCGCCTGGGGGGAATCTTTTGTTGAGAGTGATTTCATGTGCCTGTTTGTTTCCCCTCTGTTGTTTTGCTGCTGTAATTTTGGAGTTTTTTTAATACTGGTAGCCAGGTGCTCTGCTTCTTCTTCTTCTTCTTCTTCAACTACTTCAACTACTTCAACTACTTCAACCAGAGAAATCAGCCATAGCAGAGCACCTGATGAACCAACCTGGACACAACATATTATTTGAGAACACAGAAGTGCTGGAAAACTCTCACAACCACCATGTCAGACTACACAGAGAAGCCATTGAAATCCACAAGCATGTGGGCAATTTCAACAGAAAGGAGGAAACCATGAAAATGAACAAAATCTGGCTACCAGTATTAAAAAACTCTAAAATTACAACAGCAAAACAACAGAGGGGAAACAAACAGGCACATGAAATCACTCTCAACAAAAGATTCCCCCCAGGCGCTGCCAAGCCATTGAATGCAAATCAAGGTGATCAGCTGAAACATTCACACCTCGCTCCAGCAGACAAAAGTCCTTTGTCTCACCCCAGTCATTCCACAGTTATATAAACCCATTTTTCCTACTTCCAACAGACCTCACTACCTCTGAGGATGCTTGCCATAGATGCAGGCGAAACGTCAGGAGAAAAATTGCCTCCAGAACATGGCCATTTAGCCCAGAAAAACCTACAACAACCCACAGAAAATACTGTGTTTTCTGATGGTCTTTGGCGACCCCCCTGACACCTCCTCATGGCCCCTGCAGGGGTCCCGACCCCCAGGTTGAGAAACACTGCAGTATAGTGTAATGGATTGAAAATGGCTTTGGCTAATATGGCTTTGGCTTTGGTTTTAGTTCCTACTCAGCTGTGGAAACCAATTAGGTAACTCTGGGTGCATCTCAGGCCCCTTTTACACTGATCCCAAGATCTGATCCAAGATTATCTGATTATCCCAAATTATATGGCAGTTCAAACCAGATCATGTGGGATCGGATCGTGGGATATAAGGACAGTGTAGAAGGGGTCACACTCTCAGTCTCAAAAGAAGACAAAAACAAACCCGATTGCACCCAGGTTAAAGTCATGTATGGAACCACCCATAGAGTCACCATAAGCCAAAAAATGTCATGCAGGCGCACCATGCTTTACAGTTTGCAAATGGAACTAAAAATAGATCAGGTTGCACATCAGCTGTCTTCAGGCAAGGATTTATAACCTACTCCTCCAGTTCCATTTAAGATATATTTTTAGATCTCTCGATCCTCCCAATTAAAGTGGAACTTAAAAGAAAGAAAATTATGTTTCGGGATAATTAGGCATAGCTCTCCTCCTACACTCTTGGAAATTGCTCAGGGTCTTTTTCAGCTGCCGTGCGCCACGGGACCGAAAGTGCCGTTCACTTTTGTACTCCCATTTAAAATAATGCATGGAGCAGTTATCTCTTAATTGCAATGTAACTTCTAAAAAATATCATGGTTTGCATAATAGAGCCTTGCTGGCAGCTGGGAGGGAGGACACCAGCGAATTGCATGAGTAATCCTTCCTTCTCTCCTCTTTTGCCTGTGGGTTTGTGGAACGATCCGATTTGCATGAACATTTCCCAGTATGTTGTCCTCCTGAAGCCAGAAATATCAAGAGATCGCTTTAGGAAATGAAATAGATTAAAGGTATAGTGCTAAATTTTAACAGCAGTGACATCATTAGCGCTTCCAAAAAATGCCAGCAGCTATGTTTTTCCATATCCACAAAAGACAGGTTTCTATTTTCTCTAGGATTTTTAATATTATTTTCTTAATTGTCCATCCAAAACAATATTTTATTTTTTTATTTTTAATATTTTATTTTTCATTGTCCATTCAAGTAGTTGCATTATCACAGGGGCAGTTTTATTTTTTATTTTTAAATATATTTTTATTGTCCATTCAAGACAATATTTTATTTTATTATTTTTTATTTTTTAATATTTTATTTTTTATTATCCATTTAAGATCAAGTAGTTGCACTATCACAGGGGTAGGTTTTTTTTAATATTTTATTTTTTATTGTCCATTCAAGACAGTATTTTATTTTATTATTTATTATTTATTATTTTTTAATATTTTATTTTTTATTAGCCATTCAAGATCAAGTAGTTGCACTATCATAGGGGTAGTTTTATTTTTTTATTTTAATATTTTATTTTTATTATCCATTCAAGATCAAATAGTTGCATTATCACAGTTGCATCATCACTCTGGACCGTGCTCTGACCTACAAGAAGCACTGCCTGAATATCAAACAAAAAGTGGGTGCTAGAAATAATATCATATGAAAGCTGACTGGCACAACCTGGGGATCACAACCAGACACAGTGAAGACATCTGCCCTTGCGCTATGCTACTCTGCTGCTGAGTATGCATGCCCATGTGGAACACATCTCACCACACTAAAACAGTGGATGTGGCTCTTAATGAGACATGCCGCATCATCATGGGGTGTCTGCGCCCTACACCACTGGAGAAATTACACTGCCTAGCCGGTATTGCACCACCTGACATCCGCCGGGAAGTAGCAGCCAATAGTGAAAGGACCAAGGCAGAGGTATCTCCGGCCCACCTCTGTTTGGGTATCAGCCAGCACGTCAACGACTTACATCAAGAAATTGTTTCCTAAGATCTCCAGAGACACTTGCTGGAACACCTCAGCAAGCGAGAGTTCAAAAGTGGCAGGCTCAAACCAAGCACCTCAATCCGTGGGTGATACCAGATGAGAGACTCCCCCTGGGCACGCAGAAAACTGGGCAACTTGGAAAGCGCTGAACAGACTGCGCTCTGGCACCACGAGATGCAGAACTAACCTTCAGAAATGGGGCCACAAAGTTGAATCCTCGACATGCGAGTGTGGAAAAGAGCAAACCACTGACCATCTGCTGCAATGCACCCTGAGCCCTGCCACATGCACCAGGGAGAACCTTCTTGCAGCAACACTAGAGGCACTCCAAGTGGCCAGATACTGGTCAAAGGACATTTAATCAGCTACCAAGTTTGCAAAATTTGTGTGTTTTTTTTATCTGTTTGTCTGTTTTGTTCTGTTAGAAATGTAATACAATGTTCTGGTTGCGGATGACACGATAAATAAATAACAGGGGTAGTTTTAGTTTTATTTTTTAATATTTTATTTTTTATTGTCCATTCAAGATCAAGTAGTTGCATTATCACAGAGCTAGATGTTGCATTACAACAAGGGATCGGGATTTTGTTTCTCCACAACTATGGAAAGACTGCAGTTAAATGCAAAAAAAAAAAAAAATGACAGAGAGAGATGTCAACATTGAATCAAAAAATCCTTTGACCCCGAGAACCTTGTTTCCATTAGACTACTGAAAGAAGCATTCAAGAGCTGGAGAAAAGGGAGGGGAAAATATACCCAATTTGACACCTTCAAGGACTTTGCAGGCAAATGCAGCGATCTTCAGTTTTTACTGCAGAACTCTCCAAAGCAGTGGTGAAATGCTAACGGTGAAATGCTCAATACCTCCTTTCATAGAATCAAAGAATCAAAGAGTTGGAAGAGACCTCATCCAGTCCAACCCCATTCTGCCAAGAAGCAGGAATATTGCATTCAAATCACCCCTGACAGATGGCCATCCAGCCTCTGCTTAAAAGCTTCCAAAGAAGGAGCCTCCACCACACTCCGGGGCAGAGAGTTCCACTGCTGAACGGCTCTCACAGTCAGGAAGTTCTTCCTAATGTTCAGATGGAATCTCCTCTCTTGTAGTTTGAAGCCATTGTTCCGCGTCCTAGTCTCCAAGGAAGCAGAAAACAAGCTTGCTCCCTCCTCCCTGTGGCTTCCTCTCACATATTTATACATGGCTATCATGTCTCCTCTCAGCCTTCTCTTCTTCAGGCTAAACATGCCCAGTTCCCTAAGCCACTCCTCATAGGGCTTGTTCTCTAGACCCTTGATCATTTTAGTCGCCCTCCTCTGGACACATTCCAGCTTGTCAATATCTCTCTTGAATTGTGGTGCCCAGAATTGGACACAATATTCCAGATGTGGTCTAACCAAAGCAGAATAGAGCATGGGGAGCATGACTTCCTTAGATCTAGACACTATGCTCCTATTGATGCAGGCCAAAATCCCATTGGCTTTTTTTGCCGCCACATCACATTGTTGGCTCCTTTGCATCAGTCTTCTCCCAAAAAAAGATTGGTGTTCGACCTGAGAAGTATGGAGTGGACAAAGTAGTAGGGGAAGGCAACCCAAAATCAGTAAAGAATTAGTCCAGGATTAACTGGCTACTCTAAATTAATTCTGTTGGGATTCAACCCCGCACTGCCCAAGTCTCGAGTCTTCAACAAGGATCAGGTAAACTAAACAGTTCTGGCCCAGACTACCTGACCAAACATATCTCCTGTTACGAACTATCACCATGCAGCTGTGGACAAGGCTACATAGTGAACCACCAAACGCAGCAGCATTGCCCAAACATGCATCAAGGAACATGGAAGGCACTGCAGACTCATTCAATCAGAGAAGTCAGCCATAGCAGAGCACCTGAGGAACCAACCTGGACACAGCAGATTATTCGAGAACACAGAAATGCTGGACCACTCTCACAACCACCATGTCAGACTACACAGAGAAGCCACTGAAATCCACAAGCATGTGGACAATTTCAACAGAAAGGAGGAAACCATGAAAATGAACAAAATCTGGCTACCAGTATTAAAAAACTCTAAAACTGCAACAGCACAACAACAGAGAGGAAACAAACAAGGACATCTAATCACCTCTCAACAAAAGATTGCTCCAGGCACTGCCAGGCCATCAAATGCTAATCAAGGTGATCAGTTGAAACATTCACACCTAGCTCCAACAGACAAGAGTCCTTTGTCCCACCCTGGTCATTTCACAGATATATATATACTAGGGCTGGGCGGTTTTGTTCGTTAATTTCGTAATTCGTTATTAATTCTTATTTAAATTAGCTTACGATCTATATTGAGCCATGCAGGAATAGTGTGAGGAGTAAATTAGATTCGAAACATTTTTTTCAATTTATTTCGTTATTGTTTCGTTATTATTTCAAAATTATTTCATAATTATTTCGTAATTATTTTCGCATGTCTGGTGCAAGTTTTATAGTTGTTGTTTGTTTTATCACACCAACAGTCAACAACAGAGGGAGAGGGAAGCTTCAGAAGTTCCCCCTGTCCCATTTGGAGGTTGTTTTTTTTTTTAGCATATTGCTCAATTGCGTCCGCCATTAACGAATCGATTCGAAATTAACGAAATTTTGCAAATAACGAAATTTTGAAATCTCAAAATTTCGGAAGTATTTAGAATTTGGAAACGCTAGCGCCCCCTGGAAACGAATCGAGTTTAGAAACAAATTTTTCCGTGGTTACCCAGCCCTAATATACAAACCCTTTTTCCTAGTTCCAACAGACTTCACTACCTCTGAGGATGCTTGCTGTAAAGATCCCTTACCTTACCAGCCTGGGTGGCAGGGCCTAGAAGAGACAGGCCAGTTAGTTGCAGCTTTGGAGGGCCTGGCAGAGGGCAGCAGGAGCCATTTTAGTTTAGGGAAAGCTCCATTTCAGAGAGGGGGAGTGGCCTAGGCCTGAGCCAGCCTTAGAACAGCCAGGATTGGTTTATTAAAGGGGGGCGGAGTTAGACTGTTTGGAGGGAAAGAAAGGGTTTTTCATCGAGTCAGTCTGTTGATGTTAGAGTTTAGAACAGGATTACAGAAGTTTTTAGGAGTTCGTGTTAAGAGTAGGCAGTTTGTCTGAAGTTTGCCAGCGAAGTAAGCTGTGGCAAACTGGGTACAGCTATTTAGTAGGCCTGGGTAACAACGGAAAAATTTGTTTCTAAAATCGATTTGTATTTGGGGGTTTTTTTTGTTTCGATATTTAAAATAATTACAAAATTTTCCTTTTAAAAGGTTCGATATTTACGAAATTTCGTAAATGGTAAAAAATTAACAAATCGATTTCCGAAACAATAACCAATCGATTCGTTAATGGCGGACGCGACCGCGAAATACGCTAAAAAACCTCCAAAAACTTCTGAAGCTTCCCTCTCCCTCTGTTCTTGACTGTTGGTGTGATATTATAATTTTTTTTCACTAATTAAACCATAAAACTGGCCCAGACATGCGGAAATAATAACGAAACGACCTCAGAACAATAACGAAACGAATACAATAACGAAATACGAAGCATTTACAAAACGTGTTTAAAAATTGGTTTTTTTAAATAATTGCTCCAGAATGGTTCGTTATCGTTTTGTAATTGGAAAAATTAACGAATTATTAACGAATTACGAATTAACGAAACGAAACCGCCCAGGCCTACTATTTAGGGA